>NC_087205.1:33203992-33213992 GCF_015104395.2 Macrobrachium nipponense
TGAATGAGCAGCAGCTCCTGGAGGTCCAACCATTGAAGCGTGACCGAGAAGACGGAGACTGTCTGACTGACTGACTGACAGAGAAGAGACACTGCACGTACAAACGCTCTCGTCCGCATCGACGGCCCACCTGCCAATAACAGCTGCTTCCAGCGCTCGGCTCCCTTGCCCAATCAGCTCCCATAGCCTCCGTGACGTCATCGAGCCCCGCCGACCAATCACGCCGCCTGAAAAAGTCCTTCCCCCATGTGCGTTCTTGCGTGTTTATCGGCTTTGTCGGAATTTTATCGGCGTTGCTATTCGATGCTAATACGGGGAGAGTACTCGTCTCCAGGACTTTTAACCCAAGGAGGAAGAATTCCAAGGAGGAGTTTTTAAGTTACGAGATGTTTAAGTTTGACTGCCGGAGCGCCGAGACGCTTCTCATTTGCGGGGAGTTTTAATACGGAACTTGGAGCTTCCTGGGAAGACGGAGCGTTTTATGTACGCGAACGCTGTCATTAATGAACGCGCCCAGTCGCAGATTGCTAATGTGGGTGTTTAAATCAAAGGATAATTTCACTATGTAAATCTAAATATTTCTTTTGATTAGAACGTGCAAGATTGTTTACTAAAATCAATACCAAATAAAGCGTTCAGTGACAAAGAATAATTACATTTTACCTGTTACAAAAATATCCAAAGTTAGCGTTTGCATTCTCTCTCTCTCTCTCTCTCTCTCTCTCTCTCTCTCTCTCTCTCTCTCTCTCTCATCAAAATGTTCTCCGTATGCGGGAAGATAATTAAAACTAGAATAAAAAAACATACTTTTATTGCTAGTGAAAGCACGGAAGGATAATGTCACTGAACTAGAGGAACATATAAAACAGCCGTGGAACCAGCAAGTGGGTCTTTCCATCTTTTATATTTCCTACTTTATCTAGCCTTCACTCTTCACCACGTTTAATCTGTAAGAAACTGGCTCTATTCCATTTTTCCAGAACGAGCAAGCATATATTTTTTTCAAACGTCAAATAAAATGTAGTTACAAACAGCTATATAGCACAGTATCTTCACAACTACTTCCACCATTAATTCTACCGATGATTTTTATACAACCCCTACAGCTGTTGTTTACTACTATATATGTTAAGCTTCATGCGATATTAGTGACCATCTCTTGAGACATATTCCTAGGCGGCTAAGTGAGACAGCAAAAGCTGACTACTACCCTTTGGTATTCCTGACCATTATAGATTACTACCATATGAATATCACTTCGCGCAAGAGATATAATAATAATAATAATAATAATAATAATAATAATAATAATAATAATAATAATAATAATAATAATAATAATAATAATAAAATGAATTATAATTCTGACAAGTCTATGAAAACGTCATTACGCCGACACAAAATCGAAACTATAGGTCATTTCGGTTGGTTTTGACCACGTCCAGGGGGCCATACCGAGCCTTTGATCCATTCCCAACACCTTACGTCAAGAGCCCGTGCCGGCAGGTAAATCCCAAAGTCTGGCTAAATAAAACTTGTAGATCATATATAATTTGGTTTAAATTTAAACCGTCACAATAAATTTATGGTTTACATTTAAACTGGTTTGAAACGAAAATCGTCAATGTCTATCTTATTGGTGTGCTTACGGCAGTACTATTTCGAAAGTAGACAGGCGATTCACAAAAGTCTGAAGATCCAATGAACTCCAGGGCTTAAAACACCTTGGCTTGTTGTAACGTCTGTTCCTAAATTACTCCAACTTACAGTCATAAGGCTGCATTTCACAAAATAGAGGAAATATAATGAAACAGAAGACAAATTCAATAGGAAAGAGGTAAGGGTTACGTAAGGTCTCACAGAGCATACATTGGAACAATTCCTGAAGCCTTTCTATTTATTTCTGTTGTTGTTCACTGGTTTTGTTTCGCTTCGCGTTTAGTGTTCTTTATTTGTTTAGTAAGTAGCCTACTTATATCAGCGCATTCTGGGTGATATTCTTTTCATAAAAATAATATAATAGAAACATATCACTCGTCATGTTGACATACTACAACTAATAACCGAAACATAAATAGCGAAAACATCAACAACAGAGTCACCCGTAAACAAGATGCAAAACAACATTAGGGCTGGAAAAACAGGTAAAGAGAACAATCTCACGTCAAGTCAACAAAAAGCAGAACAACATTAGCGTTGGAACAGCATCATCAAAAACAACAACAGAGAACAGTCTCTCGTGCAAACAAGTGGCAGAACAACATTGGCGTTACAACAACAACTAAATAGAACAAAGCCTCGCGTCATCAAGAAGCAGAACAACATTAGCGCTGGAACAACGGCAACAACAAAAGAGAACCGAATCTGGCGTAAACAAGAAGCGGAACAACGTTACCGTTTCCACGCATCTATCTCGGAGATGTATAGTAGTCGGCATATAGAGGCCACTTTCTATCAATTTCTATTCAACCGCCCTAATGGCAATTGAAGAGGTCAACAAATAAAAGGGAGACGAACGAGGGAAAGTTATGCGAAGTGAAAGCTTCGAATGGAAGTTGGCTTTTTTAATTTTTTTTTTTTTTGGCGGTTGTTGGGAGACCGATGTTATTTAATACTTGGTGTGTGTGTGTGTTGCATAAAGTGTAATGTATCATGTGGACGTACTATTCTAAAAAACTCAAGTCACACTTTCTATAAAGCAACTAGCGATACTCCTACTGTTACTGATCATAATCGTCATCATCATCATCTTATAAAATCGCTGCCAATGGGCGGGTTTAGCTCCCATTCCATCAGAGTGATATATCACATATACTTTCCATCTCTCCCATAAATTATGCTCCTTGGAGGGGAGCAGCCCCCCTCCCCCTTCCCATTCCTCTCTCCTTTCTTACGCCACCCACTCATCCCCCTGTTTTTCCTCTCCCCCTTTATTTTTGTACAATATCAACCCTTTTCTTATTTACTTCCTTTTTCTTGATTCACTCTCCTTTCGACAGTTATAAATCACGCAGATGAAAACATTTCTGCACCATCGACATTTACGCTTCTTTTTTGCTCATCTTTCCAAATTTTCCTTCATAAGAATAATGATTTGGCTAATGGTCCCGAATTCATTCCAGGGAACAGTTTGAATACCAGAGCAAAAAAATAAAAAATAAAAAATAAATAAATAAATAAAAAAAATAAAAAAAAGTCAAATTCATGATAAATTTTCAAACGCATTTGACTTTTCTGTTTGTTGTCACTTTGCAAAGGCCGACGGAAAGGACACCAAAATAGTGCCCAAAACTGTGCCAGGAAAACTAAGGAAAGCACAGGACATGAATCCATCACGCACCAGCATCGACAATGCAGCGTCTATTCAATGCGTTGCCAGCTCACCTGAGGAACATATCAGGAGTGAGCGTGGATGTGATTAAGAATAAGCTCAACAAATATCTAAGCTGCATCCCAGACCATCCGAGATTGGAAGACGCAAAATATACCGGAAGATGCATAGCAATTCTCTGTTAGACATTAGAGGTGCCTCACACAGAGGGACCTGGGGAAACCCGAACGAGTTGTAAGGTCTGTAAGGTAAGGCTGTCGCTGAATCCGGGAAAACCGAAGAATGAAAAAACACTTAATGGTTTGACGCCTCTAAAATAGACTTTATCAAATCAAATCAAATAATTATAATTTCTTCAATTCTAAGTAAGTCAGTATCTTAACGAAGTTTAAGATTAAATACAAGAGATATTTCATATTTACAAGAGATATTCGAGGAATAACCAGTATTGACAGAAACTAAGATTATGTAAGTTATATATATCTAAAATACACACAAATATGTATATATATATTATATATATATATATATATATATCTTATAATATATATATATATATATATATATATATATATATAGAGAGAGAGAGAGAGAGAGAGAGAGAGAGAGAGAGAGAGAGCTCATCGACTCCCAAAAGTACATCAGATAAACAATGCAACGGAGTAAGAACACAAACAAACTGAAATGCATTTCAGGGGCGGCGAGTCATCGTTTTTCTCAAATATTTTCCAAACTAATTCTTTGATGGGAATGGTACTTCAACACAGAGTACAAGACACCTCCCGCTAATTTTTGGTATTATAGTACAGTGTCAAATGGTGTTAGTTAAGGAGCTTACTCTTGCCTTTTAATTAAGAGCAAGGTCGCAGGAGTGAGCAGGACTCATCTACGCAATCGAACGACTGCTCTCCCCCATCCCTTCCCTCTCCCTCCCTCTCTCTCACTCTTTCTTTATAGCTGTTTTCCTCCCCTTCCCAGCCCCCCCACCTCTCTGTCATTTATAATGTGAAATAATAAAGTTTTCTATGATATTTTTCAATACCAGCAGACAATTGAAGGGTTCATAATGAAGAGGATAGCGAGGTTTGACGTAATGACCATAATAATGGTTCATTTTTCCCACGTTTTCTGTTATCAGCGGTGTTCATCATTTACTGGGTGGGTCGTAGGTTAAACTGTGTGATTTAATTTTGGTTACCTTATCTTACCTGCCTGTAGTCAACGCGTCGATACGAGAGGTAAAGGGTATAAGAGAACGTGACAGAAGGTCCATTATAATACTGGGTGAATCCAAGGTCCTATAAATATACTTAAATATATTTAAAGGACCTTGGGTGAATCAAGCCCGAGAGAGACAAGGTCTCCTCAAATGGGTGGAGTCTCCTCCCACCTGAGGTCACGACGGAGTTGGTCCTTGGTGGGAAGGGAAAAAGAAACCCTTTCAGTGCCCACCTGACTGTCACGGGGTAATATTGAAGTGAAAATCTCCGTTTTCATGAGATGCACCTGTGAACTAAGGCAGGCTTGAGAATTCCTCAATAATTATTGAGTATATATATAGTATAGCACTGCATAATGCCATATTGTGTTGCGTTGATGGCTGCAAATATAGGTAACGTGAAATTACGAAGGAAAAAGGCGTATTTTCCATTTTTTCCCCCGAAAACGAAGAAACTACAAAATGAGGGGCTAGATTATGTAAAGGTAAATAATCAAAAAGTGGGACGTACATCTAAGGTTTGTAGCACTCATAAACGACTGTCCCAATTCTAAGAAATGCAAGTAAAATAAAATCCTTTTTGGAACCTACCTCGAAAATAGGTATTTATATGAAAAATGTGCGTCACTTTACATTAATGGTATGTAAAATCATTCAAGATGCATGATACTCTCCTCATTCACTCAACTCAGTGCAGTACAAAAATTGCAGCCTTATTACTGGCGTTGGATTAGTAGAAACGAGATTATAGTGTGATATGAATAGAGAGAGACATACACACAATGATACTATGATAGTGAAGGTAGTTTCCCCCAAATTATACGCATTCTTTTTTTTATAGCAATTCACCTGCTGCCACAATAAGGAGGCAGACAAAGCTCCGCCTATTTGGGGGATTGGAGTTAAGTGAGCAGACCTTGTCTCTATTGGCCTTGGGGTGAATAGGGTGAAGGTCATATGCTCTTGAGCCTACTCCCAATTACATAACTTAAGAAAATACAATAACAATAATTAAATGGACACAGAATCTACAAAAACCTATATATGTATAACATCCAATATTACTCAATATAATAGACAAGATAGGGGTGCAGAGACGGGGAGGCCAGGAAAGTCGGTTGATGGAGGGATGAGGAGGGGAGCGGGGTGGGTGTGGGAGGGAGGGAGGGAGGGACGGGGGGCGGGACAGTGATAAAGGACGTTCGAATACATAGGCAGGCGAAGCTTGGCAACACCATGTAAGTCAAGAGTAAACGCCTCAACTACCACCATTTGGCATTGCATCATTTTGCCAAAAATTATTCTATATCACTTGAACCTTTTTTTTTATATAAATAAATATAAAATTCCTATTAAAAAAATATGAATCTGAATGAAGTTCTGATAGATGCAAAATAATCCTAAAATCCCAAAAATCGGATTTCATTAAAAGTTCGTGACTTACAGTGAATTTCGCCTCTGATTTCCCTGAAGGCAAAAAAAAGAACAACTTAAGTAATACTTACTATAAGTTACGAAAGGTCACAGACAAAAAGCAAATTTGAAAAATTAACATAATAAATAATCTACTATCAATTACTGAAGAAAATTAGAGAAAAAACAAATATAAAATCCCTTGGACTTCACTCCCCCAAAAGGAAAAGAAAAAAGAAACAATCAGTAAAGAGAGAGAGACAGAAAAAAAAAGATATACATTCATACAGGCGAGGCGGCTGAAAGAAGACGCCCCATTAAAAAAAAAAAAAGGAAGAGTCAGTCAAAGAGGAATTAAATAAAAAGGAGAGACATTTACGCGCAAGACGGCTGAAAGAAGACTTCCCATTTCAAAAAAAAAAAAAAAAGGCAGAATCAGTCAGAGAGAAATGAAATAAAAAGAAGAAACATTCACGCGCGAGAGGGTGAAAGAAGAGGTGCCATTTGAAGAAGTGAGAGAGAGAGATCTGCTGACCGTCGTCTGAGCCGCAGCCAAACGGGACTGCAAGACAGCAGCGATTCGAGAGACATTGGAAGCACTTGGAAGCAGCTGTCCTTCGGCGGCGCTATTAGAACAAGAAGAAGAAAAAGGAGAAGACGAAGAGGAAGTGTAAGAAGACGATGCTGACGAAGAGGAAGTAGGAGAAGAAGAGGAAGAGGAGTAAAAGGAAAAAGAAGAGGAGGGAAAAGGAAAAAGAAGAAGATGGCGAAGAGGAAGTAGAAGAAGGATGAGGTGGAATAAGATGTAGAAAAGGATGAGGAGGAATAAGAAGAAGCGGAATAAGTGGACGATAAGAAAGAGGAAAGAGGAAGATGAGGACGGAGAAGAAAAAGAAGAGGAATAAGAGGAAGAGGAATAAGAGGAAGAGGAATAAGAAGACCCCGAGACCTGATGAAGCCTCACTTCCACTGGTGACTCACACCACGATTGGCAGTTCTTCATCTGTCAAGGGTAGACTTTTTTTTTTTTTTTTTTTTTGTACAGGGACTGCTTGTGTGAGTTTTTATGGCTGACGTGACAGTGTGGGTGGGTGTTGATTTTATATTTTCGTGATAGGGGGGAGGAGATGGCGGGGGTTGGTGATCGACATTAATTCTTTGAGTTAGTGTGTGTGTGTGTATACAAATGCGTCGGAGTAATAGATCGATCTCCAAGATAAGGAAGCATTTTGAATTGATATGACGCGAGTTTTGATTGAGCAGGCGACATCCGTCGGCAATGAGGGCCAAAACGGACAGGTGACAGGGAGACAATCAGTTGCTCGGCAATAAATGTATCATTCCTAGCAAGTGGTTCTCTCCTATTAACCTGTCCTTCATGATATGTATATGTATATATATATATATGTATATATATATATATATGTATATATATACACAAATATTTATATATATATATATATATATATATATATATATATATCAATCATGAAGGACAGATGATAGGGAGACAACCAATTGATAGGAATGATACATTTATTGCCGAGCAACTGATTGTCTCCCTGTCACCTGTCCGTCATGTATATGTATATGTATATGATATATTATATATATGTAATAATATATATATATATATATATATATATATATATGTATTATATATATATATATATATATATATATATATATTCTGAGCTCAGATTCAGTTGCAGTTGTGGTGTCCCTTGAAAGCGACAGGCTAAGCAACCCCAATAAGATATGGGCATGACGTCGCTCATTCATTCGACTAAGCATGAAAATACCATAGAGCATTATTATTATTAATAAAAATCTCAATGACTTCTGTTCACGTTATGAAATCCCTTATAAATTTACTCAGTAGTACTTACTACCATTAAATATGCTCTTTAATTCAATACATACTTTAATATGCAATCCTATTTACAAACAAATTACGATTTATGACATAATGAAATATTCCGTCGACGAGACTTGCACCAGTCATCATCGCCTAACTTTCGAGACAAGGAACCAACAGCGATGTCTGCCACCAACAACTTCGTTGCGGTGTAGCTAACACGTGAGAAGCTCTCTCTCTCTCTCTCTCTCTCTCTCTCTCTCTCTCTCTCCTGTTCCCCGGTATCTTGTTCATTTTAATTTTATTTTCCTTTCGTCGAAGCGTTGCAATTTTCGTTTTACCTCTCTCTCTCTCTCTCTCTCTCTCTCTCTCTCCAGGTGCTCTCGGATAATCTCTTCGTCAGTTATGGAGGAAAGGCGGTCAATGAGTGAATCTTTCAAGCAGAAAGTAAATGAAGAACCTTAAGGGACCTTCCCTTAATTCATGATGAGGTCTACAAGTTGCCGCTGGGGAGGATGAGAGAGACTTGGGAGAAAAGTACCAGACTTTTTTAAGTATAAAAAGAAATAACAGATAAGGAAAAAAAAAAGTAATAAAAAAAATTGTAAACATTAACTAAAACGATTGCAAAATTGCAAGAGTTTAGGGAATTAAAATGGCGCCTCTTATTCTCCATGTTAAAAAAAAAAGAAGAAAAATAAGAAAACAGCGAGATGGAATACAGGTCGATTTCTTGGAATTCGCTACTGCTAACGCTACGCGAGAGAGAGAGAGAGAGAGAGAGAGAGACTTCTTGGTCTTTCTTAAATATACGGTTCCAATTTTCTATGCAGTGTCCGAAATAGCATGCGATACCTCCTTGAAAAATAACGCACGGACAGATAAATACGGCAAGTGAACAACTATTAGAGTAACAAAGAAACAGCTAAGCATGCAGGCATACAAACATACAAATAAATATAAAAAAGGAAGGAAAAACATAATGATTACAAGGACAGAAAGAAAAGCTGAGGACAATGTGAAAAAACTTAGTCTGAATCTGTTCCTACAACTTTCGTGTATCATGAATTGCACTTTTATATGATTTTACTTATTCCTTTTCTCAGCCATAAAAAATCCGATTTGAGTTAATGACCCTATGATTCCGAAACGCCTCTTACGAGTTAAAAAAAAAAAAAAAAAATTTCTCGTTGGACGAGTGGATTTCGCGCTCGCCTACCAATCCGGTGGTCCGAAGTTCGATTCCCGGTTTGGCCAACGTGGAACCAGAGGAATTTATTTCTGGTGATCGAAATTCATTTCTCGATATAATGTGGTTTGGATCCCACAATAAGCTGTAGGTCCCGTTGCTAGGTAACCAATTGGTTCCTAGCTACGTAAATATATCTAATCCTTCGGGCCAGCCCTAGGAGAGCTGTTACTAAGCTCAGTGGTCTGGTAAAACTAAGATATACTTAGTCTGGTAAAACTAAGATATACTTAACTTACGAGGGTCAATGATAGTGGCAACATTAGGAAAAGTGAATCCAATTTTTGGAAATAATTATCTTCATCCTCGTTAACTGAAAATCATGAGAAGATTTTTCAGTTTCTGGTAGAGGTCATCCTTAAGCACTGACTGCACCATCACTGATGCGTTCCATACCTCTGTTTAGCTATAACGGAAACACTGCTTCTCGTTATGTAGTAAAACGTTGAGCTCCGACATATACAGTTTTGACAAAATACAATTCAATAACAAAATACAATAATAATGCAATAAAACAAATACACTCATAATAAAATACAACAATAACAAAATAAAATTCACAAACAATAAAGGAAAAATCCTAAACAAGTAAAGAAAACGATTCTGGACCTCACATTCCTGGCTAAGTTGTGTAATGAAATAATTTAACCACTGAAAATGTCAAACAAAAAATACACAAATACACTAAGTGCTCTATAACTCATCACAATAATAACAAGAATAAAAACAAATGAAGTCAAACCTACAAACCATCCTCTACTTTTGTCATATAACAAAGAACTTTCTCAGAAAAAAAGGGGGTAAAACAGACACTTAAGCACCCTCTCCTAACAATAACAACACCAAATAAAAAAACAAGCAAAATAAAAGCTTAAAGACCTTCCCAGGCCCCCCTTTCCGCTTACCCCTACCCTCTCCCCCCCCCCCCCC
>NC_087205.1:33216492-33218992 GCF_015104395.2 Macrobrachium nipponense
TATAACAAAAAAAAAAAAAAAAAAAAAAAAAAAAAAACTAACATCATCAGTTTAGGAGACTGCCTTTGGTCAGATGTCTGAGCGCTGTTGACGTCAAAATCCTCCAGTACATCAAATTACTTTTATTTTGGTAGTATTTATATCACGAATGATTAATAGTTTGACTTTTCACAAACTGGCGTCAAAATGCGTGTGGTCATTGACGTCGAAAAAGTAAGGAAAAAACACACACACACACGAGAAAAACATCATCTAACATTAATTCTCATCAATATCACACCAAGCGATGTAACAGAAGATAGAAGCATAACTGTTCAACATCGTAGTATATCTTAAATAGTCCTCATCACTTGTCGGTACTTGATGTTTTGAGGAATATCCCAACTACAAACTCATCAAACATCGATATAATGATAGACGATACATTAATTAAATAAGCTAATCAAAATCGAAGTCAAAATTGCATTCTTTATATCATTAAGAGTTCAAAACGAACAATACAAATGTACAGAAATACAAAATTGTAGGTGGCTGTATGGAATCTATTTTCTTCTTGAGATAAAATGTTGAAAGTTGAGTTTTATTTCGATCTATACATTTTTGGACCAATAATTTCCACGACCATGAATCTCAGCAACACAAAATGTGACGAAAAAATCACGGGAATAATTCATATTTTGTTTAAGACTATCTGCAAATAACAAAACATCGAACAATTCATATTCTGTATATATCTGCAACAAAAATAGAAAAAAATCGAAAAATAAAAACGAAACAATTATTCGGCTAATGACAAAATCTGCAAAAAAAAAAAAAAAAAAAAAATAGTAATAATTTTGTTCAAGCGCTTTCCGAAAACGATTTCTTCCATGTAAGAGCAAATCCTCCATCGAAGACTCTTAATCCCTGTAAATATGAACATTGGATTTATTGATAAGAAACGGGATGCGCCGTGCATTCAATTAGCCGAATTGGCAATTCTTAATTACCCTTCACAACCAGGAAACCAGAGCGGTACCTTCGGCTGAACTTATACTTCGCTTATCCCAGATAGACTTCGACTGAAAGAATCCAAATCTTGCTTTTTGGAAAGGGATATTTCTCTCTCTCTCTCTCTCTCTCTCTCTCTCTCTCTCTCTCTCTCTCTCAGTACCTTTGGTTTTGTAGTTATACTGAATGTACATTTGGCTGTAGTGGGGTTAACGCTTCATGTTATTTTGCAATTGTTTTATTTCTTTTTTATGTTTTTATATAGTATGTACGATACGATAACAGCAATATTTAATATGCTTACGTAATATCAATATATTATAATTCTCACAATGAAAATGCGATTACATGCTTACGTAAATAATAAAAGTAAGTGAACACATAATATATACATATATTGTGTATATATATATATATATATATATTTACATATATATATATGTGTATATATATATATATTATATATAGATAGATATAGATATTAATAACAATATATTCCAAGTGCAAATATAATGTCAATATAACAACTTGTATACACAAATACAATAAAGACATCTTTGGACAGAAACCTTCATTGGTACATTAGAATTTCTTTTTACTCTATCGATTGTTTCTGTCATTCTGATTTCCTTCATCATTGTCTCTTCTTTGTTTCCTTTTCTCTTTTCAGGTTTATCTCATCTCTTCGAACTTCTTCCCTCTCGCATCATATCTCTTATCGTTTCTTAAACTCTTTCACACGTGTCAGTCTGTCTGTCTGCCTCTTATCCCTTTCCTCTTCCTTTTCACATCTATCTATCTGTCTTTCTGTCTATCTATCTCCTCGCAGCCCCTTTCTCTCCGCCTGACGCTCCGAAATAACGACCGTGAGTGTGCGTGTGGTTTTTGCCATAATCTCTCTCTTAACTCCATTATGGGTTTATGTAAATAAAACAGGGCGACATCCAGGCTGACATTGCGCTCCCCCAAAACACGCGTCAAACAACCCACTCGCTTTAATATTTAACCTCGCGATCTTCCGACATTAAGCTCTCTAATGCCCTCGGTATTATGCTAATTCTACCTCCAGGCACCGCCATCAAAAGCCTCCTCCTCCTCCAACATACACACAGCCCCGCTTAACGAAGGAAGTTACGGCTGTTACCACCACTAGGAGATTCCAGCATCCTTCGAGAGGTCCCAGGATTTTCAGGGAGATTCCAAAAACCATAGGAAAGTTCCAGCGTTTTCAAGGAGATTCCAAAATCCTTATAGAGATTCCAACGTTTTCCAGAAGATTCCAACAGCCTTTCAAAGGTTCTAACATTTTCCAGGAGATTCAAACATCCTTCCAGAGGGTCTAGTAATTTCTAGGAGACTCCATTAACCTTCAAAAGTTCCCAACATTTTTCAACAAATTCCAACATCATTCAAAAGTTTCCAATATTTTCCAGGAAATTCAAGTACCTATCAAAATTTCCAATATTTTTGCCAGATTTCCATGAGATTTCAACATCCTTCAAAAGTTCCA
>NC_087205.1:33228992-33248992 GCF_015104395.2 Macrobrachium nipponense
AATTCACCAGTTTCTTCCAGACTCCCTACTCTTAGTTCACTTGATACCATTAATCAAAAACAAGCTAAAGGATGCAGCTGACCCTGGCAACTACCGGCCAATTGCAATCACAACGATCGCATCGAAGATACTTGAGTCGGTTCTTCTTGTGAGACTTCTCCCCTTTCTACACACCACTGACAACCAGTTCGGGTTTAAAGCAAACCACTCAACCGACACCTGCATCTACATACTGAAAGAATTGCTGAACTACTACCTATCATCAGCATCTCCGGTTTTCCTGTGTTTCGTAGATGTGAGAAAAGCATTTG
Source organism: Macrobrachium nipponense (assembly GCF_015104395.2). Classification (NCBI taxonomy): domain Eukaryota; kingdom Metazoa; phylum Arthropoda; class Malacostraca; order Decapoda; family Palaemonidae; genus Macrobrachium; species Macrobrachium nipponense. The sequence continues at coordinate 33,229,304 of NC_087205.1, forward strand.
ACAGAGTAAACTACCTGAAGCTATTCCTGAAGCTGCATAAAAGGGGCACACCCCTATATCTAATTGGCATTTTACATTGCTGGTTCTCCACACAGCAATTCTGTGTTAAATGGGGCAACGTATTATCGTACACCTTCGGCTCCCTAAACGGGCTTCGGCAAGGGGGCATTCTCTCTCCATACTTGTTTAATACGTACACAGATGCCTTGAATGTCAAACTGAACTCACTCCCAATCGGATGCACTGTCAATGAAACAACTATAAACAACCTCTGTTACGCCGACGATATGGTTCTGATTTCCCCATCAGTGCATGGCCTCCAACGACTCATCGACACTTGCCGTCAATATGCAGAGGAATTTGATATAATTTACAACGAAACCAAGACCCAGTGCATGTCGCTGCTCCCGAGATCGCTTAAGCATATTGCAGAACCACAAATTTTCCTCAGAAACCATCGGCTGGAATTTGTGCGCGAATTTCCGTATTTGGGTCACATTATTACCGACGACCTAAAAGAGACGGCAGACATTGAACAGAGGCGTCGTAAACTATGTGCAACTGGCAACATGATTGCAAGGAGGTTTGCCTTCTGTCACCGAGACGTGAAACTGCTGCTCCTCCGCTCGTACTGCTACAGTATCTATGGGTGTTCCCTCTGGACGAACTATACCCGAGAGACCATGAGACGTATCACTGTTGTGCACAATGACATTCTGAGACGCCTCACAAACACTCCACGCTACCACTCCGCCACACAGATGTTCTTAGAAAACCACCTGGACAATTTAAAAATCATTGTAAGGCGAACAATGTCCAGCCTGGTAACCCGAGTGAGAAACAGCGGCAACTCGCTCATACAAAGCATCCTAAGGAGTGAAGCAAGAAGATCTAAATTGTGGGAAAGATGGGAAAATGAGGCCTTTGTCCCCTAAAGGACTTAATCTCTGTATTAGCAGGATGTCATCTGCAGATTTTGTCATTATTATATTTATTGCTGATATTTTATTTTTTCATTATTTCTGTGATTACTATCAAGTTAAAGTTTTTTTTTTTTTTATTATATACATTCAATTTATGTATTTAGCCCTCTGGACCAGACTACTGTAACCACCTAAGGTCTCTAGTGAAATTTAAGCTATATAATTTGTGCACTAACTGTTATAACTCTCAATGCATTTTTTTTTCTCACCAATATTATTACTGTTACCAGTATTATGATTACTATCTTTTATGCTACCTCAGCTATTTTGTGGATAAGTGCCGATTACTAATTTTTCCTATCATGTTGACTCATATATCTAGATTGTGTATGTTACTGTGTATTTTGTATGTTCATTGTATATGGCCCTGAACCGAAATAAAGGATATTATTATTATTATTTTATTATTATTATTATTATTATTATTATTATTATTATTATTATTATTATTATTATTATTATATTGTCTACAGTATTTCAGCTATTGACCTAACAGAGATATTTCTAGAAAGCTTTGTTATTGGAGTATCAACGATCATAATCATAAGAAGCTATTTATGTTAGCAATTTAGGATAGTAAAAACATGACCTGAAAAAAAAGAACAAATGGGGCCTTTTACCCCATGGGTGGGAGAAGCCCACGGTGGGGGCTTTTTGCCCCATACCTAAGATATTGTGGTACTTCATGAAAACTACCATTTAAATTGAAAAGTAGACGCCTATTTTTGCTAAATATAAAAAATTCAACCTTCCACACAAAATTATTCAAGAATAATGCTGGAAAATATACAAAAATTGATCTTAGAGTTCTTAGTTTCTTGTAAAACTAGGAACTTTTTGGTAATCATAGGAACTGAAATGAGCAAAATTGTGAAATAAACTGACACTCCTCTACATGACAGCTGTAACAGCACAATTAGAAATAAATTCACTTTCTTTATATAGCACCAAGAATAACACAAATAAAAGAAATAATGGATAAGTTTTACATAAGAACAAAAATGACACAAGTAAAAAAGGTGTAGACTAATTTCCATTACATTACTCCATTCTCTCTGGCTAATGTAATGTGACTTTGGTGGCCATCTGGAATTGTAATGTGGTTTTCTGCTCGACTTGGCTTAACAATTTTAACAAAGTGATGTAGCCAGTCTTCGAAACAATCTGCATTAGACCATCCATTTGCTATGCATCTAGCACTTGATCCAGGTAAGCTGCCGATCATAAGTAGTGAAGTCTTCCTTTTACGGGCAAATATAAACATAAGAGGAAGACAAACTCCAGTTGCCTTCATTGCACAAATAAGATGCAGTCTGTCCTCTTTCACCACTGGTTACATGTCCAACTGATCAGATGGGGTAAAAAGCCCCCTGGGCTTCTTGCCCCAAAGCGTGGTGGGCCTTTTACCCCACTTGTCATTTTTTAAGAAAACTAAATCCACCTGTACCTCAATTGAGTTTTCAAGTCTGGATTGCATTGCAAGATATTTCTTAGCTCTCATTTAAAGTAACTGTAGTTAAAGTACTGACTTTACTGACAAGATGTGCGCACAGGATATCCCTGATATAGCACGCAAACTTACATGAAATGTGTCCAAAGAAGAAAAATGCGTGCTGGCTTTGTCCCATTCTAGTTCTCCCTGGCTGTTTGTTATAGAAAGCTTCAGGCAGAAAGTGTTGCTGCACTGATCAGCTGACTAAGTTGCTATGATATGTCATAAGCAAGAAAATAGGGGGAGGCCTTTTACCCCACGGGGGCCTTTTACCCCACTCTACCCTACCTAGAATCCAATACACCTCGAGAATTAGTAACCTTCCCAAAACAGGGACCCAATTTAAGAGGCTTGCAAATGATTAATTCCAAATGCTCAAAATCAGGGACAAGACAATTAAGAGATTATACAAGGCACTGACTGACCACACAAAAATTTCATTTTGGTAAATAATAAAACCTAACTTTGCAAGGTACATATTCACAAAAATATATATATATATTAAACATAGTACATATACAAAGAAAGTATCTATAAGGTAAGTGATTTGTAATTAAGTCTGTGATTTTATCTTTAAGATAATTCTTAAACATGCTACTTATACAAGGGTCCAGATAATACACCCCAGAAATAATGTAAAAGAATTAAAAGAAAGTTGTATAATGGCGGATTCCCTTTCCTTCGTGACTTATTTTTGTTTGTATGGTGTTTTCACGTTGCATGGAACCAGTGGTTATTCAGCAACGGGACCAACGGCTTTACGTGTCTTCCGAACCACGTCGAGAGTGAACTTCTATAACCAGAATTACACATGTCTGACCCCTCAGTGGAATTCCCGGTAAACGAACTCGCTGCCACCGAGGTGGGGCGCCAACACCATACCGACCACGCCACTGAGGGGCTCTTCGTGACTTTTGCCTTTATTTATATATTCAACACGTTCCAAATTTTCGTGAATCAGTTATACATTTTACTTAATTACTTCAATGGAAATCCAACGAGTTTCAAATGAATGATTGATGATCGCTTGTAAGAGAACGGGTAGTATTGCCAACAGCAATCTTATTGCAGGAACCAGTCAAATTAGTCTCTTTGTAAAAGCGTAAATATATACGCGTAAATGTTTGTTTGTATCGTGTTTTTACATTGCATGGAACCAGTGGTTATTCAGCAACGGGCCCAACGACTTTGCGTGACTTCCGAACAACGTCAAGAGTGAACTTCTATCCCCAGAAATACACATCTCTCACCCCTCAGTGGAATGTCCGAGAATCGAACTCGCGGCCACCGAGGTGGCACGCTAACACCATACCGACCACGCCACTGAGGCGCTATACGCGTAAATGCATATATAGAAATGCAAACACACACACACATATATATATATATAATGTATATGTATGTATGTATTCATGTATGTATTATGTGTCGGAGAGCTAAGCACCTAGTTATTAATAAAAAGTTTTTATTTCTTATCCTGTGACTTAATTTCATAATCAAGTAGGTGAAATTACCAATAGGTACCTATGGCCACAAGTTCTCGCAAAATTAGGATTAAACCTTGAAACATTTTAGAATGACACCAAATTCGGTCACAAGCTGAAAAAAAGAAGAAACAAAATGTACCAACAATTTTTTTTAAATTGTACAGAAAAGTCATCAATTTCAAAGTTGACTAAAGTAATTTGTCCAGAACCACTAAGGGATTCAGAGCCGATGAGACAGGGTTTTTCGGAGACACCTTTTTTATCAAAGCACCGGATGAAGGTGAAAGTTGGCAAGTGTATATTTTATATCCAGACCTCAATTCTGCAAGCATTATTTAGTACCTAAGTTCAACAGTTCTGGTACGTGTCAGAGTAAAAGTGAGTTTCCTAAGCTAGAGCCATCAAAATCGCATAATAGTGACGTTAACTTATGACGTCATGAGGCTACAACCACACTGGAGAGAAGTTTACATAATCATGAGGAAAACGTCTCTTCCCTGTGGTTCTCCCTCCCCACTTGCTGATGACATATTCACTGACTGATATTAATACCCACCGCAGGCTTCAGCGATATCAATGATGGCAAGCAGGGTTTGTTATCGTCTCCTTGATTGCATTATCATTCTCAATCATTTTATTATTATTATTATTATGTCAAGGTTTCATCGCAACTTCCACAGCAGTTGTTGGGACTAAGTTGTTAGCCTGGAATTCTTCCATTTTCTTGATATTCGTATAGCTTCTACTTTGCAAAGAATGCAATGTGTGTAATTCATCCACATCATGAACCAGTCTATAGAGCGTTTGTTTCATTTAGTAAATCTATATAGGCGGAAATACAAAAAGACAATCCGGTTTGTTTTACCTCATGTTTTGACGCTATAGTTTTCTATTTGCTGCAGCAAAAGAATCAGTGTTGCCAAGTAACTATAATCCACTATAGAAATAATTACCTATTGACGGTATAGTAAATCTTGCCACGAGTCTTCTTGCTCTTGCCACGGGTCTTCTCGCTTGTATACAAAGTGGCAACTGGCAAGCCGTAGCACAAATGCAGTCTTACAACCACGGGGACAATTCCATATCCCGCTGGCCATCATCGAATTTGTTGAAGCCTTGGCTGTGTAAGCTACACTTGCCAACTTTCACCTTTATCTGATACTTTGATGAAAAGGTGTTGCCGAAAACCCGCGTCTCATCGGCTCTGAATCCCTTACTTATCAACCTTGGTTATTTCACCTGTTGCATCATGTGATTCAGTCAGGTAAACAGGAAATTCAAGTTGTATACTATATTATGCCCACTCCCGGGCAGATAATGTGTTTACATAAACTGGGAGAGTATGTCATCGCTCCCTGGGACTTGTCCTACTGGCTTTCTCTCTCTCTCTCTCTCTCTCTCTCTCTCTCTCTCTCTCTCTCTCTCTCTCTCTCTTGTATGTTTACCTCCCTGAATCAATTATACGTCGCACATTTGAGTATATTCCTTCAAAATATCGAAAGTTATTTTATAAGAGTAATCAAACTTTTAGTAAAAACAATTTTTTCACATTTATTTGTGAGTTTAAGAGAGACCTATAATACAATATTATTATCATTATTCTAAATATGCACATATTCATATGGAACAAACAAATAAGGCCATTAACTTGCAAAGCAAGCTTAGGCAAAATAAGAAGATTAACTTGTGGAATAGGGAAAAAAATATGATAAAAAAATAAACTATTGGTATTATTCCGTCAAGATCTAGTAATCATCCACCCTCTTATCATCAAACATACCAAATTGTGGCCCTAAAATCTCAGTATTTTTTATATTATTTAAAGTTAAAGTTAGCCATAATCGTGTGCCTGGCAACACTATGCGACAGGCCACCATCGGGCTGTGGCTGAAAGTTTCATACAGCATTATACGCTGTACACAAAACGCGACTGCGCCGAAGAAACTCCGGCGTATTTTTTACTTTATTTTTATTTTTTTTTTTTTTTTTTAGTTCCTTCAAGATTTCATAGCTTTTGTTTGTAGCGAAACTTGGACTAACATAATACAATCTGACGAAATTTGAACCCACCTTTCATTGTTCAACAAAACGAGGATCTAACATAAAATCAGCGTTTTTGGGGAGAATCAGCAGCGTACATGTCATGTCACTGAATACGAGTAACACCAGATGTTAGAGGTTACTGCCGAGGTCGAAGGACTGGTAACAGTGCCCATATCTAACCCACATCCGAAGAAACAAGAAAGGGGAATAAAAAAAAAAAGAATGAAGCCGAACATATAATGAAATCGACGGACTCGTCCTTGTAGTGAAGAAAGGTTATCATTAGGATTCAGGGGAAAAATTGGAAGCGTTTTCCAGAATTTGGTTGCTGGAGGGGGACAATGTTCTTTAACTTCCTCTGAGGATTACACATCTCCACAAAGTTAATGAGGTAAGGAGTTAATGCACGGTCTTCACTTTCTTTGGGGAGAGGGCTTTAACACGACCCATATATATCCTTTCAGAATAATTCAATAATTTGGTAATGTATGTCGTCAAAACCTCCTCACGGCAGCAATGGGTTAGCAGGTGATGCACAAATTCGTTTTGTCTATATATTCCTTTGACAATGCTATATTGCAAAACTCAAAATGGAAAGGATTTGATAAAGGTGCAGATTTTTCCTAGTTCATTATATGAAGAACCTCAACATGAATTTCTCGAGTTGAATCGTAACCGCCTTCGTACTGATTCCTTAAGGAAATTATAAATGACAATTGATTTTTCAGTGTGAATTAAATACATTTGATACGCTTCACGTATAAACATGTTTCGACACTATGGATGGAATGGCATGAGAAGGCCACTTCGTTAAACTTTATAAGAAATATCTTCCATGATAATAAAAAATGATTAGATAAACCTTCGGCCCATTTACACTTTGATGGCAAGATGACAATTAAATATTCAGGATAAGAGGAGAGAGAATAGAATGATCAAGATGCAACTTCCTCCATATTTACGAATAATACAACTTCATTTCGCCGATGGTATTATCATAATATCAGGTCTTTCCTGCAGTGGAATCCAGACTTTGCCACCTCACTATTTCCACTAATGATTTGCTACTTGCTTCAATGCATTTATTTAATTAGTTTCTTCCAGCATTCATACTCCTGGTTCAGTAACACCACTGATCAAAATCAAGCTAAACAGTGCAGCTGGCCCAGGTAACTAGTCCGATTGCAATCACTAAGAGTTTATCAAAGATATTCGGGTCTCTTTATTTTTTGTTCTCTCTCTTTTTTAGCGAATCAGCGATCAAAGTAAGTTTAGATTGAAAGCTACCTACTCGAGGGACACCAGAACTATCACTTATCACAGCGTCACTTCTGTTTTCTTTTATTCTGTTGAAGGGAGAAAAGTACTAGGCAGCGTCAACTAACTGAAACTCATCTTCCAACTTCACAGAAGTGGTTCGCCTTTATTTTATATTGGAATATTTAATTAAGGATTCTCAATACAGCAATTCGTTTTTGTTGATAAAACAAGAGCACCTGACGGAGTAACTACCTGAAATTCATCTTGAAGCTTAAAAAAAACAAGGAAGGTGCATCCCTTAAATTTAACTGACATATAATAGCACTACTGATTCTCAACGCAGCAATTCCGTTTCGAATTGATGAAGGTGTCATCATACATCCTCGGCTCCTCCTAAGGCCTTCGTCAAGGAGGCATTCTTTCACTTTACCAGTTTAAACGTACACAGATGCAATAAATGGAATGAAATACAGAATTTAGGCCAAAGGCCCTGGGAACTATGATGTCATTCAGCACTGAAACGGAAATTGACAATAAGAAGGTTTGACGGATGTAGTATCAGGAGGGAAACCTCGCAGTTTCACTATGAAACACTCTCTAGAGAGAGAGTCAGATGGAAGAAAGAGAATACGAACTGAGGCACGATAAAAGGAATAAATAAGGTTGCAGCTAATGGCCGTAGGGACACTCCAAAGATCCTTAAGTAATGCCTACAGTGCACCACATGCAGATCCAATAAAAGGGAAAGCAAGGTGCAGGGGTCAAATAATACGAGGATGACCGATCCCTAATCGGCTCAACTATTACCGGATGAAACTGACGAACCTGTGACGCCCATGATACGGTTCTAACGTAACGTAACTATCAGTGCAAAAGTCTCCAGCCATCGATCGCCACCTGCCGCCACACGACCAAAGCACGATTCATTTCACGCGGTTCCTCCCTTGCGCCCTCACACACTCTGAAGAAGACCTACAGATAATCGCTGGGACTCGTCCTCTGGAAGCTGTGAACGAAAAGGCCCCTCGATTTATTTTCCACGTGGATTAAAGGCTTGTAGTGATAACCCTATTTATAAAAGTGTGAGGAAATGGTGCAATTGAGAGGTTATCGTGGCTATCACAGACACATAATAATTAATAAATCTGATAAAGGGGATCGGTAGATTTATTCTCTCTCTCTCTCTCTCTCTCTCTCTCTCTCTCTCAAACATACACACACGTATATAATATATACTATATATATATATATATATATATATATATATATATATATATATATAATATAATATGATATATACACACACACACACAAATAAATATAAGTATATACATATATATTTATATATATACATACACATATTATATATATATATATATATATATATATATATATATATGCTACATATATACAAACCTCACTAACAACCACATGCAGACTCCCATGACATCCATTCGGAGGGAATGCTTTGATCGGCAGTTCCTTCAGAGTTCCAAGAGAGAGAGAGAGAGAGAGAGAGAGAGAGATGAGGGGGAGAGAGAGAGAGAGAGAGAGAGAGAAGAGAGAGTAGAGAGAGAAGCGAGAGAGAGGACGAGAGGAGAGAGAGCAGAGAGTGAGAGTTGGGGTGGGGGGGGAGAGAGAGAGAGGAGAGAGAGAGAGACTGAGATGAGATGAGAGAGAGAGAGAGAGAGAGAGACGATGATTATTTTCTGATAAACCTCCGCCCAAGAAAGATATGGACCTAATTTTGTCCGACGTAAAAAATTGCGGCCACCATGAATGGGCCCAGATTGGGGTTCCCTCGATGGCGAATGATTACCGGAGGACCATTAGTGGCCGAGATCTCTGTGCGTGAAGGGAAGTTATGAGGTCTCTTTGCAAGACGTTTATTTAGCTTGGCGGGATTTCATTTTTTATTCTTTTCTGTTTTTATTAGTAGTGATGAAATGATGATGATGGCAAATAGTATTACACAGCGGCACCACTAGAATCACTATATTATTAACCCTACGGCCAAATCTATCATCACCGTTATTAAAGAAAGCCTAAAAAAAATATTCATAACAATAACAGGAGATCATATATCCTGCAAACAAAAACCAGCTCTTTTCCTTTCAGCAATTCCATTTTTTTTATTTAATGTCCAATGTCACCATTATACACTAAATGCAAAAGTAGACCTTCAGAGAATCTAACGGCAGAAAGCAAAATGAAAGCAAACTCTTCGGTATGAAGGGTGAAATTATACTGTCATTAGAATTTTTCAAACTTATTAATCCATGAAGCCCCTTATTCTTGCATTATTTGCATTTTGTGTCGATGGCATACTCATTTCTCTACGAAATGTCAATTGCTATAACATCAGCATAGTGGACATTAAGCCTCGCGAGACAGACCCACAGAGTACCTACTGAACCTCCAATCGGATGATAACTAACTATTTGTTCTTCACTAAAGGAAGACAAAACATATACATGACTGACTTTAAACGAGCAAGGATTTGACACCAGACTTCTGGATAATACAAATAACTATACGATACCCTGAGAGAGAGAGAGAGAGAGAGAGAGAGAGAGAGAGAGAGAATCACAGCTTGGTGCCTCATCTATAATCTATACATTTCCCCAAATCTCATTAAAATAATGGGTATGCAATGACAAGACATTAAAAGTAAGCCACGCTTTCATTTCCATCAATTATTATATGCAGAGAGCAGGGAAGATCTGGAAGTGAAATTGGAAACATGGAGACAAGTACTGGAGGACAGAGGAATGAGAATAAGTATATATAAGACAGAATATATGTGTACCACCACTGAGGGGGATGATAGAGAAAGTATTCAGCTTGGTGGAGAGCAAATAAGGAGAGTTGATAAGTTTAAGTATTTGGGATCTTTTGTTAACGCTGGAGGATGTATGGAAAAAGAAGAAAAACATCGGAAACAGGCAGGCTGGAGAGCGGCCTCTGGAGTTCTTTGTGACAAAAGAGTGCCGCTTAGGTTAAAAGGAAAATTTCACAAGACGGCGGTAAGAACAGCAGCAATGCTGTATGGTACGGAAACAGCATGCATGAGAAAAACAGAGCAGAAGAAGATGGATGTGGCAGAAATGAGAATGCTTAGGTGGATGTCTGGGGTGACAAGAGAGGATAGGATCAGAAATGACTACATAAGGGGGTCGACTAAGGTGGTGGAAGTATCAAAGAAAGTGCAGGAGGGGAGGCTGAGATGGTATGGACACCTGTTGAGGAGAGATGAGGACCACGCTGGGAGACATACTATGGGGGTGGAGGTGCAAGGAAGAAGAAAAAGAGGGAGACCAAGAAAGAGATGGAAGGACTGTGTAAGAGGAGACTTACATGAGAAGGGAATTGATGAGGCAGAAGCGCAGGATAGAAATAGATGGAAACGGCTCATCCGAAACGGCGACCCCATATAAAAATGGGAATAAGCTGGGAAGAAGAAGATTATTATTATTACTTGGGGAAATAAATGCAACGTTATGTAAATGTACATAAATATTTTTAACAAAAAACTGTGCATTTACATAACTCTGAATTTGTTTCTCCATTTTAAGACTCATGTCACTGTGAACATTTTTTAATTATTATTTTTTCATTTTTTTTTCTTTTTATCTATCACAGTCCTCCAATTCGACTGGGTGGTATTTATTGTGTGGGGTTCCGGATTGCATCCTGCCTCCTTGGGAAGCCATCACTTTTCTTACTATGTGCGCTGTTACTAGGAGCACACTCTTCTGCATGAGTCCTGGAGCTATTTCAGCCTCTAGTTTTTCCAGATTCTTTCCAGGGATCTTGCGATCGTGCCTAGTGTACCTATGATTATGGGTACAATTTATACTGGGATATCCCATATCCTTCTTATTTCTATTTTCAGGTCCTGATACTTCTCCATTTTTTCCCTTTCTTTCTCTTCAACTCTGGTGTCCCATGGTATTGCGACACCAATGAGTGATAATTTCTTCTTGATTTTGTCAATCAACGTCACGTCTGGTCTATTTGAACGTATCACCATATCTGTTCTGATACCATAGTCCCTCAGGATCTTTGCTTAATCGTTTTCTATCATTCCTTCAGGTTGGTGCTCGTACCACTTATTACCGCAGGTAGCTAGTGTTTATTATTATTATTATTATTGAACTAAGGAACCTCCGTAACGAGGCAAAATATTGACAACTAAAACCACAGTAGTGTTAAAAATATATTTTTGTACAAGGTTAAAAATTACTGAGTAGGACTGAAGAGGGATACGGAGCAGTATCCGAAAGTTTCTCCTAGTCATTTTTAACACTGTACAGAAATATATTTTGAATACTACTGTGGCTTTTAATTGTCATTATTATCGTTATTATTACAATTATTATTATTATTATACTTTTATTGCGACATCTCAACCTTTTCAAGTCATATTTAAAATACAGTGATTCGCAACTTATTTGCAACAAAGAAATGAAGGAAAATCACATTAAAACAGACTCATGTTTTTCAAGACTGCCAACTACTTTGTGACTCAGGAATAAAACCTCTTGAATTAGCGCGACTGACCAGAAATATTCTGGACTTTAAAACCCCAGTTACAAGAAAAATATTAAGTAGTCCGTTTAGTATTTCCGTTTTTATTGAAAACCTTGGAAGAGGAGTTTTTTTTTTTTTTTTTTTTTTTTTTTTTTTTTTTTTTTTTTTGTTTTTTTTTTTTTTTTTTTTTTTTTTTTTTTTTTTTTTTTTTAAAGTAATAACAATGTATCACAATTCATCTCTTTAGACCGTTGAATTTCTATGCATACCATCAAAGGCAAAAAGACATTAATAATCAGTAAAAGAAAAATCACTTATAGAAACACAGTATTCAAATCAAATGGCCCGTCAAATTGACCCAAATTAAACGAAATATAACAGAAATACCAATGATGGCCCTGATCCGCCTGAATGTGTTGTATCAATGGCCAATATACTCGTATTTACATACAGTGACAAAATAAATTGGAAGACGCCGTAATTAAAAGGAATATCAAATGAAATTAATTACCATTCGTACTGACATGAATGAATTAAAACTACATTTTATTATTCGCTTTTTTTGTATCGCGACAGCAGAGGACTCTATTTGACCTAAAAATGGATATATTTATTTTATCTTATATTCTGCAGCAATCCATCTAAAAGAAAGATAGACATTTATTTGGCAAAAATGGTAATCAATGATAAGAGGACAGTTTAATTGGGACTTGAAATGTCATGATATTCATTTATATACATTTTCGGGGGGCGGGCATTGTTTTTGGAGGGAGGGAAGGAGCGAAGGGGTGGGGTAGCACCATATCTGTACACTAGTAATGAACATAAAAATGCTGAAGGATAATAATGAATAGAACAAAGATTGATAAAAAGATGAGCTATGTGGATTCAAAATTATCCATTTATCACAATACATCTCTGCGAATTAAAAAAAAAAAGTCAAAAGAAGTTTTTTTATGCTTGAAAGATAAGTCACTCTCGAGAGAAATTTGAAGACTATTTCTTTCACCTCACAGGACCAGCACGCCATTCCTTTCTACGAACGAAAGTTGTCAAAGGAAAAAAAATGCAATAAACAAAAGGGAATGTAAGGTACAGGGAACACAGAAAAAGGAAATTAAAATAATACGAGGTTGAAAAGCGGAACAGACGACCGAAGAAAATAGTTCACAGGAACAAGAAGAGAAGAAGAAGAGATATACTCTTTTTAATATAACTCCAATGTTACAAATGCGTCGGTCAAGCAGCAAGAAAAGTCAACTAAAATGAAACATAGACTTCATATTCTCTGAAAAGTACGTTATAACAATTTGGAATTATCCATTACTCGAGGAATTTTGACAAATCTAATGCCTCTTCATGACGTAATGTGACATATTAAGAGCATGTTGAAATTTTTATACAACTGTACATTCGATAGCTATCAGTAAAAGAATCTGATCATTGTTCATTCGGCTACAGGAAATAGTGACGACATTAATTTTCTCTATATCTCAATATATTTCAAGACGAATCTATTGTGCATCGGTTGACCTAAGTTAACTAAACGCCTGAAACCCCTGGTAGTTAGTTTAATGTGGTGTGTTGCAGCCAAGGTGGAGATTTAGCGTATATAGTATATATACATGTATTTATGTATGTATGTATGTATGTATAAAAGACAAAAATAATTATAGTTTCAAAATATATGAGAAGCTTTATACGCTATGCTAAAAACCCTCATGATTTGTTATCAACATTTATGTTTAATGTCAAGTTTCTGCGGCTGTATTACTATTTTACATTTGCATTTATTCAAGGAATAAATCCTTTTGGCAATTATGAAAGGGCATAAAAATTATGCCACAAGGCAAGTTATTATGATTACCCGGGAAAAGAATCGCCAGATATTATATAATTATTATAGATATATATATATTATTAATATATAATATATATATATATATATAGATATATAACAAAGATAGAGATAGATATATATATAGAGATATATATATATATATATATAGATATATATAAATATATAGATATATATATATATATATATATATATATATCTAATATATTATATATATATATATATATAATATTATATATATATAGATATAAATAGATATATATATATACAATTTATATACATACATAATATATATATATAATATATAAATAGATATATATATATATATATATATATATATATATTTTATATATATTCTATATCTATATCTATATATATATTAATATATATATATATATATATATCTATATATATATATATAAAAAAATATTTTTTTTCTAATAATATGTATATATACTATATCATATAATAATATAGATATATATATAATATAGATATATATATACATTAATATATATATATATCTCATAAATATGTACTATAGATCTATATATATAATCTTCTATCTATAATATAATCTAATTATTAATTTGTTTCTCTCTCTATATCTATATCTATATAAATAATGTATATTATATCATATCTAAACATATCTGTCTATCTAGGATATTTATAGGCTATAATCCTCATATATTCCTATTCTCTGTATACTAGATACTTATCTATCTATAAATATTATCTCTCATAATCTATATATATCATCTATATTATATAATATAATATATATCTATTATATGTACTATATATCTCCTATCTATATTTATCTATTCTCTCTTCTCCGCTATCTCTCTATATATCCGTATATGATCTAATATATATTATCTATATCTCTAATATATATAGCTCTAATATCGATATATAATATATAGATATATATATATCTCTACTATATTATATTCTATAAATAGAGTAATAGTATATATACTATAATATCTATATATCATATCTATATATATATATCATATATATATATATATATATCCTATATATATATATATTATCTATAATTAGTATATCTATATCTCTATATATATATGGAGATATATATATATATATATTATATATAATATCTATATATATTAATATATCTATACATATGTATTAAGTAAATATATATATCTATATAATCTATATAGATCTCTAGATAGATTATATCTATATATATATATCTTATATAATATTATATATATATATGTATATCTATAACGATCTATCATATATATATATCTATCTCTCTATATCTAGTAATATATATATATATCACTATATCTATATATATCTCTCTATCGATCTAACTCATCTCTCTTCTCTATAGCGCTATATATATACTATACTATACTACATATATATACGTATATCTATATACTACATCTATATATATATAACCTATAATCTATCTAATCTATCTATCTATCTATCTATCTATCTATCTTCTACTATATATATATATCTATATATATATAATAGATATATATATATAGCAGAGATAGAGAGAGAGAGAGAGAGAGAGAGAGAGAGAGGAGAGAAGAGAAGGTATATAAATCGTCTATCTAACAAACAATATAGCTAAATATTGTGGTCATCATCCATGTTATGACCACATGTCATAAATACATCAATAACACCATAATGTATTCAGTAGAAAAAAAAGTAATAAAAAAAGAAATCATTCACTCTGAGCTTAATATAAGAGAAGTGATTCAGACGCTGCAATCGTATGTAAAAAATCACCGTCATCTCACTGCATTAACATTAATGAAAATATAATAAAGCAGCCATCGTAATATTTAAACAAGCCTTTCACTCCTCATAAATTTCCATGCGCCCTCTGTCAGAACGATCTCGAGGAATAAAAAAAAAACTAAAAAAAGAAGACTGATTCGACTTAATCATAATTACATTAATTACATTTCCACTCCAGGGAACAAAATGTAATTGGTCTCATTGGACCAATGGAAACCCTTTAATATACCCTCCTGTACCACTTCCCCCATCCCACTCTCTCTCTCTCCCCACCCTCCCCCTTCCTTTGGATTCATGCGGCCCCTTCCCCTCCACCACACTAACTCCTTAGTTCTTTACTCGCATAACCGCAATGGCACCCCATCCGGTCCCCCCTTCCCCCATACTACCCCGTGAGGACCGGGAATGAGTGTGTTCTCTCTTATCCGAATTGATCCGAACGGGGCGAATCAATCGGTTATCTGGGCCGTTCTGATGGGCCTTTAATCCAATCTGGCCAACGACATCATAGGACTCCCATTAGATTCATTCCCGACAAGATAAGCCATCATCCCCCGCCCGCAATGAATACATCTCCGCCGACCATTGGCTGCGCTGATCAATGTGGCAACAAATCCCCGGCCAATGAGCGGCACCGGTGGGCGGAGCGTGTTCGGCGGTTGGTCCGCCGGGCATCAGGTGGGCGTGGCCACCGCGATCGGAGCTCCCCAGCGAACAATAGAGTGTAACGAGGATTAGGCGAAACATATCACATGTTAGGGTTTATTTGCCTCATCTCGAGGTGAAGGGATGAGTGGAGGGTGAGCTTCGGACTCGGCCACAACAGCGACCGGCGAACCCCTTCCTTCCTTCCTTTCTTACGTCTGTGTGCGTGCGCGCGCGAGCGTTCCCGCCCCCCGAGTGTGCGAATCGAAAGGCGCCAAGCCCGAAGCCTTCCTGCATTGGCCCGCTGCCCTTCGCGCGGCGGCGCTCAAGATCAGAGGAAGGAATCATACACATTCTGTCCTACATAATTCCCGCGAGTGAAGACATTCACGACGGAGATGAGACCGAGATGATGACTCGGCCGAACAACCGGTTGTTTGTGTGTCCCTCAGGCCCCTGGACCACGCCGCCGCCGCCGCCACCGCCTGCAGCAGTAGCAGTCTGACACTCGAGTGGTCCAGCAGTTCTTGAATGGCCGTCGAATAACAATTTGAGTCCTATTTAGTGCTCTGTGATATTGATCAGCCCTTAACCGAAGTGGAAAGGATAACAGTGTTTTCCAAAATGCTGCCCAGTGTCGGACATGCTGGCGTTCTGGGCGGGGGTCTTCGCCCCCTGGCCCACTCGGCCCTGCCCGCCCACAGCATCTTGGGTTCCCTTCCGCCGCTGCCCCTGCCTTTTACGGCGACGTCAGTCGCCACCAGCATGGGCGGCGTAGCGACGCCCTTCGTGGTGGAATCTCTCCTGAGGGAGAGGGCGTCGCACCTCGCCCGCCCCGTGGCCACCAAGCCCCCGCCGCTGCTCCTGTCGGACGACCACCGAGGAGCGGGGGCGCCCGAGCACTTCTACTACAAGGAGGACGCCGCCGCCCACTACCTGGGCCTCCTGGCGCGCCCAGCCGGTCCGGACCGCCTGACGCCGCCCGCGCTGCAGTCTTCGCCACCTAGGTCGCGGGGCGGCGACGAGGGTGACCCCGGAGGATGCGGGTGCGACGGCGACGCCTCCCACAGCCCCGGTCTGGAGACCCCAACTCACAAGCCCCACCTGAAGTTCTCCGTCACGGCCATCCTCGGGCACGACGCCCCTCCCACCTCCCCTCCCAGACACGAACACTTAACGCCCGATCAACAAGACACAGGTGTGCTTTCATAAGAGTTGCCTGTTCCATATGCTCTTTTCATCTTTTCATCATCATTCATCATGACTTTCTGCTTCCCTCAAAAACTGATTCAAGGTCCTTCCTGTCTGCAACTGCGGCAAATCAAAAGAAAGTCGTGTCCACATATTTTCTTTTTCATGTATTTCATAAAAGGAAAAAGTGCTTTCTAATCTACCCACATTTCAGAAAGGCTTCTCTCTCTTTATTAACTTGTACTCTCATCACATTCTTTTTTTTTCTAGTGAATTACACAACGTTATAGTCACTGGCCATTCCTTCCGTAATCGTATATTATGTGGTGTACGATATAATGTGCATTATTGAGTCATAAAATAAATCATTACAATGTACGCTATAAAATTAAATATACATTTTACACACACACATATATATGTATAATATATATATATATATATATATATATATATATATATATATATATATATATATATATATATATATTCAAAGTTGCCTACGTATTTTCATGACGATTCATAAGCGGGTCATTTAATGATAATTAGAATACATAAGGACGGCGCAGTTATTCAAACAAAAGCATACAGGTTTTCTTAAAGAATATTTTGATCACTTTCTACACATTCTGCCGCTCCATGGCCTTAACTCAACATAAAATATCTTTCCAAGTGATGTAAATTAATAATAAAAAATATTCCAACTGCAACAGAATAATATATTCATATCGATTAGACAATGGCATCACATATTACTTACGTTGTGTAAACAAGGAAGAAGTAAGGTAAGTGAGATTGATTTCCCTTTTATTGTCATTATAACGTTCGCTTTTTCTTCAACAGAAGACGTTGTAACCAAGTTTTTATAACATTTAAATTAGTTCTACGCATGATCATACAAACACATACATACTTTATATATTTATAATATATATATATATATATATATATATATATATATAATAATATATATATATATATATATAATATATATATATATATATTTAATAATAATAATAATAATAATAAAAAATTCGTTTTCTATCAGTCCAAGATATTTACAATATGTAAAAAAAAAAAAAAAAAAAAAAAAAAGAGGTTGAAATTTGTTTCAAATTACGCAGAGCTTATTAGCATACACGAAACGCCTACTACTACTACTACTACTTATAATAATAATAATAATAATAATTTTGTCTCCCTCAAACCCCAAAGAGGGCAATTTCTTCTTTTTGGTCTCTTCCTTTGCTATGTCAATAATCAGATTAACATCTCATGGATTCCTTTTAGGGAAAATAAACATTTCGGTATCCTAAAACAGACGATGAAAGTCTAAGGGATTTACTGAAGGAATCCTTTCTTTGCTACTCGTCATCGTAAAAATAGGACGGAATTTCCTCGGCAATCTAGGTAAAGTTGTCGAGACAGCCACGAATTTCGATTCTGTTGGCAATCTTCTCTGTTTTAAAATAAGAGTCTTACTTCATCAAGTTTTCTTATTCTTATTTAATTGTGCTTTCTTTACAGTTCAGAAATAACTCAATCTAAATAAAATGATAACACTGTTCAGAGAAATTTAAATAAAATTATAACACTATTCAGAAAACCTTAAAATTCAAAAAATAATTAATTTCAGCGACTGAAACTGCTACGTATACTAGGTGGTACTACAGAAGTATTACCGCTCAAAATTCAATCAGTTCTTCGTGACGACACATTTCACCGCTAATTTAAATAAAAGACCAATATCTTTGGGAAAAAATTCCTCCCTAAATTGCTTTCTGAACTATTCTGAAAGATATAAAAATAAAATAAATGTTAAAAAAATCAATCGGGAGACCTGACAGGTGGAATAAACATACAAAAGACGAGTTAAAGCAAAGTCCACGATATCTTTTAAAAAAAAAAACCCTAACTAAAACACTTTGTAGTACTTTGAAAGATAAAAAATATGAAAAAAAAAAAAACAGAATAAATCAGGACATTTTACAGGGGAAATAAACGGATAAAAGACGGATGAAATCAAAGAGAACAATATCTCCAGAAAAAAACGCCTACCTAAATCGCTTGCTGGGCTATTTTGAAATATGAAAATTTTAAATAAAAAAAATAAATCAGGATACTTTGCAGGTGAAATAAACGAAAAAAAACAAGTGAACTAAAAGAAAACAATATCCTCAGAAAAAAACGAACTTAAATCACTTGCTTTAGTATTCTGAAATATAGTATAAATAAAAAAAATAATATAAAGAATAAAGTGGGATACTTGACAGATGAAATAAGCGACCAAAAGACGAGGTGTGAGGCAAGCCCGGCCTGTCAAGGCCTATTCAGAGCTGAAGAAATATTAGGCGCAGCTTTGTGTTCTCCTGCCTCTGAGGCTCTTAGGGTCAG
>NC_087205.1:33253992-33318992 GCF_015104395.2 Macrobrachium nipponense
AGTAATATTACTAATAAACCCCCCAAATATATAATATATACATACATATATATTATACATATACATATATCGCAAAATAGACACTCTACAGCCTGCCATTTAGTTTCACATGCATCCAGAAAACTGCATGTATCCATCCAGCACCTGGGCGTGTGAATGAGCCGCACGCATGAATGGACTCCACCCTTTTCGTTTGTGTAAAACACGCCATTTGACGAGTATACGTTGCAGGACCCAGACCGCATGCATGTGCATTTGCTTATGCGCGAGACCATGCATATGTGCATGTACTGCAGGCTTTACTAAAAAGAGTGATATAGTTTATGCCAATCTATTTTATTCATTGCTGTCGTTTGTGTCCTAATCGCATTCTTCAATGAGAAGAAAATATGGGAATAGTTAAACGAGAGAGAATGAAAAGTTTGATCGAATTCAGTAGAGAATTGAGCGGAAATGTGGAAAGCTTCATTTCACACTTATCGGAATCAATCTTACAGATCAATGCAAAGTGTTTCAGTGTCCCCCAGCCATTATGTGAAAAAGACTACGATGATTCATTACATTCACTTGTTTCAATTCTATGTGTCATTTTAAAAGTCCCATTACATTTTTGCTATGTTCGTTTTCTATATATTTCATGATTAATTTACTTTATTTTATGAGCTTTTCTTTTTTACAACGGCCGAAAAAGAATGGTGAAACCTCGCATAGTGTTGACATGGTGAATTTGCTTTGACAGTTACGAATTACTTGGGTCAACGGCACTTCAATGACAGTACATACATAGACCTATCAAGAGGAACAGTTCTATTTTTAAATGTTTTATTTAATTTCCTATGATAAAAATTACGTGCAATTATAAACTACACAGAAACTAAGACGCCACTTCTGTATAAAATTTTGAGTCAGTCATTCTCTCTCTCTCTCTCTCTCTCTCTCTCTCTCTCTCTCTCTCTCTCTCTCTCTCTCTCTCTCTCTCTCTCTCTTTCTTTGAAAACATTCAAAACCATGAACTCATGAACCTCAGTGTTTTAGTAATTGAAAGCGCCGCTCAATACGACTCTGCCATCGCTGTTTAGCGAATACGCGAGAAAACCTTGCAGATGGCACCACAATCTTTCCAGACACTTGAAACGTTTTCAAACTTGTGAGATTCATTTCTACGTGATACAAATGTCTCCCATTATACTCCCATTGCTAGTTTAAGTTATTATCATTTGCTTTCCCAAACCGCTTCGTTCGTAACTAATCTAGTGCACTTTTATGCTACTAAACCTTCAGAACGTGACCAATACAAAAGCAAAACCAAAAATAAATATATGAAATACGAAGAACCCTTTTAGAAAATGTTAAAAGGAAAATGGAAGGCAACAGACATCAGTGTCCCGACTTAACCTAACTTTAACTTAACTTGTGTATACTTGCCTGCATTCCTTAACAGAGTCAATACCAGGCCAAACTGACATCACCTGCCCTATTTTATGGCCTCCGAAATCATCTAGTAACTTTCCTCTGGTCTTCTCTCCAAATAATCCGCACTGTTAAGTAACCAACCGTGGAACTCTCTACAAATCTCCTTGTCCCTGAATCTTATTCATATTTGACGAGTAGATATCCTACCACCTTCATAAATGAATAAAGGAAAAATTTTTTGCTAGTTTATCACTTTTAACTTATTCGTATAATATTATCATAAAATATAGTATGCCCTCACTTCATACACACCCCCAAAATATTCATGACCATAAAAGCATAAAAATTGAATTTACTGATTATTAAGAAAAAATCAGTTGCAATATTAGTGATAAAAACGAAAATATACAGAAATAACATTCAGTATTTAGAAAAAAAAAATAATAAGCTCGGGCAAGGGAACTCTGGAGACTAATGCACTGTCCATTGTTTACGAATATTGATTGCATGATTACGAATCATTATTCAAAAACACATGAAAAATAGCAAACTATTCTTATGATGGAATTAAAAATGACGGACTTTTGAACATTAGGTTAAAAAGAAGAAATTCCTAAAAGATTTAATGAAAAACGGCAATCTGTCGTCCATGGAAAATCAAGAAACGTATTGCATGAAAGTCTACAAGTGAAATTTGTTAACCTTAGTTGCCGTAGCGCTGACCTGGAACACAAATATATCATCCAAAGCCAAAAATGTCTTTTAGGTGATCGAAGTCGCAATATAGAGGCAGAGAGCGAGATGAAGAATGAGCAAATAATCGAATGAACGCGGATGAAATGGAGGAATTAAGATATGGCTGGATTCCAAAATGATGGGCAGACGAGCTATAGGGACGAGATGGACACCAGTCTGCCTCACTCTTAGTTACCTTCAGTTTCTCTCTCTCTCTCTCTCTCTCTTCGTGTCTCTCTTCTCTCTCTCTACCATCTCTTCTCTCTCTCTCTCTCTCTCTGGTTTATATACGTACTCATAATTCCTCAGCGTTAGAAGGTTTAAGGAGAACTGAACCTACAAAGGTCTAGATCAAAAGGAATTTGGAAAGAAGGTCCTTTACATCCAAGAACTGCGATGGCACGTGCAAGATCTAGGTGATTAAAAGAGAGAGAGAGAGAGAGAGAGAGAGAGAGAGAGAGAGAGAGAGTAGGATTCGACACGCTGTTGATAAGCCCTCTGTGTGGGTGTATGAGGCAGATAATGCTGTATAAGTTTATTACAAAAGAGGGTCATCTAATATTGAGCAATTTATGTATGAAATGGAAGTAGCTTTTGTGTTGCTGTTATTTTGTTTGCTCTAGTAGCAAACCTTTCAGAGAAAAAGGATTATACTTGAAAATGAAACAGAGAATGGTGGCTCCAGAACACGCAATTATTCCATTTTCCCACTACTATTTTTGGCATAGGGTACTACCCTCGCTGCCATCTCCACAATGCCTACGACTCAGCACAGTCGAATAACTACCAGGTGCAAAATTCACTACTGAGGTCAAAGTGGGCACAATGTGATTCATCGGAATGTGCACTGCTTGGGAAGAGAGTCCTGCTCTTCTATGTGGACAGAGAGATGGACAAATTGATAAATAGAAATAGAGATAG
Organism: Macrobrachium nipponense; assembly: GCF_015104395.2. NCBI lineage: Eukaryota > Metazoa > Arthropoda > Malacostraca > Decapoda > Palaemonidae > Macrobrachium > Macrobrachium nipponense. The sequence goes on from NC_087205.1 coordinate 33,257,062, forward strand.
AGATAAAATAATTAGCCAGTCAGGATGAAAATACAAAGAATTACAAAAAATAAAGAAAAGAAAAGAAATTCCCAGTTGCAACAGTAGATGCATTACGTGCATTCAAACCGTATTTCGAAGATAATCAACGAAACATCTAATTCTATCAGATTCGCAAAACAAATACATACTTTTGAGTCCAGGCTTTACTTCAAGTACAAATGGCGCGAAATAAAATAGTAAAAAAACGCGGGAAACGAACAGACCTACAACTGACGTGCAAACAATTACTGAAAAGCTCTACAGAAATAGCACAGGTGTGGAACAAAATAACTAAATGAATAAATATGTAAATAAATAAATAAACAAGTATATTGTTCTTCAAGAGAATATGCTCCACTATTTAAAGTCCTTATAAAGTAAAAATTAGTAAACTATATACAAATAGGCTATATGTATATATATATATATATATATATATATATATATATATATATATATATATATACATACATTTACATATAGTAATGTTGAAGCTTATTATTATTATTATTATTATTATTATTATTATTATTACATTTTGAGCGTACAAACATCAATGTGCAACAAACCTAAATGACCACTGGTAAACTAACAAAAACAAAACGTCTACAAAATAAAATGCCCATTACTTGAAAGGCTGTAGCACAGAAATTATACAAATAATAAATCAAGAAAAACAACTAAATAATAAATTTTCTATAAATATATCAAAAGACCACACATTTCAGCAGGGCGTATCTTTTCCTCCATCTTAATTTCACTCCCCCTGCTCCTGCCCCTCCTACCTCACGCGATCTGCAACTTCGTCGCCTCTCGTCTACGAGATCCCGTCAACAGATCATCCGGTCTCGTGCCCTTTCCTTCGCCTTTTAGAATGGTTCTTCTCTTCTTCCTTCTGATCCCTTATTCAGGCATCTAGGTATCTGTTATCTATCTATCTGTCTTCCTCTCTATCTATTTATCGATCTATCTTTCCTTAACACAAGAGGAATGTGGAAGCAGTGTATGATTTCCTTGATCTCCTGTGGCTGGCTCTGTCATCCCTAAACACTATTCTCTCTCTCTCTCTCTCTCTCCATTCCGATTCTTTATTTCTGACTAACTTTCTTATGTATCTCATTTCTATATTTTATTTCGCTCCGTCTTTTTCTTTCTATGCTTCTCTCCCAATCATTCCGACTCTCTCTCTCTCTCCATTCTGATTCTTTATTTTCTATCTAACTTCCTTTTCTATCTAGTTTCCATTTTGCTTTCTTTTTACTTCCATGCTTCTTTCCCTCTCTTTCTCTCTTGATTCTTCCAGTGTCTGTCTGTTTGTCTGTCTGTCTCTCTCCCCTCCGTCTCTCGCACCCCTTGGCGCCTCCCCTCGGCGGTAAATTTGAATAACTAATTTGAAGCGGATTCCCAATCCCAGCCGCCCCCCCCTCCCCCGCCGGGAGATAATTTAACACTCATTTAAGCCTTTAACCAAGTTCCCGGCGCTACATTCTAATCGCCCGGGAGATCATTAAGGATCCCATCACAAAGAGAGACCGACTTCCGTTGAACTTCCGGTACCGGGTCATCTCGAAGGACACCGAATTTTAATTTCGGGGATGGGGGGTGCGGGAGGAGGAGGAGGAGGAGGAGGAGGAGGAGGAGGCGGTGCTGGTTAGAGAGATGATTTTTAATATTCGGATATATATATTATATTGGTTTTTGTTTCATAGTATAGTATGCTTTAATAATCAGAAGTAATATTGTTAATATTCGGAAATATTGGTTTTAATATATCATAACCATTTTCATTTGTATCATTAATAATTTTTTATCATCATAAGCAGCTTTTAATAACTATCATTAACAGCTTTTAACGAATCAAATTTCGACTTTCCTAAAAGTCTGTTTAGTACTTTTGCCTTTTCAGCAATTCAACCTGGTTTTCCATATTTGAATGTTACCCTTTAAGCTGAACATCTAAACTAATAAATAACAGTTACATATAAGGAAAATAATTATGACGTTTACAAAAACAAGCGTTCAGTACTGTTGATATTTTACTGTTTTTTTTTTTTTTTTAGTTCGAATGGAATTAAGTGGTTTAATACCATTCTCGCTTTTCTTTTTCTTTTAAGTTGATTTTTTAAAGATATTTAAGTGGTCGTTTTATTCACTGAAAGTTACATTGAAATTTTGGAAATATCTCGCTGTAATTGTCAGTTTTAATGAAGTTTTAAATGAGACCTTTTGTCAGAGTTATTTTCCTTGACGTTAGGATGTCTCCTCAGTACATAAAATGCTGGTTGTACGAACGGACAGAAATTCTGACATTTTATTACGGTCATTTCGATGACGAACTTTTAACGAGAGCACTGAAACTTTTTCGTCTGTTTGCTAATGAATACATGTTGGACACATAACGTTTTTTCCAGCCTACATGAAGGCACTGAGGTTTCTTTTTTTTCATGTATTTATGAATGAATAAATGTTGGACATATAACGCTTCTTTCCATCCTATGCCAGAGAGGTATGGACGACATTTCCTGTATGAATCTTACCCAGGACTAAAGTGAAAGGGGAACAGAGAAAATGAAAGAGGTTAAATATGAAGAAAAGAAAAGGAAAAACGTCCATATACGAGGGAAAGGAAAATGGAATACTTTTATATATTTAAATACTACTTCTCGTCTTTGAATCGTAATTCCGGTAACCAAACCAATCAGTCAGTACAATGTAAGTTACTTCTAATAATATTTAGTACTCAAGATTCTATAGACCGATTCATAAAACCTTAAATGCTAAATATTACAAGAAATGTCTTCATCAGCCTCTGGTAAAGGCTTATATAAATGATCTACCTAGGCTAAATTTGAGTTTCACTAACATTAATATTCTGTCATATCTTCAGCACCTTTCAGCTATAATATTTCATCGCAATTTTACCTTTTCTGGGAAATGAGGATTTTTTTTTCTCTCTCAAATGAACACACCCAATATTAATCTAAAACGTCTTCATACAGACTCCACTTTACTCTTGGCAATAAACTATTTTTTGTTTTATACAAGAATGAATAATTCATTTCAATTCACTTTCAAGCAGGGGAAAAAAAATGAGAATCTTCCTGGCGTAAGGCCCCAGTCCAGAACAATTGTCCACGTTCGTTTACCAGAATCTCTGGCGTCATGTCAGAACTTTCCTTTTTTGAAAATAATAAAATTTCTTTTCTTTCAGAGCGCCATCCCAAATTGAAATTCTGCAAACATTGGGGGGGAAGGGGGGGCGTGGGGGGTGGGGGGAGGGGGAAAGGTCAGTGGAAGCTTCCTATTGCATTTGCAAGTTCTGCATTTGCACATCTACACCGTTTGCTCGCTATCCGCCATGAAAATTCGCGAACAGCCCCCCTACCCCCCCCTTTCCTTTTTATCTTAAATGGACTCCTTTTTATACACTCTCTCGGAGAGCTCCGCTCCCTCTCTCCTTTTCAACCGGTCTTCCATGACAGAAACTCTTGTACTTTTGTTACCCTTAACTGGATAACTGCAATTTTGTCCGGCAAAAATAAATCCAATCTCTACTTTATAAAAAGTTATGCTACCTGGATTTGACAGCCAAGTCTGGGGAGGGGATATTTCCCCATCCCTCTCCGGCCCCCTGCAATCCCCCCCCCCCCCGCATCTTTATTTTTCTTCGCCAGCCTCGCCTTTTCTTTTTCTGATTCTCCTTTCATCCTTCAATATCTCTTCGGTTTCTATCTGTTTATTTCCAAAACAAAACTTCTGAATATTTATCCACACCAAATGTATTTCAATATTTTTCTCTCCTCTTCAAATTCGTGATGTATCTTCCACCATGCAGGATTCAGTTTCAATACCTACATATTTCAAAAGCTTTCTCCCAAACAAAATATTTCTCCCACACAAAATATATTTCAAAAGCTTTCTCCTAAACAAAATATAATTCAAAATAGTTCTCCCAAACAAAATATATTTCGATATATTTCTCCCAAACAAAATATATTTCAAAAGCTTTCTCCCACACAAAATATAATTCAAAATTGTTCTCCCCTACAAAATATATTTCAAGATATTTCTCCCACACAAAATAATTTCAAAAGTTTTCTTCCAAATAAAATATAATTCAAAAGTTTTCTTCCAAATAAAATATAATTCAAAATATTTCTCCTACACAAAATATATTTCAATATACTTCTATTAAATAAATATATCCCAAGCCCCTCCTCTTTTGTATTTCTTGATTCATATTCGCTATAGACTGTTGTAAATATCAATTCCAAGACATATCATTTCGATCAATGTCTCCCACACAAAAGGCTAATTCCAACACGTTTCTCCCACACTAATGCCCAACTAAAGTATACTGCTTTTTCTAATTCATGCTAATTACTTCACATCAGATCGTTGCAACTATGACTTGACTTACAAAATATGTATCATCACATTTTTTTCTCTAACAAAATGTATCTTGATATAATTTCTCGCTACAAATTTCACTCTCATTCTGTTTGACTAGCCTATATTTTATACAATACTATTCATATCTTAAAACTTTTTTCACAAAGCATTTTTCACCACCAAAATTTATTTCCATTATGTTTCATAAATGCCGATGTTTTTTCATATCTCAATTCGTGATATACCTTTTAATGTCTTCTAAGTATTGAGCCTCCATACTTCTCTTTGATGCAAAATATCTCTAAATGCATTCCTCTCCTCTCATATACTTCAGTCTAAAATTTTAAGAAAAACATCATATCTCCATGCAGTGCTTGATGCAATATCATTTTTTTGAATAAGGCCCTATATATAAGATCCTGTATATTCATTTGATATCATAGTGCAACAATATCTTCTGAGGATATATTATACACACACGCGCGCGCACACACACACACACACACACACACACACACACACACACACATATATATATATATATATATATATATATATATATATATATATATATATATATATATATATATATATATATATATAAATATATATAAATATTATATAATTACTACATAAAGGGAGGCAACGGTTAGCCGTTGCCTTCCTTTATTTCATCAGGTTACCCATGTACAAATAAAACTAAACATTTCTAATTAAATCATCAAGTAATAGTAATTATACAGAATATTAATTATTCTTATCAGTATCTTTCAAGCAAAAAGAAAAAAAAGTCGGAGGAAGCAAGTAATGTCATCAGCTGTTATCAAGACTTTCCGAAATACAAAATGGAAAATGGGGACGAAAATATCTCAGGGAAAAAGGGAGATATATAAATGTTAAACAAATGGAAAGAGAATAGTAAACGAAAGGGCGAAGCGAATATGCACTGGAATTAAAAGACGAAAATTGGTTCCTAAATTTATAAAAAAAAGAATGATGCGTACATGAAAAAAATGAGAGAGGAACTAGGAGCAGGATGGCAGAGATAACAAGTATAAAATACATTTTAAAAAAATCTGTGTCGGAAAAAAAAAAAAAGAGAAATGGAACGAACATAAAGTGCTCAGATAGAAAATAAAAAAAATTTAAAATGGAAGGGCTATGCCTAAGAAAAAAAAAATTATGGATAAATAAAAAAATAGACAAAGAGACAAACGATAAAAACGAGAACTTGAACAGGTATATTAGAAGAATTTATATAATAACGAGAGAAAAGCTCAAGAAAGTAACAAGAAAGTAAAACTGAAAAAAAATACACTCCATGACAAAAAATGATAGATACATGAAATAGCGATGGAAAACAAAACACGGACGAAATAAAATGAGACCTACAACAAAAAGCATAATGAACAATATAAACAAAATATTAATAAAAAAAAAAGACCAGTAAGTTAAAACTATGATTGAAAAAAAGACCCAAAGAGCCGAAAAGGAAAACAGGACCAGGAGAAACAAGGAAAATATCAAAACAAACAAATAAACGAAAACCGACTGAACACACGGAGGAGCCTGACATCCATCTAGAAATTTACCTGCTGAAGTGGAAATTAGGAGTGTCCTTTGACTTTCAAATATGAAGCACTAAAATGAAATGAAGCGAAAAAATAAGTAAATAAATAAAGAGAGAGGCGAGAGATACCTCCCGTGAAATATGAATGAAATGTAAAAGCCCTTTTCTTTTTACGAAAGGTCGCATTTCATCCTTTGTCGTTTCATGAAGCCTAAAAAATAATAATAATAATAATGAAAACTTAAAATACAATAAAAGGATTTGTGTGGGGTATACGATGATGTACAAACGTGTATATGAGAGAGAGAGAGAGAGAGAGAGAGAGAGAGAGAGAGAGAGAGAGAGAGATGTGTATCGTTTTGTGTGTGTGTGTGTGTGTGTATATGTATATGTATATATATATATATATATATATATATATATATATATATATATAATATATATATAATATATATATATCATATACATATACACACACACACACACACACACACACACACACACACAAAACGATACACATCTCTCTCTCTCTCTCTCTCATATACACGTTTGTACATCATCGTATACCCCACACAAATCCTTTTATTGTTTATTTTAAGTTTTCATTATTATTATTATTATTTTTTAGGCTTCATGAAACGACAAAGGATGAAATGCGACCTTTCGTAAAAAGAAAAGGGCTTTTACATTTCATTCATATTTCACGGGAGGTATCTCTCGCCTCTCTCTTTATTTTATTACTTATTTTTTCGCTTCATTTCATTTTAGTGCTTTTCATATTCAAAAGTATAAGCCTCCATTAATGACTTTATGAAGTTAATATCCACGTGGAGGTAGATATATTAACTGACTTAATTCTAGATAATTTGATGGACTTTTTCACACACACACACGTAAATAATTGACTTTTTCACTGATAACCTAAATGACTTCTCTGGCAGATAATTTTCATATTTTCACTGAAAATTGAATTGACTTTTCCATACCGATATATTCATCGACTTTACATAGATAACATAATTGAATTTTTAGACAAATATTTCACAAAATTTTCCACAAATAACCTAACTGACTTATTCACACCGACAATTCGCTGACTTTTCATGGATAATTTAATTGACTTTTTCTGAAAGGTAACTAACTTTTTCTCACATAATTCACTGACTGCTACATTGACAACTTGAATTACTTTTGCATACATATAATTTACTGACTTTTTCATATATAACCTGACTGACTTTGCCATACACATAAATAACGAGATTCACAGACTTCTCCACAGAGACAAATAAACAAACTTCTTCACAGTGAAAACATCCGCAGACCTCTTAAAAGCGATCAATTTCCTGACCTTTCCAGAGGAGCAAATTCAGTACTTTCTTTATAGTTAAAAATGCATATGGCCCTTTAGAAAGGAAGGTCACTCACTCACTAACGTCTCCCAAAGAGATCAATTCACTCGCTTCGCCTCTGAAAAGACGTCTCATTCACAAGTGACCATCTTCGTGCCAATCAAAAATTCCTTGAATCTGGAGGTGCTGCTTTCATTTCACTTTTCGAGGAAATGATGCTCATCTTTTATGTCTTTTCAATTCTGGCTGTTAGCAAAGTGAAAAAATATCGAAATCCGATTAACGCAAATATTTCTCGAACGTGGAAGTCTTGGCGATTCCCTGTGTTTCCAAGGTATTAAAAACGCCTCTGCTTTTTATTTTCATTTCAAGAGGAATAAGTGCTTTTTGATAACTTAAGAACCTTTGGTCAATGAACAAGCATCGGGAAAATTTCTAAATGGTTGAGGATGAGGATGATGATGTTTTGAACGTATCAGATACTTTCATGATGACTGCGCACATAACACACGCATATGTGCGCGCGGGCACACACACATACACACTTTCACTAAGTATATTTGATCAGTTAAGAACTGATTTACAAGTAGTATACGTATATCTCCAGAAGTGGTCCAAATTATGGTATAATTTACGTGCGGGAATCAACTTCCTCTCCTCCTCTTCTTTTTTTTCTTCCTCTTTCTCCACCACCTCCTTCTCCTTTACCTCCCTCTCCTTCTCCTCCTCCTCCTTTACCTCCCTCTCCTTCTCATTCTCCTCCTTTACTTGCCCCCTCCTCCCACCACCACTGCGTCTCTTAAACGTCTCCTTCGGCTGGGTGAAGGATTTGGCCTTTGCCCTTTTGACGGATAGTCCCTCTTCCTCTCTCTCATTCAGGAGGATTCCCCTTCCCATTCACTGAATGCGTTTTCCATGGCGATGCAAAAAAAATCTTTCAAAATAACATAAAATAAAAGAGGAATGTATGGTATACGCAAGTAAATAGACTTATGAAATACTCACAAATATACAATGAAAAAATGTATCAGCACAGTAACAGATGAATTTCTGCACAAATATGCAAAGGAAAACTGATGAACGAATGGAAAAATAAAAACAGAAGAATCGGAGTGAGAAAATCAACTAAACGATAAGAAGTTTATGACCCGCGATATCGGAAGAGTCTCTTACACTTGATTTGCAAATTCGCTATAAATAGATCAAATAAATAAATCCATTATCTGAGCCGCGAATGTGCTTGAATCAAACATTCCCATACAAATACGGGCAATAACAGCGGAAACGAAAGAGATAAAGAATTCTTTAGTTACCCCTCCAGTGACCATGACAGAACGCGAACGAAAACGGGACCAGGATTAGTATGTACTACATACAGAGCAACCAAATGCCCTCGCACTGACATCACGTGATGCAGCACAAAACTCTGCGCTGTTGTTGAGATATAGTAGTATACCGGGAGATCATTTCGTTAATGACAACGGTTGGTTATGTAACTTCATTCAGGCACTCATTATAATTAAACACATTATACAGTTGTAGTAGTAATAGTAGCAGTAGTAATAGTAGCAGTAGTAATAGTATTAGCGAAGTGTTAATTAGACTGGACTAATGATGAATAAAGCTGGAGGTAAAAGTATAATCATTTTAGGAATTGTTACAATTGTACTACTGCTATTAATTATATATGGAGCTACTCCCATAAAACCGTCATTCCCTCATAGGAAGCCTGTCTACTCACGTTGGTGTATAGTATATCTCCATTACATTATCATACTTCATCATGGTGATCCTGCATTCTTACTTGGCGATCTTCAAGGCCTTGGATTAGCCTACCAAAGAAATGTAGAAGAATTTATAAATAATTATATAACAATTAAACAATAAATAGGGCTGGATTTAAGAACCAATGACAAGCCACAAAAATTCATTTGAATGCATTTAGTAATATAACATAAATACCTTACTTTCATTATCATTATTATTATTATATTCGGAAGATGAACCCTGTTCATAAGCAACAAGCGACAAGGGTCACCGACTTGAAATTCAAGCTTCCAAAGAATACGGTCCTCATGACGTTTACCTAATACAAATAACAGTAATACAGTAATACAAGCATATTTTAATGCCGAGTGCCTCAAATCAAGTACCTGTTTGTGTACTGACCCCCAGACAGAAATATTAATAATAAAGAGTCTTGGCACCTGTAATTAACTGTGACAGGGCTTCACTCAAAATTTAACTCGTCGAAAACATTAGAAAGCTTTTGGGAATAAACAGGATGGCCTGTCATTTTTTCTATATACACTCACATGAACTTTCGAAAAAAGGTACAACATTGCTTCATTTCCACTCACCGGAAAACTGGCCTCGTCGAAATCAAAAACTCGATTTGACGAGCTTACCGGAATGCGCCTCAAACACATATTTTTAAAGGCCACTTTGGAACACCACACAGGTTCTCTATATGTTCTTTTTTTTATTTTTTTTACTTTTTTTGTGTCCCCCCAAAGCGAAAGCCACAAATAAACCTGAGTGTTTTATATTCTCTTTTGAACCACGTTAATGATTCAGTTTTCAGTCTTTCTACTTAATTCTATAGCAAATCATAGCAAGCAACTAACTTACATTTCATGTTTACCGCTTTATTCAATAGCAACTTTAAACTCGCACTACAATAAAAAGGCAATCGAGATACCAAGTCTAACCTTTGATTTGAAAAATGATTCATTTTTCTCCCCATGAAATCTCCATTTGCGAAAACGCATCTCACTACTGTAAAAGGATACAAATCTCTAACGTTCTCAATCATTTTTTCCATTTCGCAGATCCAGTAACGAGTATAGGAGAGCGGCCGCCCGGGGGCCTCCCGCCCCTGGCCAGACCACGCCCAATGATACACTCCCCCCTACAGCCTCTCCTCACCTGTCGGCCTCCATACCTGAGCAGTAAGTCAGGATCTTTTTATTCTACCTTAACAGTAAATTCACAGTAAGGTCCGACCTTTGTGACCTTGATGCTAAGTCCTGGATAGTAAGTCAAAATTGTTAGCGCATGTTGTTTGTCAAAGGCTCTTTGTCAGACGAGGATCAAGCCATGAGTTTTTCTGACCTCAATAAAAATGTCATGACCTTTTTCTGACCTCAATAAAAATTTCATGACCTTTTTCTAATCTCAATAAAAATGTCATGACCAATTTTCTGATCTCAATTAAAATTTCATGACCTTTTTCTGACCTTAATAAATATGTCATGACCTTTTTCTGATCTCAATAAAAATGGCATGACCTTTTTCTAATTTCAATAAAAATGTCATGACCTTTTTTAATTTCAATAAAAATGACATGACCTTTTTCTGATCTCAATAAAAATGTCATGACCTTTTTCTAATTTCAATAAAAATGTCATGACCTTTTTCTGATCTCAATAAAATGTCATGACCTTTTTCTGATCTCAATAAAAATGTCCTGACCTTATTCTAATCTCAACAAAATGTCATGACCTTTTTCTGTTCTCAATAAAATTGTCATGACCTTTTTCTAATCTCAATAAAAATGTCATGACCTTCTTAGTTTTATCTAGGCAGTAAGTCAAGACCTTCAACATTTCTTGTAAAAGGTAAATTTTACTTATCCATTTCGTTTTCCTGTATTCATATATTCGTTATTCTTCCCCATGCTTCTTTAGCAACACATAAATAAATAAATAAATAAATATATAAATAAATATATAAATAAATAAATAAATAAATAAATAAATAAATAAATAAATAAATAAATAATTAAAAAACACAGCAACAAATTACTTTGTCATATAAATAAGCCTTTCTTAATTTCATTAATTACAACTACACATGGACACCAAACTCTAAAAGCAGACGGACATCAAAATTTGCAGACCTTCCACAAAATTGCCTCTCGTCTTTGTCAAAACAACAAATGCACGATTTCAAGTTAAACAAAAAAAGTGGCGACATTTCCTTAAACATAACAGAAACTGAATGAATAAAGCCACCTGGATGTTCATCAGAACTGTAATGGGTTCATTTCCTGCCACTTAAATATGACTTGGATAAAATAAAAAATTAAGAGTCATTTATAATTTTACAGAAATAAAGTATATATTAAAAATTACAGCGGAGTTAACTCTCATAGCAATCTGGACTTTCATTATGATTATAAATGGGTCATTACATGAACTCTCCCATAGACACAATGATGACGATGCACATGAAACATAATGAAATGAATGACTCAAATAAAACCTCATTAAAAGGAACTAAATGGAGCCTTCAATTAAATTCGCTTCGTATGAAGGATGCCACCGGCCTGCGTTGGCAAATAATAATAATAATAATAATAATAATATATAATAATAATAATAATAATAATAATAATAATAATAATAATAATAATAATAACGGTTGTTAAAACAACACTCGTGTAATTAACTTGGGTATTAAATGATATTCCCCTAACCAAATTATTTTTCAACAACAGTTTGGCTATAGATGTATTTGCTTCTTCTTTTACTTATCTTTGTTCGACTGTTATTTCTATCTTTATTTGAATATTTTCATCCACTCTCTCTCTCTCTCTCTCTCTCTCTCTCTCTCTCTCTCTCTCTCCTCTCTCTCTCTCTCTCTTCTCTCTCTCATACTTGCATCTTATTCAGTGATAACTCGTTACTCCAGTTACTGATATTCTCTCTCTCTCTCTCTCTCTCTCTCTCTCTCTCTCTCACATACTGACATTCAACGAGGTGGAAACTAGTTACTCAGATCACTAGTATTTTTTGTCATTCATATGAAAGTGATCACCTTACAAAAAAAAAATAATAATAATAATAACAACAACAATTATGAGATGTGCAACGCAAATGTAGTTTTTTTTTTCTTTTTTTTTTAACCTAAATGAATATGACCTCCATTACAATCTGATGAAGTGTCAGGGAAAATGAGAGGCCATAATTACTGCGTGCGACAGATTATTATCATCGTGATACGCACGAACCGCAATTTAATTCGGAATGCGCGCCCGAATGTGCCTGTATTGAATCTCACCGAGACTATTGCGTACTGAGGACCATTCCTACGGCGTGATACGAAGCAGCATTTAGACGAAGATTTGCAAATTCTATGTTATGACAACGAACGTTCGTGGTCCAGTGGTTAGGGGGTTCACTTCACCACAGATTGGTCCCGTGTTCAATCACTGGCTAAGCCTCAGTAATCTAGGCACAGTCTGTGAAAAAGTTGGTGTGAATGATGTGCCATGTGGTTAGTAAACTGAGGTGGTGGCGAAACGATGAAGAATAATACGCGCACACAGATATATATATATATATTTATACAGACACACACACGCATATATATATATATATAATCTATATATATATATATATATATATATATATATGAAGTTAATTTTTCCAATAAACTGAAGCAAGATCAGTCTAATAAATCAATACAAAATTAATCTTATAAATAAATGGCAAATTTATGTTAGAAATCTCTATCTAATGAAACGATACAAAACTGACCGAACACATCAATGGATATTACTACCTAATATATGGACGCATAATAATTTTTCATAAACTGAAGCAAAATTTACCTTATAATTCATAGTAAACTTGATCTGTTAACGAAATTCCCTCTTATGCGCGATTCGTATAATGCGAGTGGAGAATGACTCTTATATAATTCAAATTAAATTAAAAAAAAAATACAGCTTGGGAATAAAAGGAAAAGAAAAGTAAACATCCAAAAAACTAACAAAAACTCTTACAAAAATAAAATGTGAATAAATAACCAATATCACGTACATAATAAATATAAGAAAAAATCAACACAGATAAAAGAGAATCAATGAACAGGCTATTTACAACTCGCGCTGACAAGATAATGAAGCGAAAATCAAATAATAAGAATCAATGTATGAACTGATGCCGTTTTCCTCAGAGAAGGAATCAAATCTATTAGAGGCTGCATCCTTATAAATGAGCCAACTCTGTCATAATTAAATGAAGTTCCATTTCATTTTGGGTGAAAAATGTTTGTGCTGTTCAAAAAGAAATATACGAAATCTCTCACTTTCTTTTTTCATTGGCCTCTGTCCTATCTTTTATTATAGCGATTGATATTGTCAGTTTATTATTATTAATATAGAACTAAATCATCAGTGACATATTTTCTTTTTTTAATTTTATCAATATTATCATCGTCATCATCTTTAACTAATTTCCACTTCTTCATTTTATTACTACTATTGTTACTATTACCGTCCGCGGGTGGGTTGAAGGGAGGTGGGGGGGGGGGGGGGGGAGGGACGAAAGAGGGGTGTAGGAATCTAATAAATGACCTGTCTGTCTCACAAAAAATGTTTATTTCTAGCAAGTGACCCTCAAGTAAATGACCTGTCTTGAACAATTAAACTGTATCTAGACAAACATATAACATTTATGGACATATTAACTAGATGATGTTCAGGAGAAGCAATTAAACCTTATAACTGCCTTCACCTCGAAGTTGTCAGTGTGTATGAAAGGAAAATGTCCAAATATCTATTTTTTATTTGCAGCCTAAGTAATCTCCTTGTACAACTGCTTGCTGGAGTACATGAAATAGTGATATTGTCCAATCAGAGTTTAATTATAACAGAAGCATATTACATTTCTGGTAAATATGCGTAGCATGATTCATCTGACGGTGGTAGATGAAAGATGAAGATGATGATGGAATTAAATAGATTGCAACCATAAACACATTTCAATATAATAATAATAATAATAATATAATAATAATAATAATAATAATAATAATAATAATAATAACTAATAATAATAATAATGGTGAAAATTCCATCATGATGTTAGTGTAAATATAATAATTAAATATACGTAAAAAAAATTTAATATATACGTATGTACAAAGAAATCACTGTGGATTTCTTCACTATTTTAATTAGTCATGCGATTATGAGAATTTTACAAATATTACTGTACTTAGGAAGCAGACCCTCTCTCTCAAGCATACTTTATTAAAAGTAATGGCTACTTCAGCAGCGTTACACTTGTAGAGATTCTTCTCTATTTTCCGAATAGCGGCTTTTTCCGTGCTACTTAGACAGGCTAGTAGAGCGCCTATAGAGGTCATGACTCTGTATTTGATCATGACCTCCATATCGCTCTACTAGCCTGTCTAAGAAGCACGGAAAAAGCCGCTATTCGGAAAATAGAGAAGAATCTCTGCAAGTATAACGCTACAGAAGTAGCCATTACTTTTAATAAAAAAATTAAAAAATAATAATATTATCAAGGGTGGCCATTTAAAAATAATAACATTACTGAGATTTTTTTTGTTACTCAGACTTGCGTTAGACATTTAGACTTCAAAATATCAACAACAATACTGAGAACTCAAAGAAAATCAGTAAGGAACTACTATAGCCAAGAGATGTAAGATTTGGAAAGGAGAAAGTGGTTGACATAAGCGAGATGAACACACGGACAAACGTATGAACACCTATGCCAAGGGAAGGGGGAGGGGGAGGGGAAGGTGAGAGTGAAGTGGAAGGGGAAGGAGTAGAGGAAGGGGAGGAGTAGGGCAAGGGGGAAGGATGTGAGTGGAGGTGTGGCTGTATCTGTCAGCGATTGCCCAATGTTCTTGTTGTCGTCTCTTGGGAAAAGGGGGCACACCCGAGAGAGAGAGAGAGAGAGAGAGAGAGAGAGAGAGAGAGAGAGAGAGAGAGAGGCGGTTACCTCTGCCCCCCCCGCAAACATTCAGCTTGTCCTGCTCAGAGGGCGAAAAACACACCGACCAAAAGGTGGTTGAAAGGAAGAGAGTGGAAAGGGGGAATATATTTTTGGTGGTGGTGCATATGGCCCTGTTACTCCCCCGACGCCAGATGTCCTGCAAAAATTATCTCTTGCTATTAGAGTTTTCATGCAGTTTTTGTTTTCCCTCTCCTTTTTTGTGTTTTTTTTTCTCACGAAGTTTTTATTTTTTATTTATTATTTCGTTATCGATTTGCAAGCACTTTATACGCACACACGCAAACGCATACGTACGTATATATGTAAATATATATTTTCATATATATGTGTGTGAGAGAGAGAGAGAGAGAGAGAGAGAGAGAGAGAGAGAGAGAGAGAGAGCGTCTGTGTGTGTATATGTATCAACTCTGCCCAGTAAATCGAGTTAAAACGTTATAGGTTTGTCTCTATTGACTGTAGCAATACCGCTAACTGAAGGTGATACAATTTCAAATGATACAGTTTGAGTTTTCATCTTCTTGAACGCCAAGCGAGATTTCCAGTTCCTAGATAATAAATCTCTCTCTCTCTCTCTATCTAAAATACAGCAATCGCCAACAGACCAGCGTTGCTGAAGTCCAAAACCTATCTTATAATTAGATGAAATTTTCCCAGGCCCAAAGCGACAAGTCAGCTCCATTCTAATCACCCCAACAGAAGCTTCTATCATATAGTGAATCTAAACGAAGCGTTCATCGTCGGCAAACGACCAAAAGCGACCAGTTCTCGCGAAGGCGCGGCGTCAAGACCGGAGCGAAAATGGCTGAAATCATCACGGGAGGAAATTGTAGATACGAAAAATCATTTTTCATTTCCCAAATTGATGATGGCGGTCATAACACAAAATTACCAATTCAATTTACAGAGCAGAGAGAGAGAGAGAGAGAGAGAGAGAGAGAGAGAGAGAGAGAGAGAGAGAGAGAGAGAGAGAGAGAGCGCTTGCAGTAAGTTTCCGTGATTGGCGAGAGGATTTTCAATTTACGTGTAAATATTCACTTTGCTGGTTTCAAAATACCCTTCTTTTCGAGAAATAAATATATATAGATATATCGAACAATGTCAAAATTCCAGAGTTGCGTGTGCTGGAAAAAAAAAAAGAGGGAGGGGGTACAAAAGCATTTTTTTGAGGTATGTTTATTTGTTGAAGGCTGAAACGGTTTTATATCATATCTAAAATGTCTGAAAGAGTCATAATCCTTGGCTTTCATAGACTATTTTATAGTTCATCTCGAATAGGGACTTCAAAAAAAGCAAACAAACAAACAACTGAGAACTTAATTTCGGGAAAGGCAGGCTTATAGGCTTGAGACAACTGGTGGATATTGTTCATAGTTATTGTCGTACCAGATAAACATCTCATTACAGTCATACCCAAAAGGAATGTTGTCCATCCTTTGGCTCAAATGAGACTGATACAAACTAGAGCCTTTTGAAATAAGCTGAACCTAATATATTGCAGGTTCTGCTCATGAGAAAATAAGAAGTTATACATTTTCCAAACATGAATTAAATTATTACTGGTTTTTGTCTAAACATAAATGATATCATTATTGCTTTTATAATGTGCATCCATACCCTCAAAAGTGACGGTAATATAAGATAGGGTAGAGACGGACTAGGTACGTTACGTACAATCCAGGAGCTCGGATCAAGGTCCCTCATCCTTTATACTTGTACAAAGGACAGCGGTGAGAGAGAAACTGGCAAGTTTAAACGTGGAGACTAATACCCGTAGACTGTTGTTGTTATACACAAAAGACAAATATATGGGTATATGCGGCGTTTTAATGCAAGGATTATCATTATAATTTGTAATGCAGCGATTTTCATTATAATAACTTACAATGTTAAATTTTAAGTTTCCACAGGACACAGAAGTTCCCCATGAAAGCACACACAAAATGTGGAGTAAATAACAACCACACACAAAAATAAATACAAAAATAATGAATTAACACACTAATAAACAACAAAAATTAATAAAACTAAGACAACAGCACACTGCCATTGCCTTTCTAAAAGTGTTATTTCAGTCTCTCTTCCTCTTTAGAGCAGCAACGTCAATTATTTTCAAAGACTGCGGAACGACTGATGTCAATGAACTTGTCATGTGATGATTTTTTTTCGCAAAAATTCCGCCCCATGAAATGACCCGACCATTCATATCATTCCCATTACATCGTATTCTGTTCTGGCGAGTGTTTAGAGACTAACTGGGGAAAATCTTTGAGGGTGTCATTTCTTCCAATCGACATTTATCTTTGAAATATCATTTCAAACGAAGGTAATATGAGCGTCTGTGGTCTCATGACCACAGACTTTCAATCAAGCCACATCCAGTACAGAACTGCTTCTTATAATGAACTGTGTGACTGCACTCAAAGAGCAGACAGACAGTTGCGCAATATACAGTTTTCAGTGACGCAAAGCTTAATACGAAAGCACAAACTAACGATAACATTATCAGCACTTTTATAAATGTTCTTTCCTCATCTGCTTCATTTTTCATCTATTTTATTTACCAGTCTACACTAGTTTCATCATAATTATATTTTTTTCTTGTTTTCCTGACGGACTGAGAAATGCACGTTACATCTGAATAACCTTCCTTCAATTGATCTTTTTATAGGGTCAGAATTACTATGAAAAATTCACATTACATTACTGACAATTTCCTTGCGTTATGCAAAATTTTTACTTCAGAAGTAACATATAATTTCATTATTTTAATGTTGTTGGTTCTATCACCTTCCCTATTAGCAGTAATATCAATGTCATTACTTGCCCCCGTGTCAAGTTTGTCATCGTCCCTGTTAACATTAATATTCTTAAATAATTCCAGGCATATATCTTAGATTTTTTTCCAAAATACGAAAGTGCAGTCCCTAGATTGCAATGATCTCCAACCGAACTCTAACGCCCATCTTGTTTCTCAACAGTATACGGCAACGTGGGCGGTATGGGAGGCGTTCCCCTCCCTAGCACGTTCCCGTGGGCGGCTATGGGCGTCGGTGTGAGAGGCAAGCCTCGAAGAGGGATGCTGAGACGGGCGGTCTTCAGCGACTTCCAGCGCAAGGGTCTGGAAGACAGATTCCAGGTGCAGAAGTACATCAGTAAACCGGACAGAAAGAAATTGGCCGAGAAATTGGGACTCAAGGACTCACAGGTAAATGTTGATCAATGTTGACGACTTTCACTCCTTGAATGAGGCAGAATCAGCTGTCTTGATAGAGAAAAACAAAATGTTGAATGAATCGGTACTAAAGCAGAAATAAAAATATACTCCTTAAATCTCCGTATACAGACTGATTTGTGTATGTAAGACTTTAAACGGGTGCCCTATGACTCAGTAGAGAGAGTTGTACCATAAATCCGCTCCAGTAAAGAAAGATCTGTTTCATACATGTGCCAGGGCCAGTGGACAGAAAGTGTCATTTCTTGCATCTGCCCTGTTCAGGCTTCTGATGCCCAGCTGGTAAACCTTTGTCTGTGCCCCTGTACACATCAGTTTCATTTGCGTGGTATTTCACCGATTTACTTTTCTTCACATCTTATTTTCCATCTTCTCTTCGCCATTTGATTTCCTTTTATTCCCGCGAGTTATTATGCCCTTATTCCTCTTTAAGCCTTGTATTCCTGTTATTGTTCTCTTTAAAGCCTTATTTCTCGGTTTTTTCTCTTTGAAGCCTTATTTCCTGTTTCTACTCTTTGAAGCCCTATTTTCCTAGTTCTACCTTACAAACCTTACTTTCCTGTCTCTATCCTTTGAAGCCTGATTTTCCTGGGTTCTTTTCATCGCAATATATTCACCTTCATTTCTGCTAGAAATTCTGATTTCACAGACCTTTACTTTCGCGTCTTATTTCCTTCATTCTGCTTTTCCGCTCTCCACTTCCCAAATTTTCCGGCGCTCATTTTACCAGTTTTATTTTTCGTCCCTTAGTTCAAATACTTCCCACGACTTTCATTTCCAAGTTCATATATTTTCGCGCCTTATTTCCCAGATAATGCCTTTTCTCGCCCATATTCCCTAAACCTTTATTCAAACATTGTACCCCAATTTTTCTTAAGACTGTTTCGCGGCTCTTTATTTTACCACTTTTATTTTTCGCGATTATTTCCAAGCTCTATTTTCGCGCCTCATTTCCTCGAATCTTTTTTCCCTTCAATCTTTTTCCATATATTTTTCATAAGATTTTTTTCCTAAAATATTTTCCCCTACATTTTTTCCAGTTCCTCCCCTAAATATTTTTCCATACAATTTCGCCCCCCCCCCCCACAATTTTTTTTTTTTTTTTTCAAAACCTATTTCCATACATTCTTCACAAATATTTTCTTTCTCCCCAGTTTTTTCCATTCCTCCGCCTTATTTCCAAACTTCTTTTCGCGCCTTATTTTCCCTCTCTCTTGTGACTGGGAGGGAGGAAGGGGCGGGGTGAGAGGGAAGGAAGCAGCATCGGCGCGACGGGGAGCGGCGCCCCTTCTCCCCCTCCCTAATAACAGGCGCCTCTCATCATTAGCAACAACCTCATGTTCGCACCAGCTGTCGTCAGCGTCGTCTCTATTTATTACGCCGGATATTATTACTGGCCTTGTCGGGGGACGGACTGGATGGGTGTAGATTTCGGATGCGGGTGTGTGTGTGTGTGGGCGTGGGTGTGTGGGTGCGTGATATAGATTGTAAGGAAAGAGTCGAAGATCTCGCCACTTAATTACGGGTGGTCGTAGGCGTTGTTACTCCCCCTACGCAAACAGAAACAATACGAGACTAGTAAATTATATTAATTTGCTCTCTCTCTCTCTTTTTACCACTCAAACACACAATATATATATATATTATATATATATATATATATATATATATATATATATATATATATATATAGCCTACACACACACATTATATATATATTATATATATATATAGATATATATATATATATATATATATATAATATATATATGATCCTACACACACGCACACACACACATATATATATATATATATATATATATATATTAATTATTTTCACATTCACCGTGATTCATATACATGCATTAAGCAACAAATGTCCTTTAGTATTCAATTCGCTTTAGTTTATAATGATTTCGTCCTCTCGTGGATTCGAACCAGCACACACAGGAGAAATCAGGTCTTCAGTGACATCTTTACCGACTTGTTGGCCGAGTCGGTAGAGATATCACTGAATTCCGTTTCTTCTCTGTCTGATGGTTCGAATCATCAATTAAGTTCCCGTTCGGTTAACATATATGAAAATATATTAATTCCGAGGTAGAGCGAATTCGATATTAAACGACATTTGTAGCTTAATGCATGCATATATATATATATATATATATATATATATATATATATATATATATATATATATATATATATATATATGTGTGTGTGTGTGTGTGTGTACATGCTAAATTTGAACTAACCTTTTAAAACACTATTCAACTACTTCTATAACAAAAAGGAATTAAGGGTTCCACTCCCTTTCCCAATCGCCCCAGCCCCCATGGCAACTCATAAGTGCTAGGTCGTAAAGTGCATAGAAGTAGGTGGCTTATCCGGCGCCCACTCTCTCTCTCTCTCTCTCTCTCTCTCTCTCTCTCTCTCTCTCTCTCTGCAACACGGGCCTTTCGTGATGCATGACGGCAACATAATGGCGCAAATACAATGAACCCCAAAGGAATGCCTTGAGGAATTTCGTAATTATAATTACAGCCTTGTACCGTCATGAACTATTTGCTGCAATATATCCTCGGAGGAAGAGGTTCTAATATCCTGCGCTCATAATTCGTACTAATTTGGTCCTAGAGCGTGTGTAGCTATCTTTCATCATGGATTTTTGAGAACCATAACCATAATACATGAATCAATCAATCAATTACTGGCGAAAGTGTTTATAGTGAGGTACAATACAAATAGATCATTTATGCAAACACAACATCACGTGCATTTCTTGGGTTATTATGAAATGTTTCTTTTCATTCATAATTATCAAAAGAAACTTATAAAGTGCATGCGACACGGATACAGACAAAGAAACATTTCCATTTTCGACAAAGGAACGAGTTTGTTCTTCTTTTTCTGTTATGTATGAAGAAAGGCTTATGTCCTCTGTCAATCACAGCTTCATTTGTTTTTGGGCTTGCACCTCAAAGCTGATACATTCAAGTTGAGACACAAGGTAGATAGATTAGACTTACAATACCTATATTTCTTACTATATTTATATTTTCACTTAGATTACTATTAATATTCCCAAAAAGTGAACATCCGGGTTTCTTGTCCGACCAAGTACTGCACCTGTTCCCAAAACGTACAAAGCGTTTTCTTTTCCATCTGATACAACACGTGGCACTTCTTCCGGCAGATACAAACCTGATTTTCTTATTCGTCCATCTATCATTTTCTTTTTTTCTGATTTCTATTCTTCCATCTATCCTCTTTTTTCCGATTACCCTATTCGTCCTACTATTAATTTTCGTTTTTCTCATTTCTCTATTCAGCCATATGTAATTTTTATTTTTTTGTCCACTTATTTTCTTTTTTCCTGATTTCCTTAATCGTTCATGTGTTATTTTTCTTGTTTTTTATTTTTTTATTTTTCATCCATTTATTATTTTTTTCCTGATTTCCTTACTCGTCCAACTATTATTGTTATCTTATTTCCGATGTCCTCATCCGTCCATCCACGACTCGTCCAAGTCTGAATTTATTTTCCCTCTTTGTCTCGCACAGGTCAAGATCTGGTTCCAGAACAGAAGGATGAAGTGGAGGAACTCGAAGGAGAGGGAACTGCTGGCCTCCGGCGGCTCTCGGGAGCAGACTCTCCCGACGAAGAACAACCCGAACCCGGACCTCTCCGACGTGGCCGATGAGCGAAGAACAGCAGCAACCAACGGCAGCAAAGAGGACAACAACGCGTCGCAACAAGACGACTCCCACCTCCACGGGTCCAAGGACCACCTGGGGGTCTCCCACAAGGAGCAGCACTTCCAGGGGCGCGGCGGAGGCGGAGGTGACGACGTCGTTGGAGGAGGAGGAGGAGGAGGAGGAGGCTTCCCAGGGAGCGCCCCTCCCGCGGGCGGTCCTACTCAGCCACCGCCTCCCGTCCAACACGGGCGGGACTACGTGTCCTCCTTGGCGGCGTCCCTGCCAGGGAAGATCCAGATTAAGGACATCACCTCCCTCTCCTCCTACGGGAAACCCACCGCCTACGCCTTCCCTTACGCCGAAGGGGAAGCGGACTATTCCGACGAGGACATCAACGTCACCGACGACTTAGTCGTGTCCAATAACGAGGACAGTGACAATGATTAATTGACTCATCATCCTGGAGAGTGAAAGATGCGCATCTTTCTTTCTCAGTCTTCGTGATTTTTTTTTTTTTTCTCGCGTACCTACCTACTGTATCAATAATACCTAAGATTTTTTTTATCAATATTTTATTTTTGGTTTCGATATCGAATCTCGATTATCTTATAAATGTACCTGCTTCAGCGTTTACCGTAAGGAATGATTGTCTAAACAACCACATGCACTCACAAACGCCCACAAACACACATACACAAACTAATTCCCGAACAAAAGCTATGGTGAAATTCATTGTTTCACCATCGAAGCAAAAATAAACATAATAATAATAATAATAATAAAAGCGTTCCAACTTACCAACAGAACAAAAAACACCACAAACGAAATAAACAACAAACAAAAACAAACAGAGAAAGGTCAGACCACGTAAAAAAAGCATCCCAACATGATGTTTCACCTAAAAGAAAAAAAAAAAAAAATAGCGCACACACACACACACCAACCAACCAACATAACCAAGCACTGAAATAAACAAATAACATATAAACTACGTTCACCCAGCGTTAAAAAAAAAACAATCAAATCAAATGACCGGGTGATTATAATCATAGGGTGAAGGCATCCCACCTCCCCTTTTGACATGAATAACAATTCATTAATTGCACATGACGTGTCCTAATAACTAACATTATCACCGCGATAAACATTGTGTGTGTATGTTTGCCGCTGGGGAAGAATGAAATCAGTGGAAGGGGTCATTTTTGTCCGTAGGGAATCATTGTCAGGGGGAAATATATTTATTGCGAGTGTATATTCCACGACGGGAAAACTAATTCACAAGAAAGGAACAAATATATAAAAATGTATACAAATTTCAAATTTCGCAGGAAAACTAAATCACAAGAAGGGGTAATTTTTGCCTGTAGGGAATTACTGTCGTGGGAAAATATATCTATGCGTGTGCATATTTCGAGACGGGGAAAACTAAATCACGATAAATCTAAATAAGTAGATTGGCTTATTTTATATATGACAGAAAAATATAAAAAAACACATAAAATTTCACACGAAAATAAAATCACAAGAGGGGATTATTTTTTGTCCTGTCTGGAATAACTGTAGAGGAAAATGATGGGGGTGGGGGGGGGCCTTATATGTATATATTTCACGACGATACCGATTCCACGTGAAAATGAAGTCACTGGGTGGTATTTATCAAATAAATAGTTAATGTAATTATTTCTAATTTATATTTAGTGACAATAAATTATATTCATCGTCAATAAATGTCAGACAACAACGAGAAAGAGTTAAATGTACAGGATTTCTTTTTACACCACATGTAAATAAATGTCAAGAATATATTCATATTTTATGGGCGGGAATAAATATTTTGTCATTTAATCCGGTCTGAAACCAGAATGTTTAAAAACACTTTTTGTTGACAAGCAGAATAAAGACAACACGAAGATTTAGTGGAAAATTCATTTTATCCCAAAATATTGATGAAAATGAAGTCAGAAAAAATAACAGTCTTGATCGCGGGAAGGAATTTGCTCACCAAAAATAAACAAGACTCGTGGCTTTTGTTTATTTATGAATAAAACCTCTGATGCTGACACTCATTACGCAGTAATGAAGAAAACGACAGTTTGGAATTACATAATTACGTCTATGATGACATGATAATAATTATAAAATATTCACGGACGCGTTTTGAAATATCTAAAAGTGTTTTGTGCGTTCACTTTCTCGTGTCTGAGCGATCAAAAAACGGACAACAGAGTTTTCTGAAAACATAAATAAATGTGCACATTTGCTTAATCGTGTTTGAATACAACAGTGAAAATGAAGACAGGAACAAATAAAAAGAAACGAGTGATGCATTTGCTTGAACTTTCGCACATGAGAAAACGAATAGAAGAAGAAATGAGAAAGTAGTAATGTATTCTTTACAAAGAAGGTGATGTATTGGACCAAATGAACGCAAAACATGGCGATATATTCTGTCGATGAAATTGTGATATATAAATATATGTATGTATGTAATATAGCTTGCATTTCTACGCTTATAAGGGTTTTTCTTTTTCTTTTCGATCATGTGTGTATACTGATCCTTAATTCTTAAAAAAGGAGAATGTTCTATATATTTTTTCTTTATTATTTGTAGGGCAGGATTCTCAAAACTGTCAAGAAGTGTACTTTCAGAAATAATCAGGAAATATTCTGTATTTCGAACAGCTGACTAAAAACAATAAAAAGAAATAAATTGTTTAGAAAACATGAATTTTCGGAAACTGAAACAGCAAAGAAGATTCCAACCTGATTCTCACTTGCAATGTTATTAATCATGTTTAAGTTTTTCCTCTGGAGGTCAAAAGATCATAATATGTTTTCAGAGGACCCATTCTGGCCTTTTCGGTGCGATCATTTACCTGAAGTACAGAGAACAGGAAAGCGCCGTGGCATCTAATATTATCCATCGTTCGAAACGAACCATTTGGTTTTGACTTCCAATTCGAAGACTCCTTAATTTATATTGATCACCTGAGTGCGTTCTGATCTCCCAAAAAACTACTTTCGGCCACGTAATAAAACCATTCCCTTGGAGCCGTGAGAAAACGCCCTTATTAAAGAGTTTCAGAGACTTCTGGAGTAAGCCTGGACTCCAGCAATGTTCCAACGGTGTATATACCTAAGTAAAGAACAGAGTTAAATATTTACATATTAGTACGTCCACCGGGCGCTGGCAGTCAGTGGCGCTGTTGACACTTGAAGAATCCTTTTTAATTAGTTTCCTTTGACAAAAACACCCGAGGAAAGAATACTAAAAGGAAGCAATAAAAGTGGGGAAAAATTTATGCACAAGTGACTGGAGAAACATCGTTTGAGAGAACGTGTTTGTGTAAAATTATGGTTTAATCTGCTGCCGATCTGACATCTAGCGGCTGGTGTGCGAACTAAACCTTGTGGATGAGTTGCAAGTCTGCCCGTTCTTTATACTTGGGACTTTCGTCAATGTATGTATCACAAAAAGTTCCCTATCTTTAATTCTTAAAATAACCTCTCCACCATTCCTGTTGTGACCTTTGAAAAAAAAATAATAAACATATCAGAGTTATTAAAAATATTGTTTTATTGACCGAATCTTACGGTTTAACGTGGAATCAGAACTGCTTTTACTAATGTAACCCAAGGAACAAATGATACGGAGGAGGAGGGGAAAATTCAGAAGCTGCGATCCATAAATAATAATAATAATAATAATAATAATAATAATAAATATATGCCGGATATTTGTGTACGCTGGTAAACAGACCTTCTTTCAAACAAGTTTTATTAAAAATAATGGCAGAATTCACAGAATGAGTTTTGTACAATATTCTTTCAATTCTCCTTATGATTTTCCTTTCTGGCACGCTGGTATTATAAAGCAGCTGTCCAATGTTCATCGTGCTGTAGGTCGTCAACGGAGATTTCGGGCGGGCTGGTGTTATCAAAAGCAAAACTGGTTATCAGGGACAGGCTGGGGTCGTCAACAGGTATACAGGTGGGTTTCGTAGGTCGGGAACAGGCCGTAGTCGTCAGGGGTCTACCGGATAGACCCCTGACGACTACGGCCTGTTCCCGACCTACGAAACCCACCTGTATACCTGTTGACGACCCCAGCCTGTCCCTGATAACCAGTTTTGCTTTTGATAACACCAGCCCGCCCGAAATTTCCGTTGACGACCTACAGCACTATGAACATTGGACAGCTGCTTTATAATACCAGCGTGCCAGAAAGGAAAATCATAAGGAGAATTGAAAGAATATTGTACAAAATCAATTCTGTGAATTCTGCCATTATTTTTAATAAAATAATAATAATAATAATAATAATAACCTCATCTATGAGGTTGAATGCTAAACTGCTGTTATCGCAGTCACTGAGTTAAATTACCAAAGATATATTGAGCTAGAGACTCTTTAGGGAAGAGAGAGAGAGAGAGAGAGAGAGAGAGAGAGAGAGAGAGAGAGAGAGAGAGAGAGAGAATTAACTTTGATAATATTATTAAAAAATAATGAAGGATACGACGAAGTTTCTATTCACAAAACGTTAGGAATTGAAGAATGAATCTATACTTTTTGTCATTAACAAACTACAACAGAATGACTTGACCTGATGTTGAAAACTGGCATCTCAAATTCCATGGTCATTAGGAACAAGGAAACCGTCCAGAATAATGCAAAATTCGGAACCAATTTCCCATCATTAATCAAACTTTTGGAAAAAAAAAGATAAATAGAAAGTGCCTCTGTAATCTTAGATTGTTTATGATTCATTTACTCATGTTACTCGGATAAGTTGAGCGACGCTACGTTGAACTATGACTGCCACGTTAAGCCAAACTAGATTAAACAAGACGGATAAGGCAAGCTAACTACTATCCAGTTCAGACCCGATGTGGCACCGTTTTTCGGGAACATCTCCAACGCTTTTAGTCGGACAGCCATGACATTCTTACACAATGTTTACAAACACCTCGCCGTCATTTGTAATGTTATAGGAGTTGGTCATATTTATATACTTTAAGAGTTTACTCTTATGATTTTAAGTTGTAGTCAGTCAGAACCCAAACACCTGAGCACAGGTTCGGGTAAGTCGAATTACCCCCTCCCCTTCATTAGTTCCCTCCTTTCCCCACCATCCCCCTGGCAAACCCATCTTTCTATCACACCTTTCCCCCTCCCACTCCCTCCTCTTCCCCCTCCAATTCTCCCACCTTCTACTCTCTCTCTCTCTCTCTCTCTCTCTAAATTGCCCACAGGGAGATTAAAATTCTTACACACAGTCATTCTATGGTATAGTCATTTCGTTTAATAGTTGAAGAATAGAAATGTTGGGTGTAGTAATGAATCGATGGTTAATGGATATGACTGCTTTGGCTCCGTTGGCAGTTTTGAATGCAATATTTGAGCAATTTACTTATTTACTTTCAATGTTCACTGGCATGCGATTGCAGAAAGTGATTTATCGCTGGATAGTGAAGGTGTGCTACAATCAAATATTAATCCCCCCCTCCCCGCCCCCATGGCCAACTGCTTTAGATGCGCAAATAAGTGCAAACGTATAATTGCACTCCGACTTTTTATATATAGCCTTATGCGACAAATTTCACAACAATGACGATCTTTAAATATCATGATCACTCATCAAACCCAAGTGTTCCGAAGAAATCGGTTTTTTCCCTTAATCCACTTTGCATTTGGGAAGGCGCCATTGGGCGAGCCATGAAGTTTAAGGAGGATTATTGGTCCTCTGGCAACATCCATAAAAGCGTCGAACGCGTCATTGTCGCTTCTGACCGCGACGATGAGGATAAGTTATTCCTTGACAGCGATGACGATTAAAATCAAATCTATACATTCTTGTGTGTATCATCATCTATTAATTCTATAACTAATATTAATTATTTTACAATTTTACTGACACCATCTAATTGTAGCATAATTATGCCTATTATCCAATCTATCCCATCACATAATCCAAACAATCGAACAACGGGTACAACAAAAAATAAATAAATAAATAAATAAACGACCATACACAATCTAAGATAAAAAAAATATAACTTCCCACGACAATTCCTGGGCAACGCAGTAGAATGAGGTTGAACATCAATCATAGTGGAGCTCATTAGCAAAAACCACTCAACGCATTGTTGAGATATACACATTTGAGATAGAATGAGGTAAAATCATGCAATATAATAATGTACAATGTATGTATTTATATTTTCCAGTGTGTTGTGTAAGTCAGACGAGAGAGAGAAGCGGGTGGGAGAATTGGAGGGGGAAGAGGCGGGAGTGGGAGGGTCTTCAAATGGATAGGTTTGTATGTTTGTATGGTGCTTTTACATTGCATGGAACCAGTGGTTATTCAGCAACGGGACCAACGGCTTTACGTGACTTCCGAACCACGTCGAGAGTGAACTTCTATCACCAGAAATACACATCTCTCACTCTCCATGGAATGGCCGAGAATCGAACCCGCGACCACCGAAGTGGGACACAAACACCATACCAACCACGCCACTGAGGCTTCATTTTGGCTCATTTAGACTAGGCTAAACCTGAGCTGGCACCAGCCACTATAGTGTCAGCATAACACTACCGAAGACATCTTGGAATATTATTGCAAGAAAGCGACCCCAGTCTTTGTTTACAGGGAAATCAAGTTCAAGAGGTCAGAAAATGCAAATCAATTTACCTATTAATGTTGCAAGACTGCGTATCTAAGTAGTTCTTCCAAAGACCTATACATTATAGTGCCAATTTAAGATATATTTAAGCATATAAATAAATACATATGGATATATGTATGTTGCGAGTGTGTGTATATATATATATAATATATATATATATATATATATCTATATATATATAATATAATATATTATATATATATGGATATATATATATATATGTGTGTGTGTGTGTGTGTGTATATATATATATACATATATTATATATATATATATATATATATATATATATATATATATATATATATATATATATATAAAACGTATGTATGTGGTACATGAGACATTTCCTTCATCCAATACCTGCAAATTTCCAAATCGGTTAACTTAACCGAAAATGAGTGAGCAGCTATTCGCCTTTGGTAGGCTGACAGCTCACTTGATTATTATCTTGATTTTCTACTGGACAATTATTTATTGATTTACTTATTAATTTGTTCAGGTTAATGTTAACGAGATGAAGCAAAGAAAACTAGATAGACTCTTGGTATACGTCGGTTTAAGTGTTGTCCTTTTTATCTAAAATATCCGCAATCTCTGTATATTTAATTTTATATTTACTTAATTGATAATTTGTTTGTTTACTGAAAACATCCACTGACTCACTGGTATATTTATCAGCGCATTCTCATAGGAAAACTTGAATTCATTATAAATCTTGATGAGAACTTAAGAAGGAAAATGTATTTACAGCAACAATCTCATTATTTATCAACACCAAAGATTTAGTGACAAATATCCACTCATTATGAACACTGTCGACAGAAAAATGCGGCCTCATCATGACAATTATATAGATAAAAATCACAATCTGAATGCCATCGCCAGCTGTCGGCGAAGGACAGGTCAATTAATTAGATCGGAATCGGCCATTACGGGACACGCACAAGGTAATTAGAACTGTGACAATGCCATGATGATATCCTGCAATAATGATAATAATTATTATTATACACTAATAATAATGTGTCCAACATGTCTGCGCTAATAAGTCTCCAATATCTGTTACTACAATATAATAATAATAATAATAATAATAATAATAATAATAATAATAATAATAATAATAATAATAAATCCATATACCTTGGATTTTATTACAGTAAATTCTTAAACTCGCATTTATAATTATTATTAAAGATAATTAATAAATCCTGTTACGTATTGAATTTTATTGCAGTAAATTCCTAAATTTGCATTAATAATAATAATAATAATAATAATAATAATAATAATAATAATAATAATAATAATAATAATAATGCAAAGACTTAAGGCGATACTGAAGGCAAAGCTCAACGACGGAAATATGATGAAAGCCATAAACACAAGGGCAGTACCAGTAATCAGATACAGCACAGGAGTAGTGGAGTGGACGAAGGCTGAACTCTGCAGCATAGACCAGAAAACTAGGAAACACATGACAATACACAAAGCACTACACCCAAGAGCAAATACAGACAGACTATACACAACACGAAAGGAAGGAGGAATGGCACAACAAACCAATGCACGGACAGTACATGAGACAGACTAAAGAACTGACCAGCGATGAAACATGGCAATGGCTATAGATGGGAGAACTCAAACTGCGGCACAAGACCAGGCCCTACTAACAAAGTATGTCCAAAGAACGATAGAGGGGAATAACATCTCACCCATATGTAGGAAGTGCAATATGAAAAACGAGACCATAAACAACATAGCAAGCGAATGTCCAGCACTCACACAACACCAGTACAAAAAGAGGCACGATTCAGTAGCAAAAAAGCCATCCACTGAAGTCTGTGCAAGAAACACCAGCTACCTTGCAGTAATAAGTGGTACGAACACCAACTTGAAGGAGTGATAGAAAACAATTAAGCAAAGATCCTCAGGGACTATGGTATAAGAACAGATAGGGCGAAACATGCCAATAGACCAGACGTGACGTTGACTGACAAAATCAAGAAAGCTTCACTCACTGATGTCGCAATACCATGTGACACCAGAGTTGAAAAGAAGGAAAGGGAAAAAATGGATAAGTATCAAGACCTGAGAATAGAAATAAGAAAGATATGGAATATGCAGTGGAAATTGTACCAATAATCATAGGAACACTAGGCAAGATCCCAAGATCCCTGAAAAGGAACCTGGACTCATGCAAAATAGTATACTCCTAGAAACAGCACACATAGCGAGAAAAGTGATGGACTCCTGAAGGGGCAGGATGCAACCCGGAACCCCGCACTCTAAAAACCACCCAATCGAATAAGATGACTGTAATAGACCAAAAAAAAAATAATAATAAATGAATAAATAATCAAGTATAGTTAATAAATCCTGTTACGTATTGAATTTTATTGCAGCAAATTCTTAGACTCGCATCAATAATAATAATAATAATAATAATAATAATAATAATAATAATAATAATAATAATAATAATAATAATAATAATAATAATAATAATAATAATAATAGTAGTAGTAGTAGTAGTAGTAGTAGTAGTAGTAGTAGTAGTAGTAGTAGTAGTAGTAGTAGTAATAATAATGTGGCAGAATTCAGCGAATTAATCTTACATATTATATATAAGATTAATTCGCTGAATTCTGCCATTTTATTCAACAGAATTTGTTTAAAAGAGGGTCTTCTTCCAAAATAAGAAGAAGAAGAAGAAGAACAAGAACAAGAAGAGGAGGAGGAGGAGGAGGAGCTGAGGATTGCGTAAAAAATATATACTATCAATGTAATAAAAAAAAATAACAGAAGGGGACCTCGACCAATCTTTACCTGACAAAGCTGCAACCATTCATTACGCATACACATCTTAAGTTTCTCTCTCTCTCTCTCTCTCTCTCTCTCTCTCTCTCTCTCTCTCTCTCGAAATATGTTGAGATAAGAGTGCTGAACCAAACCAAATCGTTATTTGGCAATATACTGCATTACCTGACCGCATCATACTGGCTACGAGACGTGACAGATTTATTAATAATTATTATCACTGTTATTGGGAATACTTACGTCCGTTATCGTTTCATTACAATGATATGCGATATTACTGGCTATAATATTTCCTTTGAACAGACGTCAAATCAGATTATGATGTTGGCATCATTAGCATTAATAAAGGACTGCACTGTAGCTATATATATATATATATATATATATATATATATATATATATATATATATATATATATATATATATATATATATATGTATATATATATATATTATGTATATATATATATATATATATATATATATATATATATATATAACATAAACTAAATAACCGTATTGAATTGCAACAGTTACCATCACTCTAACTTTATTTTCCAAATAATACTGTCATTATTTGGCATTATCGTTAATTTTACTGTCGAAGTCTTCATAGAAATTAAGCAATATAACAGGTGCATTAAATTCAGTTTGAAGTCGAGTGAAAATAACCGAAAACAATTTGAAAGCGACACATCCACCTGATTTGAACAAGACTACAGGCCAAATTTCAGTTCTTTTGCGAAGGAGGCCGCTGCACTAGCATATATGGCGCATTGGTAACTTTCGTTCCTTGTCATATCAATCGCGTTACCTTTATTTCGAAGTAAACTCTTCGAAACTGCCGACGTTATTCAGTGAAAGTCTGGTTAATAATAATAATAATAATAATAATAATAATAATAATAATAATAATAATAATAATATCAAAAAGTCCGAGTCCGTTAAAAGATAATAATAATAATAATAATAATAATAATAATAATAATAATAATAATAATAATAATGCCAAAAGAGTGCAGTATTCTAACATTTATACGAACATCACTTCACGAGCCAACACAGCGAAAGAAAACCAATAAAGCGAAATTCGTACAGTAGTAACATCGAATCCTTTGCCGTGCGTGACAGGGAAGCCAGAGGTCAATGGCCTTTTATGACGAAGTCGCGTTTGAGACTTTGAGTTGTAATGTGTCTGATCTGGCGACGGCGATTCTGTCATTTCGAATGAGGAGGAGGAGGAGGAGGAGGATGACGAACGGGAGGGATAGGTAGAGAAGGAGGAGGAGGAAGAGAAGGAAGACGAACAAGTAGGAAGAGAAGGATGACGAACAAGTAGGAAGAGAAGGATGGCGAACAAGTAGGAAGAGGAGAAAGAAGAGGAGTAAGTGAGAGGGAGAGGAGGACAGGAGGGAAGAGAAGAGCGAGGAGGAGAGGTGAGGAGGAGGAGGATGGACGAACGGGAGGGCTTAAGGTAGAAAGGGGAAGGAGGAAAGGAGGAGAGGTGGAAGACGAACAAGTAGGAAGAGAACGGTGATGACGCAACAAGTAGGAAGAGAAGGATGGCGAACAAGTAGGAAGAGGAGAAAGAAGAGGAGTAAGTGGAGGGAGAGGAGGACAGGAGGAAGAGGAAGAGGAAGAGGAAGGGGAGAAAGAGAAGTAGGAAGTAAAGGAGGAAGAAGAGGAGAATGAAGAGGAGGAATAGGAGGAGGAGGATGAGGAGCAATGGTAAGCAGAAAAGGAGGAACAGGAAGAGGAGGAGGATGAGGAGCAATGGTAAGCAGAAAAGGAGGAACAGGAGAGGAGGTGAGGAGGCATGGTAAGCATGGAGGAACAGAAGAGGAGGATGAGAATGGAGAGAATAGGAAAGAGGAAAATAAGAATGGTGGAGGAGAATAGGAAGGAGAGGAATACGAGGAGGAGAATAGGAAGAAAAGGAGAGGAGGAGGAGGAGGAGGAGGAGAGAGGTTGTAGGTAACGCGGTGTTGTCGTGTGTTGGCGTTGACGTCTCCGGAATGGATCGTTAATAGTGAAATAGTGAGAGCGGTTTCGGCGGTAGTTTAGCGACGTTGTAATGGTTTCCTTCCCCCCCCCCCCCCCCCTCCCCACCACCATCTCCTGTGATGGGTTAGACTGGGAAGTGATGGGATGAGAGTGCTTCCTTCATGTATGGGGGAGGTGAGGGGAGGGAAGTCAAGAGGAAGACCCAAATTCGAGTTACCCCTCAGATCTCCGCTTGACCAATTGCCGTTCAATGGCTACAACTATGACCAGAGCGGGGCCCTCTGTCACATCTTCCCCCCCCCCCTCCACTCCCCTTCCCCTCAAGAGCAAGTATCATCATCCTCCCTCCCTCCCTCCCTCTCCCCCTCCCCCCTGAACCCTCCCTCCACTCGAAATCGCCATTAAGCCTTCAGCACCAGAGCAGACAGTGAATCACGTTTCTCCATTTCAAATATTCCGCCTGACTTCAAGTCATTACCCATAATGCCGTGTGGGCTTGACAGACGAGTGATGAAGTGCCTCGAGTTGGACTTATCTCCCTTCCCCTCCCCTCCCCTCTCCTCTCCCTCTCCACTCCTCCTCCCCCTCCCCCTCCCTCACCCTTCCAAAAACCCCTTTCTCACTCCTCACTCTTGAACCCTTCCTTCATTACTCCTCCGACTTCTTTCCATTTCCCTTCCCTTCCCCTCAGGGCCACCCCTCCCTCCCCCTCCCCCTCCCCCTTGTCCCTGCCTCACACACATGCTACTCTTAATACATTTTATTAATTGACCTGAGACCCTCCTTTCTCTCTCCCTCCCTTGGCTTTCTCGTCGGGCTCCCCCCGACCCCCAACCACCACCCACCCCTTCTCTCCTTCCCAATGACCCCTCCCCCTCCCCTCTCCCTCCCACACCCCAATCCTGGAAAGAAATATTACTCTCGCGGACTTCGGAATAAATAATAATATATACGCCTTCCCTCATGAACTTGGTTGTAGGTTTTTGTTTCGATGGCTCATCTTCCTACTGGTTTAGCTTTAACCATTTCTCTCTCTCTCTCTCTCTCTCTCTCTCACAGACACAGACACACACAAACACACACATATATATATACTTATGTGTGTGTGTGGTGTATATGTGTGTATGTTTGTGTGTGTGGGTGGGTGGGTGTACATGTGGTAGGGGGGGGGGAGAGTGGAAGTAGGTGCGACCCCTGACTGAAGTGTATTTACATTTCACAGGCGCAGAGGCTCCCAACTTGAACGGCTTTATTAGTGTTAATAAAACTCCCGAT
Organism: Macrobrachium nipponense; assembly: GCF_015104395.2. NCBI lineage: Eukaryota > Metazoa > Arthropoda > Malacostraca > Decapoda > Palaemonidae > Macrobrachium > Macrobrachium nipponense. The sequence goes on from NC_087205.1 coordinate 33,291,897, forward strand.
TTTTCTAGTATCGACCGCTCAAAGGAACTCAAACTTGTGAAGGAACTTTAACAATAAGGTCGTTAATCGTTCCGGTGCGAAGAGAGAGAGAGAGAGAGAGAGAGAGAGAGAGAGAGAGAGAGAGAGAGAGAGAGAGGGCAGGCTCGTTTCCTAGCCTTCTACCCTTCTATCCTATCATCCTTTTCTCCTTCCTTTTTTTCCTACCTATGCTGTCCCTTCCTCTTCGCATCCTCGCCTTCCTGTGCCTTTCTATCCACTCTTCCCCTCCCCTCTTCCTCCTCCTCCTCCCTATACCACCCTTCCCTTCTTGTGCCTTGCTATCCACTGTTCCTCTCCCCTCCCGCTACTGGTGCGCGGATCCTCCTCCTCCTCCTCCTACTTCCTCTGCTACCCCCTCCTCATCACACCCTTCTATTCCTGTCCCTTTCTATCCACTCTTCCCCTCCCCCTTCTGGAGCGCAGTTCCTCCTCCTCCTCCTCCTCCCTGTAAGAGGCGCTCTTTCCACAGCAACAAACTTCAATTAATTAAGTTTGAATGGCCCTATAAGTGAAATCAACGCAGCTTACATTGCATTTACCATCAAACAATGAGAGCCCGCGGAGGCGCGACCTTCCGCCACGGGCCGTCTCTCGGGCCCTTTGGCCCAGGCGCCGAAGTCCGCCTTCCGCTGCCCCGGCAGGATACGCCCCTGTGGCGCCTCTTTTGTCCTGGTTATCGCCATCCTCGCCCGATTGAACGCTAATTGGGGAGTAAATGATGAAATCAAAGCACTAACGCCGGGCGAAGGCCATGTCTACCGCAGACGACAGACTCTCTCTCTCTCTCTCTCTCTCTCTCTCTCTCTCTCTCTCTCTCTCATTTTGCTTTCAGTTTTTTTTTTAATCTTTCTTCGTTTTCCTTTTCTTGCTTTCGTTTAGCTTCTTGGGATCGTGAAGCTTCTCTGAATCTTTTTCGCTCTCACAGGTTATTACACGTTCTCCTTTTTTTCTCTTCTGTTATTCTTATTTCTTATTCTTTTTATTTGTTCTCATTGTACCTGATTTCGTCACGTTTCCGGCCACTCATCTTCAATCTCTCTCTCTCTCACACGATATTCCCTAACCCCAACAACAAGTTTTTCCTTTCTTTTCATTTTTCTATTAGTGTTTGTTCCACTGATATCAATTAACGGCCCCCACCCCACCCCCTTTCTCTCTCTCTCTCTCTCTCTCTCTCTCTCTCTCTCTCTCTCTCTCTCATCGGGTTCCCCATACCCACCCAATTGAAAATTCTCCTCCGCCCTTTACTTTCCGGCTGGGAAAACTAAGCTCACTTTCCTTAATTGGGAGGAAACCTATAAACTCTACTAATGGATTCGAAAGATGGCCCTTTTACCAACCGAATAAAAAAATCAATACAATAATTTACAAAATAAAATAAAATGACTATTGTTGCCAATGTCAGGACTATCATCAAAATTCTTTGGCCTTCATTCATACAATGAATGTCCATAAGTACCACGTGAAGTCACATCTCACTGAACTGTTTACTTTCTGTCAAGAACCAAACGTTGTCTCTGTCATTCTTCATGACCTTCTTTTGATGATTTCCACGTCAGTGACCCTTGCAGCTGTGACGCCAGATCATTCGTAATCGGTCAATCTTGACGTGCTTATCCAGGCGTACGCACGGACGTGCTCGCTCACGCGCACGAACGCAACGAAGCCTAGAGGCGTGGAGTTATCTGTCGTTACAAGTGCCAAGGATACTACTGACGTGCAAAGGGCAATCAGACAGCAACCAAAATGCCTTTCACTCCCAGGCACGAAGAACATACGCACAAGGAAATCAACGACGAAGCTGCTTCTCGGGGAAAACAAGGTGACGAAGACAATCGTTCTTAAACTTTGTTTTCTCTTTAGGGAAAAAGAAACAGGTTGAATCCTTCAGGAAATAAAACAGAAGGCAGAGAACTCCTCATTGACACCCAGGTACGATTTCTGTCCCCTCACGAATTTCCATAGCAATGTATTATCTAATAAATGCAAACCGATATTTGCTTAGATGTTTTTCTGACACAACTGTTCTGCTTTGGCTAACAATGACATATAGGCAGCTGTGTCATCTGCTCATGACTTGATTATTATTCATTTAGGTATATTTTCCCTTACTGTCAATGAGGGTATCACATGTCTGTCAAATTTGTTGGCAAGTGAAGAGAGGCTAACGTATGGAATAATGATTTTCACATAATTACAAAAATCATTCTTATATATATAGGCAAAAAATGAAATATGAAGAAGAGACGATGAAATATGAAAAACGTTTTATTAAACTTGAAACAGATTACGAAATATGAAATAGAGATGACGGAATACGAGAGATTACAAAATATGAAATAGAGATTATGATATATGAAACAAATTATGAAACATGAAACAGAGACTATGAAATATGAAACAGATTATGAACAATAAAATAGTGACTATAAAATATGAAACAGAGATTATGAAATATGAAACAGATTGTGAAATATAAAATACAAATTATAATATATGAAATAAAGATTATGACATACGGAATAGAGTTTATGAAATATGAAACAGAGATTATGAAAGAGAGATTATCTCATAAAAATTACACAAATATTACAAACAGCCACAAAATGATAAAGTTAACAACTTAATATATACCATGCATTCAATATGCACTGACGATGCCTAAAAACATCATGTGGACTTTGTGGAACTAAACAAAAACTATTAATTAATTTCTTACACAATTTCCCCTCAAATCGGGATTCCATCTTTCAACGGCTTTTTGGCTCCATTATCTCGAAGCCTGACGCATTCCCAAGTGTTTATACATTTCTATTCATACACGTATTCATTCATAACCTTTGCAATTCAATTTGAACTTCAGGTCTTACGTTCGTCGTCTAAGAGCCCTGAAAATTCAATTCATGAATTCAGTTTATGAAATCGTTTAATCATTCATACCGGTGCCCTTATCTTGCACTTATTCACGCATTTGTCTATTCATTCATTCACTCATTTATTTATTCACTCACTCACTTATTCCTTTATTTACTCATCCATTCATTCATTCGCTTATCCATTTATTCACTCATTCATTCAATCATTCTTTCATTCATTCCCTCGTTCATTCATTCAGTCACTCATTCATTTATTCACTCATTCTTTCATTTATTCACTCATTTATTCCTTCATTCAATCGCTTATCCATTTATTCGTCATTCATTAATTCTATTAACCACTCATTCTTTCATTCGTTCCTTCGTTCATTTATTCAGTCTTTCATTCATTCACTTATTCACTCATACATTCGTTCATTCAGTCATTCATTCATATATTTATTTACTCATTCATTCATCCACTCACTCTTTCATTTATTCTCTCTTTCCTTCATTCACTCATTCATTTATTCACTTATTCATTATTTATTCAGTCATTCATTCCCTCACTTATTCATTTTTTCACTCATTCATTTATTCCCTCACTTATACATTTTTTCACTCATTCATGCATTCACTCATTCATTAATTCAATCACTCATTCATTTACTCATTCTCTTAAATTTCTTCACACTTCGAATTCCTTCACTCACCTGTGCACCTGAAAGTTCCATTCCAGTCATTCATTTGCTCCTTCAGTCGCCTACAATGCCCTTGGATGTCCTTTTATTCATCCGTTACTTCATTTATTCATTCTCTTCAACGTCTTCATTTCAACTTCATTCATTTACCTATGTGTCTTAAAATTCCATATCCCAAAATCACTCTTTCATTCTTTTTCTCATTCAGTCACCTAATATTCATTTTATTCATCAGCTCATTCATCTAATTCATTCAGTAAATTAGGCCTTTATTTCAATTCGTTCATTCACTTAGACTCCCTTACATTCGAATTCATACATTGAAAGAGATCATTCATTCCTCTAAGAGTCCTTCACTTAAATAATCTTTTCACATTTAAATTTATTCATTCATTACATTTCACCTGATTCATCCATTCATTGAAATAAACTTTATATTTTCTTATACATTATTCGGTGAATTAACTAATTAAGTGTCCTTTTATTTCAGTTTACGTAAGTGCCTTAAATTTCAATCAATTGAATGCCTTCATTAATTCCTTTAGAGATCCAGTTAAAAGCCAGACCTGCTTACTCCATATGGCAAGGTGTTATAATCATATGATTCATTTGTTATACACCTCTCTCTCTCTCTCTCGATATATATATATATATATATATATATATATATATATATATATATACCGAGAGAGAGAGAGAGAGAGAGAGAGAGAGAGAGGAGAGAAGAGAGATGAAAATCCGTTCAGCTCCACCAGCGCTACCAACGGAGATTTTTGAAAGGTAACTTAACCCCCATTTAAAGGTAACATATATACATATACACACATCCACGAATGAATCTTTATGCCTCTCACCACTAATTAACAGATGATCACGTGACTCTTATTAATGAAGCATTCATAAACTTATATAATTGTTATCGAAACAGAAGAGGTCTTATATAGGTAAATCTTAGTTGCGATAGAACACAAAAAGTCGTCTGACAGAAATGAAGAAAAGTATAGGAGAAAATAGACTTTTCATGGGTGTTGTTACAGCAGAACCTTAGTTATGACCGCCCTCTCAAATAATATAGGCTGTCCTGGGAGCGGCAACATCTCTTAACCGAGACAGACATAACTAATCGCCTTATGTTCAAGAGAAACATCTCGCCTATCCTTACTGCAAGGTTAAGCAAATGTATGCCCGATTATGACATGGCTGACCAATACGTACTATCTAACAGGGATTGTTCTAAAGGGTCCACAATAATATAATTGTTAAAAGTTCGTGTAAAACTTTATAAAACATTTACAAAAGCTTTCAAACCCTTCTCTAGGTTCATCTGGACTGAAAATAAACACAAAGAGGGGTTCGACACCTTTTTCAAAAGCTTTAATAAAGTTTTACACGAACTTTAAACAATTATGTTATTGTGACCCTTTTGAACATTTTATCAACTCCCGTGATAGAGGGTTTTTACAAACAAACGGGATTCTTCAGAACTTAAGATAGAGTATGCATCGTGGAATTTAACCAGAAGAAATAAAGTAAAAAAAAATTCCGGGATACAAATATCCCAGATGCAATACATAAATTTTTTTCACTGCTCTCCTCTCCAGTTTATCCTTGACAAGCAACAAGTAGGCAAAACACCCGAGCAAAATATTGTATCAATTGCAAAAGATTTTCCAGTATTGTGTAGAGGCCATAAGCAACGAAATGACATGAGTACGAATGAATTAGATGTTGATTAAGAGGTTTGCCTAAAATGAAAGCATGGCAACTGTCCTGAATTAAGAGCCAAATAAACAGAATTTTCATATTCAAAAGTAAAAAAGTAAGACGCTTAGAAAAAATGGATATTATGATATGAATAATTTAGCTTAATACAAGCAACCCCTCATAAACAGGTCTCAACCGCGTCTCACAATCGATAGGATAAATAGCTTTTAATACGAAACACTGTTGACACGTCCAGGAAAAATACTATAACACTGAATTCCGCGCCGACCCCAAGAACGCATTATTAATAATAATATCAACGAGATAATTGCATCAAGACTCATAAGTCAAAAAGGGGAAAAATCTGGCGCGCGTTAAATGGTGTAAAATATCCACATTAAGCAGAAGAGGAGGAGGGATAGTCAGTGGCTGAGGAGGGGGAGGGGGAGGAGGAAGAATAAAGGGAGGAAGGCGAAAGAAGAATAAAAACTAGACTGGGGAATGGGAGAAATGGCTGGGGGATGGGGATAGCAGATGGGGATTGGGAAAGAAGAAGAAGAAGATGAAGCAGAAGAAGGTGAAGGAGGAGGGAAGTGGAAGGGAAGAAGGCGTTATTCGCCAAGGAGAGAGAGAGAGAGAGAGAGAGAGAGAGAGAGAGAGAGAGACCTCAGCAGGCCGGCGGGGCGATAAATGTAGCCTTTGTGACGGGTGGCGCTTATCGATCGACCAATGAGGAGGGCAGCCCGGGCTGGCGCTGACACTAAGCGATGGTGATTGGCTCTTGATGGCTGCATACATTCCCGCCATGAATTTGTTTTTCGCTTGATGTGGCGGACTCTGAGGGCTTTTTGGCCGCTGGTTTTATAGCCTGAAGTATTGGATTATTGGAACGGCCGCCGCCGTCCGCTCTCAGGCACAACGACGACAAGTTTGCCATTCCATTGCAGGCTCTAAGTTGTGCCCGCTGGATTGGGCCAGCCCGCTTTTCGGGAGTTACGTTGATTTATGAAAATGCAACGGCAATGCCTCCCGACTATTTTTAAACTCGCGGGTTCGGTCGGGCTCGCTCGCCCGGGGCCCGGCCGGCATCGATTTCGCTTTTCATCTTACTTGTTCGGACCCCGCTCACCTTTTTTTTTTTCTTTCTTTTTTCCTTCCTTTCGATTTTCAGCGTAGGCAAGCCATAACAGTGGAGTGAGAGCAAGATAATCTCTGGTGATCTCTATAGAAACCTGCAAATAAGAGGACTTTGCATAGCATTTCTCTATTGACAAAGGGATCCTTCAAGACGCCTGTCACATCACACATCGAATCTGAACAGCAGAGGGAAATTTAGTTTACAATAATGAGCAGAATATACTTATACATAAACAATCAGCATCATGTATTTGTACCGACAAAATCATCAGTATTGGCTATACCTCTACATTAATGATACGTCTATATCTATACATAAACAATCAACAGTAGCCTATAAATTTATAAATGAACATTCATAGACAAATGGCATCCATTCTATTTGTGTATGTGAAGGAACGTGTGCATAGGCAAAATATCTACGCACAAATATACATACATTAACCAATAATAAATTTTTTTATCAACCAATCCCGAAAGCAAATGCAAAAAATAAGTAAATAAATGACTTTCGTTAGAAATACTAAGGGAAAGTCAGGCGGCGCCTCACTTTTGATTGTATCATTAAACATGTACTACTTTGAGGACCCACCATACATAGGGTGGAGGAATGTGTGGGGAGGGGGGAGGGAGGGAGGCGAAGTCGAGTGGTGCTTCTGAGAGAGTTGGAGTGTGTGCAAGTAATGGTTCTCTCACTTAAAGGTCTTAGTGGTGGGGGGTCGAGAAGGGGGTGGGGAGGTGGTGGGTGTTATTCGTGGTAAGGGAGATGGGAAGGAAGGGGAAAAATGTGATGAGTGAGAGAAAGAGAGGAATGAAAGATAGATATGCGGTGTAATACAATGTTACGGAACTTGGGAGGGAAGTTTGCATAATACGAAAAGAGAGACACGCGGATGAAAAATACGATGAGAAAAGGAGGAAATGAAAGACAAATTTGCGCTGTAATACGGTGTTCAAGAGACTTGGGAAGGAAAGGGCAAATACGAGAGAGAGAGACAGATTTGCGCTGAAATACAATTTCGGAATATTGGGGAGAAAGGACGAAAGATACGAGAGAGAGAGGGGAATGAAAGATAGATATGCGCTGTAATACAGTGTCTCGGAAACTTTCAAATGCTATTTATTCACACGCCAAGTTTTATATGGCGAGACTTTCGGGGCTGTTCTGTGCGCAAGCGCGCGAGAGCGTATATGGACGCATAATCTTTGCTCAATTACCGAACACATCAGATGTAACTGATGTGCCCGTCCGCATTGTCTCTCTGTCTGTTTGTCCGCAAAATTTCGCAGGGAGATTTAATGAAGTAAAATCACTTATTATGATGAAAATGAGTCGTTACAACAGCAAAGGTCACCGGAACTGAGTCATTCATTCGTGAAATAAATAAGTGAATCGATATATTAGCACACGAATGAAGGTTCTTTCATACTGGATGAAATGCTAAGCGCGCCACGCTATGGTAGCTATGCTGCGGCAGGCAGCTTGCATTGCTGGCATTGTTTTAAGCAAGGCTGTTCACACCGGGTGCGGCGATGCGATGCTACCGATGTCTGTGGCATAGCGTTCATGAATCATAGCTTCCAAGATTGCCGGCCCCACGATTTGTGGATGAAGCCACGTCGCCTCGCGCATGCGCACTTGGGTCTCACAGCAGATGTTCCCGCCTCATGGCTCCAATCTAAATATACTGCAAGTGTTATATTAACGTGGCGGTATAAAATATACCTATGGAAATTTACTCGAAGACAAATTTTATTTCGAATAGCGCATGCTCATGTTTTATTATTATTATTATTATTATTATTATTATTGTGAAACAGGAGCACTTTCAAACGGAAGAAGCAAATGTCCAAAGAATAGTATAAGTGATTCCATAGATTAATATAGAAATTAACTATAAATATAGCAGTAAAGATGACCACATTAACACTAGGTACTGACATACTTGCATGAATCGTTCGCAGACATTCATAGCTTTCGGTGTGAACACAAGCTTAGCGAGTATAGCTAGCTAGCGTGGCTCCATTGCATTGGGCAGCGCGCTGAGCATCGCATCCGCTGTAAAACAGCCTTGAGGCCTCACCATAAATCCTCAATATAATGACTACGGGGAAAATAAAGACTACGTGAATATAAAGATTACGTCAGTATAAAGACTACGTGAATATAGGCGATTCGTCAGTATTAAGACAACGCGAAATTAAGGACTAGGTGGATATGAAAAATACGGCAACCTAAAAACTACGTCAATATAAAGACTGTAATTGTAAAGACTACGTCAACATAAAGACTGCGTCAATATAAAACTACGTGAATATATAGGCGACGTGAAAATAAGGACTAAGTCCATTTAAGACGTGAATATATAGACTGCATGAATATACAGACTAAGCGAATATAAAGACTAATGAATTTACGTCCTACGTGAACTTGCAATACATGACTATATAGGCTAGGTCAATATAAAAACTACGTGAATAACAAGAGACATGAATATAATGAGTAAGAAAAGACTGTGGAATGTGACCTACCACTAACACTGCTTTATGAATTAAAAAGTTGTGAAGGTTAAGTGGCATGAAGACCATTACGGTTGGCCCGTGAGGGAACACCGAAGGAGGTAAGAAATTTTCAAGCATGGGTGATGAGGTTGATTGGTTTATACTGACCTGGCGTCGCACATAAGAGAGAAGAGATAGTACGAATTATACGTTCGGAAAATTTATTATTAGGTTGCGGGAATCTGCACAGTACTCGCTATTATCATTACTATTAGTAGTAGTAGTAATAGCAGTAGTATAGTTTAATTTCTTTCTACTTTTCGATTGTATATACAGTCAACCATCTCAAAAGGAAAAAGAGTGAACGTCAAATAAATATATAAAAAGGCGCGAATGAAAGAATCAATGAAAACATATTGCGATAAAAAAAAAAAACCGACGACCAAAACGAGTTCCATTTTTGCGAGACTACACAGAATTCCTGAGAGGAAAATGGTATTCTAACAGAGGTGACAAATAAGATCATAGTGTATATACGGTAACACCCAATTTTATGGATACATTTGATGAAATATTTGTAAGTACTGTGAATACTGTGAGAAAGAAAGCATTGATTTGAAGGTGAATTCAAGTATAGTGTTGTCCATATGATAGGATATCGTTTAGGTGGAATATAGTTCAAGATTAGCTAATTAATGTTGCATGTATAACACGATATCGAGCAACAGGCCGACAGTGCAAGACTGGCTGTTTAATGGTCTTAATTTTGCTCGAGTACAGCATTATCATGTCCCAGTGAGTACAACACTAACTCGAAACTTTTATATCCCCGTCGAAGCTACAGATACCCTCATTTCACACCTGGAGGGGTAAATGAGAAATGGCCTAAAACAGCATTCCTAATAAAAATTGCTAAAACTTGCGTGCGTTATTGGTAAGATTGAATACCTACGAACTAAATGTGAACGTGGAGTTAATAGTTATTTCACTCATTTTCAAATCAATTTACGTATGATTCTCACTCTTCTTGTATAGCTACAGCACCACAGAGGAGTAAAAATGAAGAAACAATGAATTCCAACTGAGCAACATCCACTGAACGGATTGCTTTCAGATTTGGTTGACATTATAAGGTGAATTCCGGTAGATCTTCATAATGATAATAATAATAACATAGTAATAATAGAAATGATTTTTACGTACTCGTTATTTTCAAGCTAGGTTTAGGTAGAACTTTCTTTTAAGCCTTTTGCGTTACAAAAATATCCCTCAAAAGTAAGCTACTGAAAATTGTTAGAAACAATTTTGTGACGCAAAAGGGCAAAAAGAAAATTTTACCGATAAAAAGTACCTAAAATTTGTTATTCATTCATTATTATTATCATTATATTATGATTATTTTGGTAAAAAGGATGGCTGAAATTAACGGATTCCTCTCGTACAGGATTTTTTCTATTTTTCGTAAAATTCGTTTTTCGGGCTTAACGATGTCAGACAATACCTGGCCGATGTTCATATTGGAGGAAAGGGCAGCTGGGGTGTGGAAATGATTTTATTCGGGGAAATCCGTGATTCAGGCAGGGGTTCGTCGTCAGGAATTTTTTCTGGAATGCTGATATTATTGTCTCCTGTTCTGGTACCGTCTAAATGTTTTGACCACCTCGCTGGTCATCTTCAGGACCGGCTCAGCCCATGAGAATTCAGCCCCAATGTAGGGACAATATACATATATACCGCCACATTCGACCAGTTTCTCCAGTTCCTCCAAGAAATTGTCATGAAGATGACCAGCGAGGTGATTGAAACTTGTAGACGGTACCAGAACAAGAGACAATAATATCAACATTCCAGGAAAAATTCCAGACGACAGACCGCGCCCGAACCTGACTACGGATTCATACCCTGCCTGAATCACAGATTTCCCCGACGATTATTTCCCGAATCAAATGATTTCCACAGCCCAGTTGTCCTTTTCTCCAGTATGAACATCGGCCGGTTGTTGTCTGCCATCGCTGAGCCCGAAAAATGAACTATAAGAAAAAATCTTATACAAGATTAATCCGTTAAATACAGCCATCCTCTGTAACAAAACTTGTTTAAAAGAGGGACTTCTTCATGCATATTATTATTATTATATTATAAATATTATTCGCGGTAATAAGTGTAAATAGGTTGACAAACCCACTAGAGGAAACAAAATACTGGACATCGTCCTATCAAAGGAGGATAATCTAGTATCTGACCATTCAGTAAGTGCAAATCTAGGCAAAAGCGACTATAAAATTATCTCATTTCAAATTAATCTTCAACATAAAAAAGCTAAAGGAGTACGTTAAAAATCTAGAGTACGGCGAGAACACAGGCATTGATAAGCACTGTGAAGCCTTTCATGAGGAATACACAGAAAAACGCTCTGGATGTATACCATTAAAGCAAATGCTAACAAATGGCAACACTCAGCCTCAGTGGTTCAACAGAGAAATTAAAAATAAGATAAGAGAAAGAGACATTGCACAAATCAATGAACCAACACCCAACACCAGTAGAAGCAAGCAGGCATAAAGAACTCTGTAGATTGGTGGACAAATTAGTAAGAAATGCAAAGATAAATGAGGATAAGAGAGTTGCATTAATTTGTAAAGAAACCCCCCAAAAATTCTTTGCGCATGTTAATGGTAGGAAACCAATAAAAAATAGCATAGGTCCCCTAAGGGACAATAGAGGTAACCTTGTGAACTCAGACTTGGAAAAAGCAGAGTTACTGAATAAGTTTTTTTTACTAGTGTATTCACAATTGAAGATACTACCCCAGTACCGGAACGTGCTATTAAATATGAAAAGGGAGAACCATTGGCCAAAATAATATTTGCAGAAGAGGACATTAAAAAAAAGTAAACAAACTCAACAAGTTCACATCTCCTGGCCCGGATGAGATTCATCCAGGAAATATTAGAGCTAAAAGTGGAGATAGTTCCTCACCTATATAAACTATACAGGAAAAGTGCTGAATAAATAAAGGCACTAAAAGGACGGAAACTATAGGAAACATGCCCCCAGTTTACAAAAAAGGTCCAAGAGAAGAGCCTGGAAATTATAGACCAATCTGCCTAATGTCGGTCGTTTGCAAGATTTTTGAGTCCATAATTGCAGCTCAAATTGTATCATATAGATAGAAACAACTTCTTGTTAAATAGCCAATACGGTTCCAGACAAAACAGATCCTGCCTATGAAACCTCTTGGAGTTTTTTCATTACATGCTTGGTATTTACGACAGTAGTAGAGCAACAGATATACTCGACTTAGATTTCCAAAAGGCCTTTGATAAAGTTCCACACAAGAAACTGATGACAAAAGTTAGAGCTTTAGGAATTGTAGGAGAAACAGCTGACTGGGTCGAAGACTGGCTCACTTACAGAAAACAGAGTCGTAACAAATGGTGAAGAATCAGAATGGGCAGATGTAAAAAGCGGAGTTCCCAAGGGTTCTGTCCTTGGCCGTCTCTTGTTTTCGATTTTTATTAGTGACACTGATGTAGGCTAAACTAGCAGGATAGCCAAATTTGCAGATAATACCAAACTAGGTGTAAATGCAGCAGACCCAGATGCAGTGGAAAGTTTAAGAAATGACCTAATGAAAATAGGAGTGGTAAAAAAACATGGCAAATGCCTTTTAACGTAGATAAGTGTAGTGTTACAAATAGGAACAAACAACTCTCATGCCAGACATGTTGCTTGGGAATGACATAAATAGTGTAGAACAAGAGGAGAACCTTGGAGTCATTATTATCAAGGACTTAAAATCCACAAAACAGTGCATAAAAGCAGAAGAGAATCACAAAAACTAGTGGGACACATAAACAGGCAGTTCAAATACAGAAACAAGGAAACGGTGCTGCAGCTCTACACATCAATAGTTAGAACTCATCTTGAATATGCAGTACAGTTTTGGTCACTGATACTAAGAAGAGACATAAGTAGATTAGAAGGAGTACAAGGAGGAGCCACAAAGTTAATTCCATCCATCAGGCAAATAGGTTACCGAAGACGACTAGAGAGCCTGAACATGTATAACTTAGAAACACGACGATTGCGAGGACAACTAATAGAAACATTCAAAATACTGAAAAAAAAAAGTAGACAGTAACCTATTTACATTAAACGAAAACCCGACATGAAATAGTGGATGAAAACTAGAACTGAAGCGATACAACACATCCCATTGTGGGAACTTCTTTACATACAAGATATGTAACACGTGGAATAAACTGCCACCAGAAGTTGTAAACAGGAACAGTGTGGAAAAATTTAAAAGAAAGCTAGATAAAATCATTAGGACAATGTGAATTCACAGTAAAACCTGCTCCTACAGATAAGTGATCACACGAGGTCTCCTCGGATGGACTATAAAATCTTTGAGACATCCTAATCCTTGTAACTCCTATCAAAGAAATCGAGGAATGTCAAAATGCTATTTAGATGCTTTTTTTTTTTTATTGGATCTTCATTACTTTTACGTGAGAAGAAATTCATAAGTGGAATGTCCTACATCCGCTACCAATGCCATTTCTTCCGTTCTTCTGGAACCTGCCCAGAGTAAACCTTACGCTGATTAATACCTGATATTGCAAAAAGTCCTTCCTAATTGCAACTAAGTTCTTACTTTGGTTCTGTGTGACTATAGCTACACATCCCGACTGCAATAGGCTGAGGAAATTCAATACAAGTTGTAAACCTCTTCGCTGTCGATTAGTTTTCTTTCTTCTTCCGTTCGCACTGCTAAAATGTCAAGAAAAAGAAGTGAACGTTAGTTATTCTTCATTTAGCTTCACAGTAGGAAAAAGAAGCAGCAGAAGTATTGAGAAAGGATTTACCTGATTGATAAATCTACCAACCTCTGTGCTAAATTCAAGTGAAATACGAATCTCGTCCCGCAAAACTATTGGAAATTCAGAGATTATTTTCAATAGATCAGCTCATGGCCTCCCTGATGCCATCTGTGAGATATATAAATAGGCCTAGGGATGCGATGTCTTCTTTTCATGATATTTTCTTCAATTATTATTTCAATAACAGGTAAAATATGAACATCAATTTCCAGTGTTCCAGATTTAAATGGCAGTTAGAGTGACAGTAAATCTCTCTCTCTCTCTCTCTCTCTCTCTCGTCGATATAAACTCTCATAACTCTCTCATGATGAAAGATATTGATGTCTTAATGTATTCGGAAATCGGCCGTTTGTAGTGAGTGTTTCTTGGCTGTTTCTGTCAGTTGGGAACGGGAGCTGGTGGATGGGTGGATTTCAGGTTAGGGACGGAGCGGGGGGTGGGGCATATATAAAATTTGCTGGTAGAGGGAAGGGTGGAGGTTTCAGGATGGGGGAATTTGAGTTAGTAAGTTAAGGTGAGGTGGTCTGAGGAAACACTTTTCCCTCAAGCTGACCAAATTAAATAATGTTACTGATAAACATAAAACCAGAGGTAAAGTGGAGGAGGAGGAGGAGGAGGGATGGGAGAGGAAAGAGAGAGGATACGATGGAAATGAAGGGTATTTTGGAGGGGTTAAAGAATTAGCCCAAGGGTAGGGAAGGGAAGGGGGAGGTTCGGGAGAAAGGGAGCCCGGTTATAAAAGCGAAATAGTTCTGTAGTACTGGTTGTCGGGGCGCATGAAGAGGTTGTGGAACCCCCGAAGTGGAATCAAAACAAACCGCACAAAGACCCATCGGAGGTTTTTGGGTTAAGTAGCGTGTTGGGTGATAGGGGGCCATCCAACTCCCACCCTCCCCCTCCCCCATTGTCTTCTTCTCTTCTTCCTCCTCCTTCTCTCATGGATACCGCGACAAACGGCCCTCTCTCAAACCTGACTTGTTTTGAGATGGGTTTAATGTTGTTTTCATAGGTATACACTGGTCATAAAGGGTGAAATAGAAAAGAGCAGAGCAGAGCAGAGAGAGAGAGAGAGAGAGAGAGAGAGAGAGAGAGAGAGAGAGAGCACTTCTGTTTATACAGTTGGTTCCCTCCCTGTGTGTGTGTATGTCGCATTATTGTGCGTAATTCATCCGAGAGAAAATAAGCTGTTATTCTTTTCCGATGGCTATTTGAGGTTGTGTATGTGTGTGCGTACGTGTGTTCCTTTTCCCTGGCTGTTATGGGCCTGTGGGCTTGATCGCTCCAACTCATATTAACTATGGAACCGCTGGATTGACGAGGGTTAAGTGGTAGCGTGGACAGCTAATGTCAGTCAGTTGCTCAGTCCACGCTGCATTACGTCTTGCTACATTAAAGCTCTCTCTCTCTCTCCGCAGACTCCTTAACGGGTTCATACAACTGATATTTTATGAAGCTTACGCGAAGCCGTTAATGATATATTCCAGCGACCTGGCTATACTCTTCAGTAATTTGAATCTAATTTTATATTGAAACTAAATCATGGATTTTGAAATCTAATGCTGAATAAACAACAAAATGGCCATTAAGACAAATCAACATTCATATTAACAAAAAAAATTAAAATTTTTAAAGGCTTTAATTCTGGTTAACAATTTTCATGAGCCACAGGGAGCGGATCTGCATAACATAGGGTAATATATTTTTTGTCTGACACAATGAGCAATGTATTCAAAAATGCCTTTACATTTATGAGAGTCTGTTTGTATCCATATATTCTGATTCTTTTAATATCTATAAGAATATATATACATATATATATATTGTGATATATGTATGTATATACATGTGAGATTTACTCCACAGGGAAATAGAAGAAGTTGTTCAGGCTGCTCTAGCGTTTCGGCCTCCACCGGTCCTTTTCTAGAGCTTTTACTGACTAAAGTACACAGAAGTCAAAACATACATCGTAAAATTTACAAATAGAGAAAAAAAGAGAAAAAACACGAGAAACGCCATTCTTCTCTTCACGCTACACAATGATTGTCAAGAGGCAAAGAAGTCCTTGTTAATATATATTGTTCTTGGGTAATATGTACAAATAGAGGATCTATTTTGTGAAGTCCTGTATTGCCATTGAAGTTCTCATTATTGGTAATTTGAATATAAACACTCTCCAGTAAGTACCCTCCTGCATAATTACCACTTTTGAACAATACTCTGCTTCTATTCCAATCTTTGACACCATTACATTGACCACAATGTACATTGATTGCATTGCTTTTGTTGTTTGTATGTATACAATACTGATGCCATTTGATTCGGGTAGCAAGATTTTCCCCAGTTTGTCCTACATAACAATTTCCTCATGAACATGGAATTTGGTCAACAACACCTCCGTCATGCTTTGGTTGGTTTTCAATTGAAATCTCAGCATAACTTGAATATTGAGAATTTTAAGTGGTTGAATTATGTTGTCAAAAATGGGGTGATATGGAAGGGCGAGTTTAACCTTTCTGATGTCAACTGGCTCTTTCTAAATCAAAGGGTTTTCGGGTCAATCTGAAACATTCGTCAATTTGTACTTTACCAAAACCATTATCTCTATACCTAAAACAAATATTGATTATCTCTTCTACATATTCTGGGTAACGTTCCTAATGCACGTAGAAACACAAGTGCTAAGAGATGACTGCTTGATGGCATCGGTATGGCAAAAAAATAACTAATAATCAAGTTGTTATTCGTACATTTCCGATGTACTTTAAAATGATTACCGTTGGTAGGTCGTATAGCACAAACATCTAGAAAATGAATACAACAATTGTTTTCTTTCTCTAAAGTGACTTTATTGTTGGTACCAGATTATTCAACTTGTCTAGCGTTTCATCAATATTATGACTTGCGTCCCAGATACCAAAAGAATCATCGACATATCTAAACCAATAAAAATCAAAAGGAAGAACTGAATTAGCAATTCCATATAAATATTACTTAAAACTGGTGGTAGACAGTTGCCCGTTTGCAATCCGAATTTTGGTTTGTACAACATACCGTTAAAAGAGAAGCAGGTGTCAACTAACAAAGTTTAATTCAGCCAACAATGGTTTCATTTGGCCACGTGAATACATAATTTACATAATTCTTCTTTTAAACAACAAAGTAAGTCATCAACGGGCACACAGGTGAACAAACTTGTTGCATCAAAATTAATGGTTTTGATAAAGTACAAATTGACGAATGTTTCAGATTGGCCAGAAAAACCTTTGATTTTGGTTTTTGTTTGTTTGTATGGTGTTTTTACGTTGCATGGAACCAGTGGTTATTCAGCAACGGGACCAACGGCTTTACGTGACTTCCGAACCACGTCGAGAGTGAACTTCTATCACCAGAAATACACATCTCTCACCCCTCAATGGAATGCCCGAGAATCGAACTCGCGGCCACAGGGTGGCGGGCAAGACCATAACGATCACGCCACCGAGGCGCTTGATTTTTTTTTTTTAAAGCACCAGTTGACATCAGAAAGGTTAAACTCGCCCTTCCATATCACCCCATTTTTGACAACATAATTCAACCACTTAAAATTCTCAATATTCAAGTTATGCTGAGATTTCAATTGAAAACCAACCAAAGCATGACGGAGGTGTTGTTGACCAAATTCCATGTTCATGAGGAAATTGTTATGTAGGACAAACTGGGGAAAATCTTGCTACCCGAATCAAATGGCATCAGTATTGTATACACACAAACAACAAAAGCAATGCAATCAATGTACATTGTGGTCAATGTAATGGTGTCAAAGATTGGAATAGAAGCAGAGTATTGTTCAAAAGTGGTAATTATGCAGGAGGGTACTTACTGGAGAGTGTTTATATTCAAATTACCAATAATGAGAACTTCAATGGCAATACAGGACTTCACAAAATAGATCCTCTATTTGTACATATTACCAAAGAATAATATATATTAACAAGGACTTCTTTGCCTCTTGACAATCATTATGTAGCGTGAAGAGAAGAATGGCGTTTCTCTTGTTTTTTCTCTTTTTTTCTCTATTTGTAAATTTTACGATGTATGTTTTGACTTCTGTGTACTTTAGTCAGTAAAAGCTCTAGAAAAGGACCGGAGGAGGCCGAAACGCTAGAGCAACCTGAACAACTTTCTTCTATTTCCCTGTGGAGTAAATCTCACATGTATATACATACATATATCACAATATATATATATGTATATATATATATATATATATATATATATATATATATATATATATAATCAGTAAATGTTGGAATTCACGTACCTGTGTAACTTATTTTACAACAAAGAAAAGAACACTCGCACAAACTGGTTAAGTTTTTAATCACATACATATATAAAAGTTATACATACAACATAACATACCATACATACATACCTACACCCCCTACATATCATATATATATTAGATATATATAGATATATATATATATATATATATATATATATACACAAACACACCTAATTAAAACTCAACTTTCGTGATTGTAACTGTGCCAGTTCCCCACCACAAAACAAGCTACCACAAGCGGCCTCGACTTTTCGCCTCGAGTCTTCCCCCCCCACCCCTCCCAATCCTCCCACTACCAGACCGGGGGGTGGGGGAATCACCTGAAGCCTTCAGCTTCCGACAGAGTCTGAGAGGTGCCTTCACACTACCCATCGGATGGATGGATGGATGGAAGAACGCCTTCAGATCTTCGCCCTTCGAATGTCATGCTGACTTTTGGGGCAGAAAAACGTAGTGATGAAGGGTGGCCTTAGCACCCAGGTTTGTGTGTGTGTTTGGAGGAAGGGGGGCGGGCAGGTGGTTTTTGCAGAAAAGTGATGTGTCTTTCGGGTCTGTTGAATGTTATGGGTGCAGGAAAGCTGGAGACGTAATGTGATGATAATAATAATAACAATAATTTAGACTGCATGAATATACAGACTAAGCAAATATAAAGACTAGTGAATATACATCAAGGATATAGATACCCTAATCCAGACTGTAAGTATTGTATCTGGGGACATCAGGATGGAGTTTTGAATAAAAAAACGTCCCTTGGTCAACATACAAAAAGACAAAGTGACAAGGACTGAAGGGATAAAGCTACCAGACGGGAATAGCATCAAACATATAGATGAGAGAGGACAGAAATACGCGGAAAGAATTGAAGGAGAGGATATAAAACACCATGAGATGGAGGACACGATCAGGAACGAATAAATGCAGACTCTTAAGGAGACACTCAAGTCAAAACTCACCTCTGGAAATATGACGAAAGTCATAAGCATATGGGCAGTACCAGTAATCAGATACAGCAAAGGAGTAGGGGAGTGGACAAAGGCTGTACTCTGTAGCATAGACCAGAAAACTAGGAAACGCATGATAATACGCAAAGCACTACACCTAAGAACAAATACGGACAGATAAGACATAACACGAAAGGAAGGAGGGAGAGGACTACCTAGCACAGAGGACTACATCAACATCGAGAGCAGAGCACTGGGGCAATATTTGAAAACCAGTGAAAACGAGTAGCAAGTAGACGAAGACCCACAATAAATAGCAGGAGAATGACAAACAGAACGGAGGAATGGCACAACACACCAATGCACGGACAGTAAATGAGACAGACTAAAGAACTGGCCAGCGATGAAACATGGCAATGGCTACAGAGGGGAGAACTCAAGGAGACAGAAGGAATGCTAACAGGGGCATAAGATCGGGCATTAAGAACCGGATATGTTCAAAGAACTATAGATGGAAATAACATGTCACCCATATGCAGGAAGTGCTATGAAAAACGAGACCATAAACCACATGGCAAGAAACTGTCCGGCATTTGCACAGAACCAGTACAAAAAGAGACATGATTCAGTGGCAAAAGCCCTTCACTGGAGCCTGTGCAAGAAAGACCAGCTAGCTTGCAGTAATAAGTGATACAAACACCAACCTGAGGGGTGATAGAAAACGATCAGGCAAAGATCCTCTGGGACTAGTGTGGTATAAGAACAGACAGGATGAGACGTGCCAGTAGACAAGACGTGACGTTGTTTGACAAAATTAAGAAGAAAATATCACTCGTTGATGTCGCGATACCATGGGACACCAGAGTAGATGAGAAAGAGAGAGAAATAATTGATAACAGAAATAGAAATAGGAAGGATATAAGATATGCCAGTGAAAATTATACCTATAATCATAGGAACACTAGGCACAATCCAAAGATCCCTGAAAAGGAACCTGGAAAACTAGATGCCGAAGTAGCTCCAGGACTCACGCAGAAGGTGTGCTCCTAGAATCAGCGCACATAGTAAGAAAAGTGATGGACTTCTCAGGTGGCACGATGCAACCCGGAACCCAACACTACAAAAAAAACACACACACACAAGAACAGGATGACTGATAGAAAAATAAAATAATAATAATGAGGAAATTCACCATTTTAGTGACACGTGCAATTATGAGACTTTTATAATTGAAAAAAATTATTAATAATAATATGCATTGTCAATCCTTGTAGTTAGTTTTGTGTAACTGCGGTAGTCTAAAGGTAAAGAACTCCATGGTTAGACTTTTTCAAACAACCATAATAATGATAATAACAGAAACAGACCTAAGAAAAATATAAAAAGCGTAATGGTAAGGATGCCTCAATATGAGTAACATTTAACTTTGCAGTACCATTAGTTTGAAAAATAAACGTACCGCCTTTATTTGCATCGTATCTAAAGGGCAATAGTCTGATAGCTTTCTCCACGATTTAAGGTAAAAACAAAAAATTGCAAATCCTTATCAACGTGACAAGATTGTAGGTTTGGAACTGTATGGACTGTATGAATTATTATTATTATTATTATTATTATTATTATTATTATTCCATTATACCATGAAATCCAGATGAAACCTGTTCATATGGAACAAGCCCACAGGTTCTACTGACTTGAAATTCAAGCTTCCAAAGAATATGGTGCTCATTAGGAAGAAACAAGATGAAGTAAAGGGAAATACAGAAAGAAGAGATCCAACTTGTTGAAAAAGAAAAAATAAATTTATAAATAGGTAAATAGATAATAATGTATTAGAAAGCAGGAAGAAGAGTATTAGGGGTCATGCACTGCCTTTTGGCTTGAACTTCTGAAAGCTCCAATCGCACGACATCCTCTAGGAGGCTTTTCCACAGTCCAACGGTGTTTGACTCGGTCATTCTAAAGAATCAACTCTATAATCAGACCAAATCTGACTTGAGTACGTCAGGATAACAAGTCGTTCCTCTCAGAATGCAACTTGGTACCCTCTGAAAGTAGGAGTAGACAAGGGGAAGAGATAATAGTTAGAGACAGGCTTTCGATTTACAAATCTACGAATACCAATAAAGTGCGTAAGTCTTCACCTGCCAAAGCTTGAGAAGCTTAGCTAATCTAAAAATGAAATAAATGTGGAAAATAGTTTCTAAAGTGATCAAGAAATAGAAGCAGCATGCAAGAACTATGTCCTATTAAAAACGGTCATAATGGTCTTCAGACCATATCAAGCCAAAAAAAAGTGATCCCATATGACTAGGGTCAATAAAAAAATAAGTTTCGGTAAGAAATCAAGTATTTGATAATGAGTACTATATATATATATATATATATATATATATATATATCTATATATATATATATATATATATATATATATATATATATATATGTATATAAAGAGTAAGGGTTTTTGGCGCATGTTCATGTACCAGATATGAAGACGTCACAAAAGATGCGAGGAATGTACCTGCAAAGGTGAATCGGTCATTAGACCACTCGAACCTGGTAAATTTCGGCGTCCAGGTGAGTATTATTATTATTATTATTATTATTATTATTATTATTATTATTATTATTATTATTATTATTATTATTATCATTATTATTATTATTCAGAAGATGAACCCCATTCGTATGGAACAAGCACAAATGGGCCTCCGACTTGAAATTCAAACTTCGAAAGAGTGTGGTACTCATTAGGAAGGAGTAAGAGGTTGTAAAGGGAAATACAGAGAACAGATCCCACTTATTAAGAAAGAAAAAATAAATGAATATACAGATAAAAACGTATCAAAATGCCAGGAGAAGAGCATTAAGGGAGCAATGCATTGCACCTTCGCTTGAACTCTTGACATGTGAGGTTTACTGATGATAGGGTATCATCATTCCTTGCAATTTAGTTACTCGGCATTGAAAAAATAAAATTTGACGTATGTCAGGTATATAGAATACAGGCGAGCAGACACCTGCAAAAATGAAAATATAAATTACAACTGGGAAATGGAACTTAAAAAGTAAACTTTTTTTACCCGTTACGATGCGAACCAGCTGACTGGATAAACATAAATTTAAACAATATATATATATATATATATATATATATATATATATATATATATATATATATATATATATCAGCAAGATGTAGGTGCAGCGGAAGACGAAACGAAAAACAAACGAAAATGAAAATACGACGAAATACCAAATTGATATAAAAAAATAGACAGCGCATTAAAATATTTAGAAATCACATTTAAGATACAATCGCAGAAAAACTGCCAAATGCTTACTTTCCCCTCCCCCCCTACCCCAAATAAAATAAAGAACATCTCGTCGGGGCACTGGGCTTGCAGAGGCGATATTATGACATTCAAAAGCTGCAACAACAACGGCTTCCAGCTTCCACTTTCCAGACAGCTTCCAGCTATTGGCCAGGCGGCGAGGTTCGGAGATTGTACTACACACATCAAAAACAAATTGAATATTGACTGGGCAGCGAGAGAGAGTTCCCAATCAAACACTCAAATAGAAATAGAATAACGACGTTCACCGGTTAACCGTCAAAGACTTTATATATATATCTATATATACGTATGTAGGTTACTCTCTCGCTCTCTCTCTCTCTCTCTCACGCTGACCGCCATCTGGAGTCTTGATCTGGAACCATCTGGAACGACTGTCCAGAAAATATGACGGACTCGCTGGAATGGAGGGGTGGGAGTAGTAAGGATAGGGGGGAGGGGGAAATGAGTAGGGTCTGGAGGCTCTCTCTACGAGGATCTACCCGCGATCTGGAATTGAAATAAAAGGTGTTTGATTTGAAAAAGGATCTCAAAATTCTTTTATTTGAAAATGGAAACGAGAAGTGTTTCATTTGAAACTAAAGATGAAAGAGCATTGTATTTGTATTGTCTTCGCTGTCTTTTTACATATCTATTCTAGAGAAAGCGCTGTAGCTCGTCAAATTTGACAGATTAACAATATTATCCGTCTACAAGAAAAAAATGAAAAAAATGAAAAGAGAAAAAGAAAAACCTTACGAAAAAATCATAATGAGCAAAGTTGGAGACGAAGCTCTGTTTCAGAGGCGACGGAGGTCAACAGGTTAAGGAAAAAAGAACTTGCGGGGTTCCTCGGGTGTCTGCGCCCAGGTGGTAGTGGTAGTACGTTGGATTAAGTTCGAGTAAGAAATACATAAATAAGGCATTTAGAATAATGTATATAACAATAAGTTCGAATAAAAAAAAGGAAGAATATTTAGAAAATGTAGAAACCGGATAACAGGGCGATCTCAACTCAGGCAGCGTATTATGAAAATAGGACAAAATACAAATTTGAATTTCCTGCAATTCAGTTTAACCCGACGCTTTTCGTTTATAATCTCCGCCTTGCAAAGGCTTGGAGTCTGTCTGCCGGTTAACCTAGTACAATATTGGCATACCTAAAGAATAAAAGGGGGAATCAATATAGTATACTATACCCCAACTACTACAAAGTCTAATCAAGTCTTCCTTTCGGGGCGAAGTCGATGACCATAATCGTTGCAACGCCAATTTACACAAGTAATCAAATCAAGAGCAAGAGTAAACAAACAATAAATAAATACATGAATCCAACACCAAACAAATAAAAATTGAGCCGAAATCTCTTCGGTGCAATCGAGTTTCCCGTACAACGTGTTATGCTGTACGAAACTTTCAGTCACGGCACATGAAACTCAGTCGCGGTCCATGAACATTTCAGCCACAGCCCAGTAGTGGACTGCGTTGTTGGCACCTACAGCAGTGCCAGACGCACGATCATGGCTAACTGTAACCTTAAATAAGATGAAATAGACTGAGTCTAGAGGACTCCAATTTGGTATGCTTGATGGTTGGAGGGCGGATGATCACCATACCAATTTGAAGCACTCTAGCCTCAGTAGTTTTCAAGCTGTGAGGACGGACAGACAAAAAGCCACCTCAATGTTTGTCTTTTACAGTAAAGCCAGAAACGAAGGTGAGGAAGATTGAAGGAAAAGTGATCCACAATTAATAAATCCTAAATGTTCGATGACTTTGACAGTTGATGACATTTGGTGATCGAATCAAGTTCGTACGAATAAGAAGGGTCAAGGGATTGTATAAGTCTTGAGATCTTCGAGGTCACAGATGTAGTGAAGAGACATCAGTCATTTACATAAGAGAACGAACGGGACAGGAAAGATATGGCCGTATATTAGACAAACTAGAAGATATAAAGAGACAAAAGAGGAAGACTAAATATCTTGTACATATAGCAAACTATTACAAATGTTTAACCATAGAATACATGGCAACATATTGTGTGTGTGACATTGTAAGACCATGAAGCGATTGGAACGTCATCACTCCCGTACAGCAGGCTTTGGAATTCTCATCTAGCTCCGCTTTCCAACAGTCTATAGTCTTTCTTCGTTTGGGAGGCATGTCCATTAACTTCGTTTAAGACTGAACCCCCTTCGTTTATTCTGCTAATGAACACCATACTCTCTGGAAGTTTGAATTTCAAGTCAATGACTCCTGTGGGATCGTTCCATATGAATAGGGTTCATCTTCTGATCAATATAGTAATAAGACAAACACGTCACTCACCTCATTTAAAACGCATACATTATTTTTCCTTTTAACCTTGACATTATTCCTCATTATTCATAAGACGTATTCTCTCTCCTCTCATTGCTTGCAAGACGCATTTTTAATCTCACTACCAATAAAACGTTAACATTCGTCCCATCAAAATGTATCTACTTTTTACAAGTATATTTTTGTTACCAAAAATATTTTCACGTTCATGATTCCAGTGCAATTACAATTTTTGTTCCTTTATTTATTTTTTTCTTTCTTTTTTTACACGATCGTTTTTCTGTGGCCCAGGCATACATTCCCCTGTTGCTTAGAGAGGGAACGGGATCCATAAAAAATAATAATGAAGAAACATTAATTATCTTGGAGACCCGGTACATTCTCTGCACTCATTATCGCATGAGGGAGAAAAATCTTTTCAGAAAATATTGGCTCATTCTTGTCGACGTAATCAATCATTAAAAATTACAAAATGAATTTTTATAATTTTGCAATATTTAGCCACATCGACACGACTGTGGAATTATTATTATTATTATTATTATTAGTAGTAGTAGTAGTAGAGTAGTTGAAGTAGTAGTAGTAGTAGTAGTAGCAGCAGCAGCTAACATTATTCTCGCAGTTATCGTAACAGAAGTAATAAAAAATTAATACTACAATTCTTCACATCACCGACTTATACATAACAAAAAAAGACACAAAAACTTCTCCAGAGAAGGCCAAAGTGAACCACAAAAACCCAAACAAATAAAACAAACCCGCAAATAAGAAGAGTCGAACAAACACTCTCACGGCCGGCAACAACAAAAAATAAAATAAAATAAAAATATAAATAAATAAAAAAGAAAGAAAAAAAAAAGGCTCGCAAATATAGTGACTCGTCCGACGACCATTCAAGAGATGTACATAAATGAAGCCTTAGCATCATCATCATAATCATATCATCGTCATCATCATCATCAAAATCATACAGATCATCACCATAATCATAATCATACATATTACCATAATCATATCTCTATCATCATCATCGTCATCATATTAACATAATCATTATCATATCACCAACATCATATAATCATATCATCACCATCATCACATTGTCGCACAAGAGGCGTACACGATGTAAGCAGACTCTCATGGGCGCTCGCGTACACTCACTTACATACATACGCACACGCTCAGGCTCGCCTCAGGCCAGAGGGCCCAGGCAGGCATCAGCAGAGAGAGAGAGAGAGAGAGAGAGAGAGAGAGAGAGAGAGAGACTTCTTACCAAATCATATTGCCGTCAATAGGGGCCTCCATCAGGAACGATTGGATATTGAAAATATGATGGAAGTTTTTCTCCCCCAAGAGAGAAGTTTTCCACAGATTATCGTCCCCTCTCTCTCTCTCTCCAGCTCTCGCTTTCGTTCTCTCTGTCTCTCTCTCAGAGGACCTCGCTCGCCTCTGATGCTGCTGCTGCTGCTGCTGCTGCACTGGTCCGATTTACACGGGTCTCATGTCGTCAGCCTTTATCTAAGACCTCCCGGTGTTTCCCGAATTTTTGGGGGGTCCTGAGCCTAAGAGCAATGTCTTTCTTGCGCCCAGTCACGGGGCAAGAAGCACAAAGAGAAAGCTTCGGTCCAAAGCTTAACAAACGACTAAAAAAAGTAAGACGATGATACGACCGAAGGTTTCCTCTCTCAGCCATAACACGGAACAAAACGCCGAGTAATTGTCCGGCCCGAGCGATGTAAAAAGAGAAATGATCGTTACTATAAGGAGAATCATCGCCTTTCAAGAAATATTGTGAAAATGTGATGGACGGAGCATTAGAGGCGCAACCCACAAGGCCGGGCCCACCCGTAAAACCACCCTTCTGTCCCTGGAACGTAAAGTCGTTGGACCCTCCATGTTCGTCGTGACAGTTATTCTCACGGGGCCGGATTTATCTGGTTGAAATAACTCTCCGACTGTCACAAGCAGGGGACTATGTCGGGTTTTATGTTTTGATATCTGTGATATAAACTTGAATGGAAAGTTTTTATTAGAGCAAACCAGACTGCCAACGACGATATCAGGGCGACTTATTGAATTGGAAATACAGCAAATGATTTGTTTTTAAGGGGATGGGGGAATTCACTCGCCTTGAAAATGGAATTTGCAGATTCGTGAAAAAGACACAAAAAAAAATTCCTCCCGGCAAAAGGGAAGAGACAGAGGTAGATAAAAGAGAGAGAGAGAGAGAGAGAGAGAGAGAGAGAGAGAGAGAGAGAGAGAGAGAGAGAGAACAAAAATACAGATGGTCGATGGTCTTGGCTTTGGAAGCTCAATAAGAAATTAAATATCAAAATCATCT
>NC_087205.1:33321492-33328992 GCF_015104395.2 Macrobrachium nipponense
ATATATATATATATATATATATATAGTTAATTTTAAACTTATTAAATAAAACAATAATAATAAGTTCTTTTTTCAGATATAAGGACCGACTGGCCCCGCTTTTATCATCCAACATCATATATAACTACACTTGTCCCAAGTGTGAACGAAGAACGTCCGTTGGATGCACAAAGTGGTTGCTACAGGTCCGAATCCGCTGTCACCAGGGTGTCAGTTTCAGAACTGGCTGCAGACTGTCCAGACCCGAAGCCCCCAACATACGTAATCAGGCGTTGCACTGCAAAACCAACATCAATGATGTAGATTTTAAAATCATATCTTCCACGCAAGAAGAGGAGGAACTGACTACTTTAGAGTCAATCATAATTAAAACTTCAATCCCCTTGTTAATCAAGCATCCTGCTAACAGCCTCCACACCGCTATTCATAGCATAACCGGTTGTTTGTTCATAATCTGGTCTCCATTTCAGCGTTTACTTACCGTCTTTCCCCTTTAGGATATGATCCTTCAAACTGGAACAAATCAGCAGAAAATATCATGAAAATAATTGAAGGAGTTCCAAATAAAATTCAAGTGGTCAAGAGACTTATAAAGAAAATTTACATCAATCAACACATTTCAACAAAGAAAATGAATAAGGTGAACATTGTGAATATACTAATTGATGCAATAGGAAAAAGAATGCTAAAAGCATGCAAACTGTGTAAGGTGTGGTATGGCATAGTAAATCCACAAAACCTGATCAGGAAATGTTATGCATGCAACATACCCACGCATCCCCAATGCGCAGAAGTCCAGCAAAATACAAGTAAGGATACAATAGTATTTTGCTCAACATGTCTATCATGGATAGATAATGTTATTAAATCGAGACTTAATGTGCAAATAGTAGAGGATGAAGATGAGGAAGAGGAAGAAGAGGAAAATGGAAAAGAAAAAAAGAAAGTTGAAATGACAGAAAAAATAATGAAAAAAAAGAGCAGGACAAGAGTATGGATACAGAGATACTCATAGATACTACATATGAGGCAATAAAGCAGCATACATATGAAGAAATAAATTACATGACAACACAAAATAAAATCCCGAAGAGGCTTTACCCGGATCTGCATACTGATGGGAAAGAGCAAGGAAAAAAAGAAAAGAAAGAAACAGTCTGCATCCTTTTGAAAAGAGGGAATTGCAGATTCGGTGAAAGATGTTACTACTAACATCCCAAGGTATATCACAATTATGAGATCTATGGTAAATGCGCATACCTAGACGGTTATGAGGATGAATGCATTAAAAGAAGGAAAAGGATGTAAGTTCAACAAAAAATGTAAATATATGCACCATGTAGCCATGAATCAAAATTAATGAAATAATAAAATACAAAATAGAAAAGAAACAAATGAAGAAAAAAAACAAGCCATCACCGCGCTATGGAATGTCGGCAACGAGAATGCAAGCATCAGCTCCAAGATAGTGCAAGAAACAAGAAATGTATATATGATGCCAGGGGATGGTGCAGATACGGAGAAAATTGCAGATTCATACACAAAATGAATAATTATGATGAAGGAAGATCAAATATACTGGAAAAGTTGAATTTTTTAATGTCAGAATTTCTGTAAATAAAGAAAAGAATAACATACCAGAACAGGAAAGAGACATGGGAAAATCCTTATTATTACCCATATTAAATGAAGGGGATAACACGCAAACCATCATAGTGATGAATGCGCAGGGTTTAGTTACGAGTAACTCAACAAGTTACGAGTAACTCAACAAGTTACGAGTAACTCAACAAGTTACGAGTAACTCAAAAAGAAAAATAGAGTTCTTAAGAAGAACTAACCCAAATTGAAAAGAAAACAGATATAATGAATCTAATTGAAACCTGGTATTCCCAAGAGACTGGTAACGATGATCAAATAAAGGGGTTTCAAACTTATAGATCAGGTGAAAAAAATAGGAATCAAGGGGGAACCGCGATATATGGGAAAGACATAAAACAAGGAAAAATATATGAGAAATATAGTAACTCAGAATGTGAACTAATAGTGGTAGAATTTGAATCTAGAAAATTAATGAATATAGTAATATACTAAAGAGTTTGACAAAATAATAGAAAAATTGGATGATATATGTAGAAATCACAAAGACTGGACTATTCCCCTATCCGGAGACTTTAACTTTCCTTTCGTAGATTGGAAAGAACGAATAGGAGATTGTTACCACAGAGTAATAGTAATGCAGAAGAAAAGAGGCAATTCGAAAAGCTATTAGATATGCTACTAGAATACAACATTCAACAAATAAATCACCAGCCAACAAGAAAGGAAAATACCTTAGACCTAGCATTTGTGAACGAGGTGAATTATGATAAAGAAATAATAGTTTATAATGCGAGTATTTCAGACCATAATGTCATAGAATTAACAGTCCATTCCACAGCAAGTGAAAACAGAGATAAGCAAGAGCTGAAAAAGTGGGAAGGATATGGAAAATACAATTTCTACAGTAAAAATATAAAAAGGTCAGAAATAAATGAAGAATCAAACAAAGATTGAGATAACATATTCGTAAGTGATGATATACAGGTAAATACAGATATATTATATAAAATATTAGAGAAAATAGTGTATAAATATATAACGAAGAATAAAGTAAACATCAGTCATGCATACCAAGAGACAGAAGGATCTTGTTCCAGAAAATCAGAAAGTGGAAAAAAGGTCTTGCAAAAGACAAGAATACAAGAAAGTGATGGAACTAAAAAGTAAGATAGAAAATGCAGAACAAAAGATTATACATTTAAAAGAAAATGAAAAACGGGACTTGGAAGAAAAAACCCTAGTAAACATCAAGCAAAACCCCAAACTATTGTACTCATATGTGAAAAAGATGAATAAAAAAAGAATAAAAATAGGCCCTCTAAGAAATGAAGGGAGACTAACGAATGAAAAAAAGGAAATATGCAACATATTAGCAGAAATATATAAGAGAGAATGTACCCCTAGAATTGATAATGAAAATAATGGTGCAGAAATAAGGGATGAAAATATTGAATATTTATTAGACATAGATATTAATGAAGCCGATATTGTGCAGGCTATTAATGAAATTAAAAATGGATCAGCAGCTGGGCCTGATGGTGTCCCTGCTATTTTGTTAAAGAAAGTAGTTCATTCTATTGCAAAGCCCCTTGGAATATTATTCAGGCAAAGTGTAGATACAGGCAAGATTTATGATGAGCATAAATTAGCATATATTATCCCTACTTTCAAAAGTGGATCAAGACTAGAGGCAAGTAATTACAGGCCTGTGAGTCTAACATCACATATGAAAGTTTATGAAAGTTATGAAAGTTTATGAGAAAGGGTAATGAAGAAAAATATTATGAAACATTTAATAAAAAATAATTTGTTTAATATGGGACAACATGGTTTTGTACCTGGAAAAATTACACAAATCCAACTGTTGGTCCACCGTGAGAACATATATGAGAATATGATAATCGGAAAAGGAACAGATGTGGTTTATCTAGACTTTGCAAAAGCTTTTGACAAGGTAGGCCATAATATATTAGCAAAGAAAATTAGAAAACATAATATACTGGACAAAATAGGAAGATGGATAAAAGAATTTTTACACAACAGAAAACATATAGTTATTGCAAACGATGAGAAATCGGATGAAGCTAAGGTAATATCCGGTGTACCACAAGGTACGGTGCTAGCTGCATTGCTGTTTGTTATTATGATTGCAGAAATAGACAGTAATGTTAAGGACTCTGTAGTGAGTAGTTTCGCCGATGACACAAGAATAAGTAGAGAAATTACTTGTGATGAAGATAGGAACTCGCTACAAAGAGACCTTATCAAAGAATATGAATGGGCAGAGGTAAATAGGATGGTATTTAACTCTGATAAATTTTAATCAATAAATTATGGAGATAGAGAAGGAAAGCTATATGCATATAGGGGACCTAATAACGAGACAATCACGTATAAGGAAGCAGTTAAAGACCTTGGTGTGATGTTGAATAGGAACATGTTATGCAATGATCAAATAGCAATTCTATTGGCAAAATGCAAAGCAAAAATGGGAATGTTGTTATGGCACTTCAAAACAAGAAAAGCTGAACACATGATTATGCTTTATAAAACGTATGTTCGTAGTCCACTTGAATATTGCAATATGAATGGTACCCAAACTACCAAAAGGATATTGCACATATAGAGAGTGTACAAAGTCCTTTACAGGTAGAATAGAAGTTAAGGATCTTGACTACTGGGAAAGACTACAATTTTTAAAATTATATAGTCTAGAAAGGAGAAGAGAACGCTACATGATAATTCAAGCATGGAAACAGAAGGACTTGCTGAAAACATCAAGGAGCTAAAAATATCAGAAAGAGCAAGCAGAGGTAGATTAATAGTGCCCAAAACTATACCAGGAAAACTAAGGAGAGTACACAAGACATTAATCCACTACGCACCAGCATTGACAATGCAGCGTCTATTCAGTGCGTTGCCAGCTCATCTGAGGAATACATCAGGAGTGAGGGTAGATGTGTTTAAGAATAAGCTCGACAAATATCTAAGCTGAATCCCAGACCATCCAAGATTGGAAGATGCAAAATATACCGGAAGATGCATTAGCAATTCTCTGGTAGACAATAGAGGTGCCTCACACTGAGGGACCTAGGGCAACCCGAACAAGATGTAAGGTCTGTAAGGTTAGCTGTCTCAATTTCTTTTTTTAACTCTGTTAATTAGGTTACGTCCATCCATGTAGTGAATTATAAAATATTATATTTTTTTTCGTCTTTTACAAGATGTAAAGATACGTATTACCTTTTCCTAACTGCCTCCTTGATAGCTACTATGAAGCGTACAGCTATATGACCTACTTATATATATATATTTATATATATGTTAGGCCTAGGGTTACAATTAATGATATATTGCCAATATGTTCGCTGTGACCTATTGGAATGCCGAAGCAACGACCTGAGAAAAGCTGATAAATGATTTCTGTCTGCATAGTTAGACAAGTCAATGTACGACAGTTTATGAACTCTTTTCAAAGTGCCTTTGGGAAACTGGTTGCAGCCATTAATGTGAGGCGTTGTTGAAATGTGCATTCGTATGTGCGTGTGCGCCTCTTCCTTTTAAAATGTATCATACCCAAGTCTATGGTGGATTTGGCATAGAGGCGTCTTTGAGAGAAAGGCAGGATGCCGTGGAAGTTCTGCGAAAGTGTATCTAAATCTTGTGTGAAATATTCCGGCTGCTTGGGTGAGTCTTATACTATTTTAGCCAAAGAGTGGCTTGTTGTCTGTTTAACATTTCATCAGAATATCCAATCTTTAATCTTTGTTGTTAAAATTATGTGTGTACTTACGAGTGTTTCTCATGTCTTTGAAACAGACGGTACTGGCGGAACCATGGGGGCGGGCCCGAGAGAGTTCCCGATGGGAGAATAGACATTTGGTGTGACAATTACTTTTTAGACATTTTACTGTTGGGGTTTTTAAGTTAGTTAGTAAGACTTGGGTCATTGTCTTTTGTTGTTAAATAAATGTATTTTTTATAATGCAACTCTCTCATTTTGATTACCTGACAGAATGGAGAGAGAGAGAGAGAGAGAGAGAGAGAGAGAGAGAGAGAGAGAGAGAGAGAGAAAGAAAAGTCGCGAGCCGCTGGTTGCTTAGAGAGAGAGAGAGAGAGACTGATTTGTGTGTTGGTTTGCCTGACGCTCGAGTTACACGTTTACCAAATAAAAACGAGGTTCATATCCTCGTTACATATATATATATATATATATATATATATATATATATATATATATATATATATATATATATATATATATATATACTCATATGTCGAACATGAAATTTCTTATACAATATACATATATATAAATAGAGAAAAATGTCACGAAGGAATGAGAAACAATTACTGTCCTTTACTTAGCAGACTGATGAAATATAATAAGAAGTTTACAAAGAAAGCTCGTATAAATGACTGATAGGGATCACAAAGGAAAAAATATGTACCTGGAATCCAACACAGTTGAAGAATTAGTAGACTTGCCAAAATAGAGGAAAATATTTAAAAGTTTTTACAAAAGATTAAACCCAACAGCTCGGAAGCAAGGCCAAGACCATTAGGAAATTATACAGGGAAATTGATTGTCCACCAAAGCATTTTTTTTTTTATAAAAGTACGACTCAATTATTCTCCTTTTGGTAAACAATAACTATTTTTGCAAGGTAAGCATTTTTATAAAAAATATATTAAACATACAAATATATAGAAAAAATGTATATTATATACACACATAAAAATAAGGTAACTAATTAGTATTTAAGTCAAGTGATTTTATCTTTAAGGTCATTCTTGAACATTTTACTAATACAGGGGTCCAGATAATACCTGCCTGAGCTAAAGTTAGAAGGACAACTGGAAGTAAGCTGTATAATAGCAGATTCTAAAAGATTTCGTGAAATCTTTCGATCTGGCAATCCCTGGACTTTCAGTTCAATTTATCTTGTGAGAATTTTCACTTGAACGAATGAATATACTATGCCCATTAATTATACATACACACATAGAATGCACAACATAGGGTTTTAATTCAAATTAAATTTCACTTAAGTCTCTCAGAAAAATAAAGCAATTTACAAAGTGGAAAAGTGTCAACCATCATTCACCTAAGCTAACTCTGCCTAATTAGCCGAGTTGGGGTGAGCACAACCTAGTATTTACCAATCCTGACTGAAAGCATAGGTGGTGATTGACCAGAATGATCTTACTACTTATCCATTTCAGACTAGGCTAACATGTGACGAATTCTAATATGGCTGCCACCATCAGCTGGTCATGTTTTATCTTTATCGCAAAGTATCACAACAATCCTTAAAATTCTACAAACACTAACTATACAGATCACTGCTATAACAACCAATCACTACAATCCAGGTCATGACACAAATTTATTCAGCCTCGTTTGGAATGAGTAGAGCATTTCACATTGTAAGAGATCGTATAGACTATACGAATTGAAATGTACTAAACCTAATCGTAGCCTAAGTTTTATACTACGACACCCAGGTTACGTAGCTCATATACTCTAAATAACACTTAAAACATTGCATTGAGTTGTGTATACTGTACATTATGATATAAATGATATGAACTTACTGTTAATTCAAATGGCGGACTCGTTATTCTTGGCCTGAATTAATTGACTTTGAGATCGGCTTAAGCACACACTCTACTTCGTAACCCTCATCTAAAGGAAACCACAAGAAATTATCCTTACACTTAGCTATGCATATCTTCTAAAGGAATTTCCCTAAATGAACTTTTAGATGAGAGGAATACTTAGTGGATTTGGAGACACCGACAACTCCCAGAGATTCGTGCAAGGTATACATCCACACTTTACCTGGGATCTTAACTCTGACTGCCTTCACGACCGCAGCTGACCAACACCAAGAG
>NC_087205.1:33336492-33353992 GCF_015104395.2 Macrobrachium nipponense
TAATATATATATATATATATAATATATATATATATATTATATATATAAACACTGTGTATGAGTGGGTGCTTGTGTATGTATAATATTTATTTCTCACATGAAAAATGTAAGTCTTTTGCATTGCATTAATCTCTCTCTCTCTTACCAGAATCTAACAACTATTATACTATATTCTAACGCATAGTGAGTTAATGCGAGGAAACAATCAGTTAGAATCAAAAGAGCAAACGCGATAAGAGATGATACTAACA
Organism: Macrobrachium nipponense; assembly: GCF_015104395.2. NCBI lineage: Eukaryota > Metazoa > Arthropoda > Malacostraca > Decapoda > Palaemonidae > Macrobrachium > Macrobrachium nipponense. The sequence goes on from NC_087205.1 coordinate 33,336,744, forward strand.
GGAAGTGATCAACAGAATAATTCCATACACCAGAGAGAGAGTGCGGTACATGTCGTCGACGTTTCCACAAACCGTCGAATCGGTAAAATTCTTGTTTTGAGTAAATCATGTTTAAAGATTTCTCTCATTTCAAATCATCTTTTTATTAAGTAATGAAGTCGATAAACTGATGATTTTTGGTAGTTGATAATTTTAAGACCTTCTCCACATTGTTATTTGAAATAGTGGATATTCGTCACACACCGGATCTAAGGTTGAAATTTTGTTTCATATAAATACGAACAATAAAGGCTGAGATTGTAGGATATATATATACACATTTATTTATATCATATATTATATTTGTATTAAAACATAAATATTTTTCGAAGCCTTTATTTTTCTGAAAAGTTCTCTCTTTCTAATGGCGACATTCTTCTTGGTTGTTTTACAAATCCATCAACTTCAAACTGCCCAGGATATGTTACACTAAGAGACTCAGAAGTTTCTTTTTTCTAAGATATTCTCGTATTTTGCACAAAAGCTTTATCACAATTCTTACTGATTATCATATAGTGATTTTTGCAACTGTCGATGTTTTCAAAATGAGAAAAACACAGTAGCTTTCAACATTCGCATCCTGCACGAGCTGCAAACACATCACTCATGAGGTCATCACTGCTCGCCACAGACACTCGATCACTGACTGAATCAGACTCTGAACTAAGTATATGAGAAACATCCATGGGAGAATTGCCATTCTCAAGATACTTATTGGTGGAAGTGAGTGTTATATCAAAATCCTCAGAATCGTAGTCATTTGAAGCGTTTTACTTGGCTAATTTTGACAAAGGTATATCATAGTGACCATCTGGGGCACAAATGCTGGACTATATGTACTGAGATATATACAAATACATACATTCATTTACATACACATACACATATATATATATATATATATATATATATATATATTATATATATATATATACACACACACATATATCTATAATATATATATATATATATATATGTGTGTGTGTGTGTGTGTGTGTTGTGTGTTTGTGTATTCACATATATTGAGCCACAAAGGGAATTATAATCGTCACCTGATGTCCACACACACACACACACATTATATATATGAATGTATGTATGGATGTGTATGCGTCTCCTTTACTCGAACAAGTGGGGTGGGATGGTAAAAGATATAATCGTAGGAAGGCTGAATGAATCTAATGAATCTGTAGACAAATAGGAGCAAAGAAAAGTGAACGTCAGTTACCTCAAGGTTCGCCATTCTTATGTGGGCAGCCTTGAAGGGAAGTGTCCGACCTAGGGGCTGCTTCCTCGGAGGAAGGCAGGTAACCTGCCAGGCTGGGGAAGCGGGCCTTGAGAGGGCCCAAGAACTTCAAGGATGAGGCCCAAAAACCTCTAAGGCTCGCCAGTCTCTAGAGGGCAGCCATGAAGGGAAGGGTCCACGCCAAAGGTTGCTTCCTCAGAGAAAGGCAGGTATCCTGCCAAGATGGGGAAGCAGGCCTGGAGAGGGCCCAAGAACTAGGATGAGACCCAAAAGCGTCCCACCTAGAGGATACTTCCTCTGGGGAAGACAGGTATCCAGCCAGGCTGGGGAAGCGTGCCTGGAGAGGGCCCATGAACTTCAAGGATGAGGCCCAAAAGCCCCCAAAGCTCGCCAGTCTCTGGAGGGCAACCATGAAGGGAAGGGTCCAACCCAGAGGCTGCTTCCTCAGAGAAAGGCAGGTATCCTGCCAGGCTGGGGAAGTGGGCCTGGAGAAGGCCCAAGAATATCAAGATGAGGTCCCATTTTCTTTTTTGCGAGTTAATAGGGTTTTTGGTTTGTTCCACCTGAATAACTCCACAATTTCTCGAATACAATAATCGTGAGATCATAACAGGATGTGAATCAACATAATTGTTTTGTGTGTGTGTAAAGACGGTAGTCTACAGGTGACGAATTCAAGGTGTACATTTTAGCCATCGTCCACCCAGCGAGCAGCCTCTCTCACCACTGGACCTTCAAATACAGTTCGTATCGTCATAACGGTCGGGACTTGCTGTCTTGACACGTATATACTGTCATTATCAATGGTAGGAGTACACCTGCTGATAATGATGTAGTACTTGTCTTGTAGATATCAGATAAGTCTTTCATTCCCAGTTACTTGACTGATTTGTTACATCAACAGTACTTGAAATAGTCATGACGTTTACATTGTTTAGTGACAAACGAAATCTTATGAAATTCATAACAAGAGCCCACGCGGGCACAAGGCTTCCCTTTGTTCTAACAGTATAATTATATGGGACTGAAATGTGCGTGTGCTCGCGTGTGTACAAACGAATGTATGTCATTAAGTCATACACTAACAGAATCAGAAACATTTCTTTTTCTAATATATCCTCGTATTTTGCACAAAAGCTTTATCACAATTCTTACTCATCATCACACTGTGATTTTTGCAACTGTCGTTGTTTTCAAAATGAGAAAAACAAAGTAGCTTTTGTCATTCGGATCTTTCGCAAGCTGCGAAAGCAACTCTCATACAAACTTCACTTCCATATAATTATACCATTTTGTGTTAATGTCATCACTCTTCGGCACATACATTGGATCGAATCACACACTGCACCAAGTATATTAGAAACATCCATCGGGGAACTGTCAATATCAAGATTCTTTTTGATTGCAGTGAGTGGTATATCAGAATCGTCAGAATCGTAGTCGTTTGAGGTATTTTTCTTGGCCAATTTTGACAAAGGTATATCATCGTCACCATGTGGGGCACAATCGCTGCTGTTCTTCAAAATCAAGTATAACTCCTCTCCACCATTTATTGTCTGATTTCCACCACATTTTGATTGGGAGTCCAATTCTCAGCTTTTCTTGCTCAAGTAATTTCAAATCCTTCAGCTCCACTGCATTTTCATGGTCATTTTCATCCGAGCTAAAGGTCAAATTCTCAGGATTTAAAAAAAATCTTTCCACAATATTGCTAATATTAATTCTTTTCTAGAACTGCACACCAGACTCCGTAAAGTTTATGATAGATAAAAGTTGTTACACGTAAATTAGTATATCATCATCATTTGAATATAAAAAGTTATCATACACAGTAACTGAATGGTTTTGTGAGAAACCAAATTGCGCATTCGACAAGCCTCACGTTTTCACAAAGTGACGAGTTGAACATTCGTCACTTTATGAAAACTGATGTAGTGTGAAATGGCGATATTCGACGGTACTGATATTGTATATGTCGAAAATCACTTGAGATATCAATGTGAAAGTCTGTGATATTAAAGATCAAAGTATGCTTGTTTTTGTGGTAGTAATAACTCATTTTGCCCAAAATGTGCGATTCGACGGTTAGTGGAAGCGCCGACGAATCTTGACATTACATAACAAGTTACACGAGTGTTCAGTGTAACATCACTTCGCCGTCTATAATAAGCGCTAGCGAAGTAGTACTACCTCTTCCGTCGTTTTTTCATTGATTGCATATCGCTAAAAGAACATTGTTTCCTAGAACAATACCGAGCAATTACAGCGAAGAGAACAAACTGAATGTTTTTTATGTAACATTACAATGAAGGCATCAAATAAAATAATCAAGTTTCCATTGTATGGATCATTATACATACTGCCTTAAAGGAAGATCGAAAGAGTTTCTCCACAGAGCCTACGTTTGTTATCATGCTGTAATTGAGTGCAAAGGAAAACCACAGAAGTGAGACGAATCTCACTGAAGTTAATGTTTTTTATGAGGAATTATTTCTCACTTATGATGACGCCTTCTTTGACAGTTTTATGTAACATGACTTTGTTTTTATATTAAAATTGACATAAGAATTATGTTTTCTTAAGCAACGGTTTGAATTCAAAATCTGAACTTACGATATACCTACGCTACGACCTTCTTAGTATCTACAGTGCAATCTGCTTAAAATCGCTAAAATAACTATAAGATTTTTAGTTTACATATTACACTGTTTATATAAAAATGGACTATTATGAATTTACAATACCGCACTGAATTACATTACATGCAATAATTTGCACTTCCGATATGCTATAAAACCTCCTTTGCATATACAGTACAATCAATCTCCTTCAAATCACCAACGTAACTGTAAGAATTTACTTCACAAATATTTCAAATAACAGAAAAATTGACTATGCATGAATTTACAATGAAGCACTGTACATTACATGCACCCATTTGAATTTACGATATACGATAAAACCTCCTTTCCATATACAGTACAATTTTAGTTAATATTATAAATAAATCATCTACAAGAAAATTCCCCGAAGAAAAGTCTACGGAAATGGCTACGAAACACACAGCCAGCTGCTGCCTCTTTGCAAACTGCTTATCTCTCCAATAAAAGAATCGACGAAGAAGAGATAGATGGAAGCTGTAGGCGATGCCGAGGGGTGGGAGACTCGGGGGAGGCGGGAGGGGGGGTGGAGGAGGCAGGAACAGGGGAGGGTAAGGTCATTCTAGCCTAGGGAGGGGGAGGGGTAGAGGGGCGGGTGTGTTTTCGGGGGTAAGTGTTGTCATCATCTTGAAGAGGGGAACGGGATGCGACACAGGGTGGAGGGGGAGAGGGAGAGGGAGGGGAGAGAGAGCGACATGCCGCCCTCACAGCTGTTAGTGACACTACCGTCCTTGTCCCCTTGTTGTCCCTTCATTCTCCCCTATCTCCCTCCCTCCTCCTCCCTCTCCTCCTCCCCACCCCCTCTCTCCCCCTTCCTCCTCCTCCTCTCTCTTCCCCATATGACTTGACTCATTGTGCCTCATAACACAGTTCCGTTATAAATCATCATATGCTGTGAATAAGTGTATGCAAATGTCTTTGCTTATTTATTTATGATCTATAGATATCGTTCTATTATGTCAAAGTATTAATGGTATACAGTATATGTACACATATATATATATATATATATATATATATATATATATATATATATATATATGAATTAATAAACGGAAATATATCATACATACAAATATATATATATATATATATATATATACTATATATATATATATATATATATATATAGGTTATTTAGGACAGTACACAGAGTAATGTGCATAAACTTTATAATACGAGGAATTCAGGCCGACAGCCAAAACGATTGACATCCTTCCTAAAAACTGAAAAGACTTTCTCAAAGAATAAAACAGAGCAAAACTGAGAAAATATAAGATAAAGAAAAACAATAATCATAAAGTGTCGAAAAAAGTATTGGTTACCACGATACATGCCCTTCGACTTCCAAATTTTGGAAATCATATCCTGCCTTCATGTTCCCAAACTCTAGCACTTGATTTTTTATTTTGTTTCTTCAAGCTTGTGCTTGGGGAGGGCTCCAGGACGTTTGCCCAATTGGTCTCTCATTTCAAAAGAATACAAGTTTATATAATAAAGTCGATAAATTCCTTTAGCAAATATCCGGAATCATAAACGACAATTAAATCTGATTAATTACCTAAATAAAACCTAAAATATCTAAAAACCAATTGGGTTAAAATTCCTCAAACAAAAATCCAGTTACTTGCCTTCCCCTCGTACTTGAGAGAGAGAGAGAGAGAGAGAGAGAGAGAGAGAGAGAGAGAGAGAGAGAGAGAGAGAGAGGATGTCTCAAAGACTTATTAGTCATCCCGAGGAGACATCGTGTGCTAACTTATCTGTAGGAGCAGGTTTTACTGTTCATTCAGTGTCCGAATGATTTTATCTAGCTTTCTTTTAAGCTCTTCCACACTTGCTGTTTACAACTTCTGGTGGCAGTTTATTCCACGTCTCACATATCTTGTATGTAAAGAAGTCCCGAAAATGGGATGTGTTGTAACTCTTCAGTTCTAGTTTCCATCCATTATTTCCTGTCTGGGTTTCGTTTAACGCAAATGGGTTACTGTCTACTTTTGTTATTCTTTTCAGTATTTTGAATGTTTCTATTAGTTGTCCTCGCAATCGTCGTGTTTCTAAGCCATACATGTTCAGGCTCTCCAGTCGTCTTTGGTAACCTATTTGCTTGATGGATGGTATTAACTTTGCGGCTCTTGCTTATACCCCTTCCAATATGTTTATATCCTGTCCTTTCTTAGTGTTGGTGATTTCTGTATTTGAACTGCCTCTCTATGTATCCCAGTAGTTTCTGTGCCTTCTGTTCAGCATTTATGCACTGTTTTGTGGATTATAAGTCCTTGGTAATATGACTCGAAGGTCCTCTTCTTGTTCTACACTATTTATGTCAGTCCTAAGCAGCGTGTAGTTGGCATGAGGGTTGTTTGTTCCTGTTTCTAACACTTTACACTTATCCAAGTTAAAAGGTATTTGCCATCTTTTTTACCTTTCCTATTTTCTTTAGATAATTTCTTACTCTTTCCACTGTATCTGGGTCTGCTGCGTTTCCACCTAGTTTGGAGTCGCCTGCAAATTTGGCTATCCTGCTAGATAAGCCTACACAAATGTCATTAATATAAATAAAAAACAAGAGAAGGTCAAGGACAGAACCCTGAGGAACACCGCTTGTCACATCTGCCTTCTGATTCTTCACCAATTATTACGACTCTCTTGTTTTCTGTAAGTTAGCCAGTCTTCGACCCAGTCTGCTATTTCTCCTACAATTCCTAAAGCTCTAACTTTTGTCATTAGTTTCTTCTGTGGATCTTTGGCAAAGGCCTTTTGGAAATCTAAATAGAGTATATCTATTGTTCTACTACTGTCGTAAATACCAAGCACGTTATGAAAACTCCTAGAGGTTTGATAGGCAGGATCTGTTTTGTCTGAAACAGTGTTAGTTGTTTAACAAGTAGTTGTTTCTGTCAATAGAATCCACAATTTGATCCGCAATTATGGCCTTCTCTTGGACCTTTTTTGTAAACCTAGTTCCCATCCTTTCGGTGCCTTTCGTTGTTCTGCACTTTTTCTGTAGAGTTTGTATGGGTGAGGAACTATCTCCTCTTTTAGCTCTTTCATTTCTCTTGGATGAATCCCATCCGGGCCAGGAGATTTGAACTTGCTTAGTTTGCCTATTTTGTTTTTCATGTCCTCTTCTGTAAATATTATTTTGTCCAACAGTTCTGCGCTTTCATATTTAATAGCAGGTTCCGGTGTTGAGGTAGCGTCTTCAATTGTGAAAACACTAGTAGAAAACCTATTCAATAACTGCTTTTTCTAAGTCTGAGTTCACCAGGTTTCCTCTATTGTCCCTTACGGGACGTATGATATTTTTTTATTAGTTTCCTACTATTAACATGCACAAAGAATTCTTTTGGGTTTTCCTTACAAACTAATGCAAATCTCTTATCCTCATTTATCTTTGCATTTCTTACTAATTTATCCACCATTCTACAGAGTTCTTTACGCCTGCTTGCTTCTTCTGGTGTTGGGTGTGGGTTCATTGATTTGTGCAATCTGTCGCTTTCTCTTATTTTATTTCTAATTTCTCTGTTGAACCACTTAGGCTGAGGGTTGCCAACTGTTAGTATCTGCTTTAATAACATACATCTAGAGCGTTTTTCTGTACATTCCTCTAGAAAGGCTTCCCAGAACTTATCTATGCCTGTGTTCTCGTCGTACTCTAGATTTTTAACATACTCCTTTAATATTTTTAAGTCTTGTCGACGGTAGTCTCATCTCATTAATATCTTCTCTCTTTTTTATGGTCGCTTTTGCCTAGACCTGCACTTACTGAAAGGTCAGAAATTAGGTTATCTTCTGCTGATAGGACGATGTCTAGTATGTTGTTTCTTCTGTTCGGTTTGTCAATCCATTCGTGGAGAAATTCCTTTTTAATAAAAAATCTAAGACTCTTTCATTATACCTTTGATGCGGAGAGAGAAGTAGTGATAACGATCACTAATAAAGAAACAAAACTGAACTTAATTTATCATCACAAAACAGAGAGAGAGAGAGAGAGAGAGAGAGAGAGAGAGAGAGAGAGAGAGAGAGAGAGAGAGAGAGAGAGAGAGAGAGAGAGAGAGGAGTAATGTCACAGCTCAAAAACTGGAAAAATGAAACAAAGCCTTAATCTACCATCACGAAAGGAAGCCTCCAATATCAAATTCGGATGAAGCCTCCCAGACAGCTACGTCATAGAAAGAACATCTCACAGCTTCCAGTTCTCTAGATTGTAATGCTCAACAGATTGCTTCTAAAATAAACCACTAATGTTTCGTATCAAATAACTGTAAATAAATGTAAGCCGTAGATAAACAAAAAAAAAGGTTAAATAAATGTAGAATTTGATTTACAATTCGTTTGCCGGCGTTGTAAATTGTTATTGCAAGTTAATGGACTGTCGAGATTTGAATTACTTCGTGTTTAAACAATTATGATACTGAGAGTTTGTGAATGTTATATGAGGGTACTACTACTACTACTACTACTACTACTTCTACTACTACTACTACTACTACTACTACTACTACTACAGATAATAATGAATAATAATCTAATAATTATTCATTATTATTACTAATTCATTATTATTACTAGTATTTATTATTGTTATTATTATTATTATTTATTCAAAAAAATCTGACAACAGTAGCATGAGTCAGACTGAGAAGGAATCGAGCAGGTTCCGAAAGTTCTCGTTTCTATATCTTCTTTCTTCTTCTTCCCAGCTTTAACCCATTTCCATCGATTTTTGTCCTGTGCATCTTTTTCATTAATACCTTTTAATACCATATCTTCCCCTACACAATCACTCCATCTATTTCTTGGTCTTCCCTTCTTCCTTCTACCCCGCACTTCCATTTCCATCGTATGTCTTCCAACATGATGTTCCTCTCTTCGTAACAGTTGTCCTTACCATCGAAGCCTTCCCTCCTGTAATTTCTTCTCGTCTCTCGTTATCATATATATATATATATATATATATATATATATATATATATATATATATATATATATATATATATATTCACATCACTGTTAGTTCCTCGCTGAACGAGTGGTTTTCGAGCTCGGCTGCCAATCCGGTGGACCGAAGTTCGAATCCCGGCTCGGCCAACGCGGAATCAGAGGAATTTATTTCTGGTGATAGAAATTCATTTCTCGATATAGTGTGGTTCGGATCCCACAATAAGCTGTAGGTCCAGTTGCTAGGTGACCAATTGGCTCCTAGCCACGTAAAAATATCTAATCCTTCGGGGCAGCCCTAGGAGAGCTGTTAATCAGCTCAGTGGTCCGATTTAACTAAGATACACTTACCTTTTTTTACACCACTGTTGATTTCTTAAATAATAATAATAATAATAATAATAATAATAATAATAATAATAATAATAGTAAAAAGGTGTAAATTTAGGCGCAGACAAACAGCATAATAAACATAAACCGGAAAAAAAGCAGCATAAATGTTAGCCATTTACGCAACAAAATTTTGCGGCCACCTGGTGGACTGAGTGAAAAGTAAGCAGTGACGTCCTTGTGACGTCATAGGTTATGCTATTACAGCGTGGAGAGAATGATGGCTGGGCATAATGTTATCATACAATGGTCGAAATCAAACTGCCTTAAAGAATCCTAGTATAGCTAATGTTTCCCAGTTATACCGGTCCATTTCCTCTCTCTCTCTCTCTCTCTCTCTCTCTCTCTCTCTCTCTCTTCTTTAATTGCGGAAAATTGTATAATTTCCTTTTTCGCGTGTTAGCTATCTCGACACATTAGTAAAATAAAGACCATTTTCACATATAACACTGCATGAGAATGTTAGGAAATCGGAAAGTTAGATTTGATGGTTTATAATTTATGTGTATATATATATATTATATATATATATATATATATTATATATATATATATATATATATATATATATTATACATATATTCACGTAAGTTAGAACAAATTTACTGAAGCAATAAACAAGAAAACTACACCCAGACGAATTACGCATCTATAGCGTATTTGAAGAAATAATTCATTACCACTAGAACAAACCGCTATACACTCATTCACAGCCAAACATGTAAATGACACTATACGTACACCACATAGCCTGTGAAAATCCAAATTAATACCGAATAGAAAATTCCCTAAAACAGGTGAAAGCAATGACGACCACACATGAATTCGTCATTTGCATTCTAGCACACGTGGCCGCACTCAATGATAATACTGCGTGACGTAATGGTCAATGCATTACGCACATGTACTCGGATACATTACATGCAAGGTTTATATATATGGCCTTGATTACATGCGTGAATATCAAAGGTGCTGGCCAGAGAGAGAGAGAGAGAGAGAGAGAGAGAGAGAGAGAGAGGAGAGAGAGAGAGAGAAAAAAAATTATCAAGGGTGCAAAAGAGTGGGCGGCGCTGAAGCCATCGAAGAAAAATAATAATAATAATACTGAGAGAGAGAGAGAGGATTTAGGCATAATGACAAGCACTGGGCAACTAAGGCCATTCGGCGCTGAAACGGAAATTGACAGTGAAAAGGTTTGAAAGGTGTAAGAGAAGGAAAGCCTCGCAGTTGCACTATGGATCAATTATTAGGAAAGGGTGGAAAGTAAGATGGATGAAAGATAATATGAAAGGAGGTACAGTAAAAGGAATGAAAGTAGTTGCAGCTAGGGGCCGAAGGACGCTGCAAAGAACCTACATTGCACTGCATGCGATGCACTGACGGCACTACCCCCCTACGAGAGAGAGAGAGAGAGAGAGAGAGAGAGAGAGAGAGAGAGAGAGAGAGACTATAAACACGGCCACTCTAAAACTGTCTCATCCAGACACATGATTCTGAGGGAGGACCAACCTGACATCCAATCCTCAAAGCCTCAGCCACACCTGTCCTCTTGCATAAGGTAAAATACTTCCTTAACTCGCTCAGGTGAAAAAGTTACCGGTAATAGTTCATTAACTCACACAGGTGAAAAAATCAAACGGTACCTACGTGACGTCAGACTTAATTAAGTGTATTTTACAGGTAAGACAAAGAACACAAGAGAGAGACATTCAAAAATAAGAGAAAATGAGCATTTTTCAATACTTATCAATGACGGGCCCACATCGACAATACGACACTGACAGCTTCCGGGTACCAGTGTGGATATGTGACCAGCGGTTTTTATCGTTCTTATCAATGTTTTCTCAGGTCGGCTTCGCTTCCATGGTATCTGGTTTTTTCCGAGTTTCCTTTTTATCAGAGTTTACTTTATTCTTCTGACAATGGGAGATATTCGTGGAAATACTGAAGGGAAAACTCAAAACACATCTGACGTGTAATAAAAATGTGATAAGGATGTCGCTGAAAAAGTGTCATAATTCGTGCTGATATAAGTAACTCCCCACTCTCTCTCTCTCATATGTATGTATGTATATGTATATATATATAAATATATACCTATAATATATATATATATATATATATATATGATATATATATATATATATATTATATTTATATATATATATATATATATATATATATATGTTATATATATGATAATATATGTATATAAATATAAACTATTATAATATATATATATATATATATATATATATATATATATATATTATACCACACATACACATATATATATATTTGTATATATTATTATATCTATTGAGATCTATAATTTATAATATTATATATATAATATATTCTGGGATACTATTATATTATATGAAATATAAATATTTTTTTTATAATTTATTAATATATATATATATATAATATATAATATTTAAGATTTCTATTATTTATTTATTGGTTACGACACTAGTTCCAACAGCAAGAAGAGCCGAATTCGATTTAATATTTAGGTCATCGGAGATACAATGGGTTTTAAAAGAAGACATTGCCTATCTGCCCGTTCTCGCTCAAGATTCGAACCTGGATTTTTTTTTACTCGGTAGAGAAAATGCTACCATTTACACCACAAAGATAATTCCCAGAGAGAGAGAGAGAGAGAGAGAGAGAGAGAGAGAGAGAGAGAGAATGGAACACGCCATTATTGCCTTTTCTTTCCCTTATTCTCTATTCGACTATTTCTTTTCTTCACCACTGAACTATTGCCAATTGTGACCCATCACATTCAACTAACTACATAGTACACAAGATTAAGTCAAGAGTTACACAATAGGAAATGGGCTCTACCCACTTTCAACCCCGCCCGGAATCGAACTTGTGAGGTGAAGCTGGTACTTCTTGACCATTAATTTTTGTCTCACTTTCTTTTATTCCTCGCTCTCTCTCTCTCTCTCTCTCTCTCTCTCAAAATACACAATTCGTCTGTCTATTGCATATTCCCTTTTACCTCTCTCTCTCAATTTCACAATTTGTCTGTCTGTCTCATATTTTCTCTCTCTCTTTCTCTCTACGTGTGCAAACATTTCCTCCCCTTCCCGGCGTCACGTGTCCCCGCGGGGAGGAATCATCCCACCAACCTCCTCCTCCTCCCCTCCCCTACCCTTCCATCTTCCCCTAACGCCCCCTTCTCCTCATCTCTCCCCCACCCCCCGGCCCCAACCTCACCTTCCATCCCCGGAGGCTGCTTATGTCACCAACACGCTCCCGAAAACATCAGCCTCGCTCTTAAAACCCCTCCCATCCCCTCCCCCTCTGCCAAGGGGAAAAATCATAAAAATATAATCATCATCATCATCATCATCATGATAATAAATAATAATGATAGGCATTTCCCTTTCTTCCTCTACCCCATCCCCAGCATCCTCCGTCCTCGCTATTCCCGCCCTGCAACTGCATTTAGCCACGATGATTGATCGACTGTCAATTCGATGACTATGCTTCGGGCTGTTTCTCCTTATGAGTTAATTGAATGGTTGGAAGTTCGTTGCTTTCCCAACAGTGAGGCTTTTTGTTGTCTTTTAGCTTGGTGTTGCGGAAGGCGTGCTTCCTTTCAGTGTTTATGCATTCTTCTCGAATATAAATACATCATTTTAACTCGTCTCATATTCTCAGTATACTTGGCAGCAGGTAACCTAATGAAATGTCGATTGCATAAGATAAGTGAGAGGCATGACTGATAAATAGGTCTCAGTTTCAGAACTGTACAAAGGAAATTATTGCTAGTCTTGAAACGTGAACGTGAAATCACTATACCATCGTAGTGTACAATTGGCAAAACTTCTTAAGGTTAGGAAAGTAACTGGCTGAATTATTAACGTAATGAAGACAAATTTTGTTCTCGTAAGTGAATATGTACACATATACATACGTATATATACGTGTGTGTGTATATATATATATATATATATATATATATATATATATATATATATATATATATATATATATATATATATATATATATATATATATATATAATTTGTGTTTGTGAACCACCCACCTCCCTTTTACAAAGCACAGTCACTCCCTTCTACACAAAATAAGGAGAAAAAAGAACATCCTTAAACCACAGAAGATGCACACCTTTAGGAACCCCAATCAACGTTATATGTTGACTCACGACAAGCGAGACTATACCGGCCTGCCTAACCTGAGGGTGGATGTTGCACAGGGCTACATGACCCCTGACCAAGAGTTTGCTGATATCATAGCATGAGAGGTAACCGATAGCTACGCATATGACAACAATTCCAGGCTGCTTATTACTTACTAAAGTAAATAAATAATATGTTAACAAAAAATTGAACTAAACTTGATGCTTTTAAATCAAATTAATAATTGTAGGGAAGAAAATTGAAAACCCAAATTCTGATATATAATTATTTAATGTATGACGAGATATACAAAAATAATAGTGTATTTTATGAGATGAGTAATAAAAAAAATGAAATATTTAACATTCATGAACTTGTAGTTATTCGTACTAATAACACCAATAAACGATAATACTTGACAGTGACAAACAATGCATCTCTCAAATATACATTATTTCCTTCCGAAAGTTCCCGTCATTAGTCAAAAAGAATGATTTCATCTTCCCGCAAATGACCATTTCAAGACGATGAATGATCAAACCTAAATCTTGACCCGGCTCTGTCCTAATATATATTTATTTGGATTACGTGTTTCAAACAATTCCTGCCTAAAATATTCTTATGATTAATATATTTAGAATGATTTAGGAGCACGGATTGCCGAGTATTAATACAGAGGAAAACCTTCATCAAATCCCTGTTTCAAACCATGAAAACCTTTTTCTAGGTTGTTATCAACCGTTTAGATGCTATCATCCGTTTCGACTTAAAACTATTTCAACTTATACACTAACATCTTTTATTGTGTTTCAGTTTCTAAAACAGTGGAGACAATGTTCAGTCAGCGGACGGGTGCTTCCCTCACTTAAATCCACAATGTTGCCAGACTATGTTAGAATCTCTGATAACCTTGTGAAACACCATATGTATTTGGACATTCACATAAAACTAAGACACATTCTGTGGATGACCTTTCAAAGGAGGTTTCAATCAATGCATCGGTAACCTTTGCTGCGTAATTACTCACAAGCGAAGAAACCAATAAGGAGTCAAGTCACATTTCCTGTTTCAACAAAAAAATTTCCGTATCTTAAAAAAAGATTCACTTTGGCTTAATGCTGCAATATGTTTCGCAGAAGCCAGAGGGGGAGGGGGAGATCCACTTTAATGTAAAACAGATGTAGGGGGGACTGATCAATACCGTAAGAAAATATGAAACATCTTTGAAGAGGAAAAGGTTAAGACACCGAAAGACACAGAAGAAAGAGAATTCCAGAATCCTAATAGAGATCTCATATAACAGCGGAATGCTAGAAAACTGAACAATTCAATCAACGAACATCCAAAGTTGCTCTGGGCATCGAGGACCCTCAATGAGAATTAACGAGAGAGAGAGAGAGAGAGAGAGAGAGAGAGAGAGAGAGAGAGAGAGAGAGAGAGAGTTCACTTACACAAACAGTGGGAGGAGGTGTTTACTTAAGGGCACCTGGTGTGGGATTTGGGGGCACCGGAGGCCACTAAATGGTTTTCAATCAGCTATTAGGAGACGACAATGCCCATTTGCCCACCACAAAGAGCTTCTCAAATACCTGACGACGGCCCTGCCCTGCCCCTCGCATCAGGCAGGTAAAAAGCCAATGCAGGGACAGGCCAAGGCCTGGAAAATATGTGAGAGAGAGAGAGAGAGAGAGAGAGAGAGAGAGAGAGAGAGAGAGAGAGAGAGAGAGAGAAGTAATTGGCTGTGATTTACGAGATTCTGTCTTTCATTCTATATATGTAATTTGTAAACGTGTATATATATATATATATATATATATATATATATATATATATATATATGTGTGTGTGTGTGTGTGTGTGTGTGTGTGTGTGTGTGTGTGTGTGTGACATCAGATATCTGAGTGTCTTATTCAACCATTCTACCCAAAATCACAACACTACTTTATAAAGCCTCCAACGACCTAGATAAAAAAAAAAAAATTAATAGTAAGAGTGATATATGATTTATCAAGGGCCCACTGTACCGCCTACAGTTACACTAACATTAACACAACGTCACCACCACAACCACCAATAAATAAATCTCGCAAGGCAGAGCGAGAGAGAGAGAGAGAGAGAGAGAGAGAGAGCTAGAACTTACGTCAGCCCGTAAGTCGCCATTCTTCAATCGTTAAACGACGTCAGAGGGCAATTACGACGCTCAAACAGCGAGGCGTCATTAGACCTGCAAATGACCTCACTTAGCCGCCCTCCCCGATACTCCCACCCTCCTCCCCCTCTCCCCCTTCTCAGCAGCTCTCCGAGCAAAGAGCTACGTGGGAAGAGAGAATCCGCACAATCAATAACAAATCTATGGGAAGATCGAGAACGGGTCCTTTACTTCTCCCGTTCCTTTGTGCCGTCCGGAAACTTCCCTAGCGATTACACGCCCTGTATCAATACGCAATTACTTGCCTATCACAACAACGGGTACAAGGGCGTAGGACCAGGCGGCGGAGCAGGAAGGGTATTGGGCCTTCGGGCGTGGTGACTTGAGGGTCAGAATCCTCCGTTCAGTGGTCATGTGGGTGGCGTCGCGAAGGCACTGGTGTTAATGTTATTAATTGTAATTGTACCTAACAAGGTGAATATGACGGGAATAAGTTATAGTTTTTTTTTCTATATTTTTTCTTTTTTTGAGGGGGGGCTGGTTTGGTGAAGGATGAAAATTATGAATTGCAGTGCCTTTTATTATTATTATTATTATTATTATTATTATTATTATTATTATTATTATTATTATTATTCAGAGGATGAACCCTCTTATGGAACAAGCCCACAGGGACCATTGACTTGAAATCCAAGCTTATTAAGAATATCATTCGAAAGAAGTAACAGAAGGTCATAGGAAATAAAGAAAAGGAGAGCAGTGATTAGCAAAACAGATAAATTAGCAAATGAATAAATAAGCAAACCAAAATTTAAGTAAACTATTATAACACAAGTCGAATTGTATGAGGGTAGTCATGCATTTTTGCTTGAACTTCTAAAGTCCCAGTTGCACGACGTCCTCCTCAGGGAGGCTGTTGGTTGTTTTCGTAACTGCAGGGTAAATCATATATAGTTGGTATTCTTTCATATCATAAAGATATTCTATTACAAATACAACACCACTCTAGGGCTGAGATCTGCAGGGAAAGCAGCGAAATGCCTCACCGTATCCGACACAAAATTGCGATCTTCTCACCGGAACGATAAAAAGAAGCCAATAACTAATAATGTCCGACCGTTAACGTCGCCGATAAACGTCCCAACGGGCATCTTTATAATCCCCCCAAGGTCCCCCGAGATCCCTCGTCCGCCTCCGGAGTCCTCCTCCTTTCTCTCTCCCGTCGGAGGAAAAACAGGGACGACCGTAGCCAATGTTATTTTTTAGCCTGGGAAATTGTGAAAAGCTATTACATGAATAGCGAGTTCCCGGCAGCGTGCGCAATTCCTCACTCATATGTCACTCGCACGCGGCCTTGTGGGTAATGACGTCACTCAGGCGGAATATTCGAAAACGAGGAGGCGAGAGAGAGAGAGAGAGAGAGAGAGAGAGAGAGAGAGAGAGGCTGTTGGCGTGGAAGGACAAATAGCGCTATGTTTAAGGAGGGCCGTAGGTGTGAAAACGGTAATCCTACAGCGAAGGATTCTCGACTCTACTGACGTCCGTTGCCTGCGTATTAATAACGAACCCTTTTATTTTTTTATTCCTTTCTCTCTCTCTCTCTCTCTCTCTCTCTCTCTCTCTCTCTCTCTCTCTCTCAATCTGTTTCCCCAGTCTGGATGTGA
>NC_087205.1:33356492-33358992 GCF_015104395.2 Macrobrachium nipponense
CTTTATTTCAGGTGAATGTGTGTGTGTGTGTGTGGGTGGATTCCGTGTACGGAAATTTGTGTAGGGTTGCGGAGAGAAACCTTACCGAGTATCATGCGATGAAAAACTCTCACCCCTAGAATAGCGAGCAAGATCACAGTGGACTTATGACAATGGGTACGTTTTTGCTATTATTGTATAACGAGTGATAATAAATATCTCTCTCTCTCTTTCTAAAACCACAATGGACCTCTTATGTACAGGTATGTTATTGCTTTTACAATGTAACGAGTGATTCTCTCGCTCTCTCTCTCAAGATCCCAAAGGAACTGTTATGTACAGGTATGTTATTGCTTTTACAGTATAAAAAAATGACATACACACACACACTCTCTCTCTCTCTCTCTCTCTCTCTCTTCACTGTCTCCTCGTTCTTCCTTTTATTCCCTTTCACCCTTTCCTTCTCCTCCTCCTATCAATGCTATTCTCTTTCTCTTCCTACTTCCTCCTCCTCCTTTTCTACGTTTCATAATCAAAGACCATCAATACAAAAACCAGCAACCAAAAATAAAAGCTTACAAAAAGCTTAAAAAAATATTATCCATAATAATTAAGGAATTCATAATTTCAAAAGAAATTTGTTACGCCTAATATGCCTTTTTTCATATATAAGATATATTTCAAGTTTTGATCAATTTCCTTTTTTGTAAATAGATAATAATGTGTAATTTACTAACAGGTATCATCAGTGAAAGGCTATACAACTATCTAGAGGATACAAACACCATCCCCCACCAACAGAAAGGCTGCAAAAGGTAGTGTAAGGGTACAAAGGACCAGCTCCTGATAGGAATAAAATGGTAATGAAGAACAGCAAGAGAAGGAAGCCAACCTAAGCATGGCATGGATTGACTACAAGAAAGCCTTCGACATGATACCATACACGTGGTTAATAGTAGAATGCTTAAAAATATATGGGGCTGAGGGAAACATCATCAGCTCCCTAAAAAATACAATGTGCAACTGGAATACAAAACTTACAAGTTCTGGAATAAGACTAGAGGAGGTTAACATCATGAGAGGGATCTTCCAGGGCGATTAACTGTCCCCACTACTCTTCGTAAGAGCCATGATTCCAATGACAAAAGTACTGCAGAAGATGGAAGCTGGGTACCAACTCAAAAGAAAGGAGGAAACAGAATTAACCATTTGATGTTCATGAACGACATCAAGCTGTATGGTAAGAAAATCAAGGAAATGGGTAACATAATCCAGACAGAAAGGATTGTATTTGGGGACATCAGGATGGAGTTTGGAATAGACAAATGTGCCTTGGTCAACATACAAAAAATGCAAAAGTGAAAAGGACTGAAGGGATAAAGCTACCAGACGGGAATAGCTTCAAACACATAGATGAGACAGGATACAAAAATCTGGGAATCTTGGAAGGAGAAGATATAAAACACCACGAGATGAAGGACACGATCAGGAACGAATATATGCAGAGATTTAAGGCGATACTCAAGTGAAAACTCGACGCCGGAAATATGATGAAAGCCATAAACATATGGGCAGTACCAGTAGTCAGATACAGCGCAAGAGTACTGGAGTGGATGAAGGTTGAACTCCGCAGCATAGACCAGAAAACGAGGAAAACATGACAATACACAAAGCACTACATCCAAGAGCAAATACAGACTACTATACATAACACGAAAGGAAGGAGGGAGAGGACTACTAAGCATTGAGGACTGCGTCAACTTCGAGAGCAGAGCACTGGGCAGTATCTAAAAACGAGTAAAGACGAGTGGCTCAAGAGTGCATGGGAAGAAGGACTGATAAAAGTAGACGAAGCCCAAGAAATATACGGACAGGAGAATGATAAACAGAACGGAGGAATGGCACAACACACCAATGCACGGACAGTACACGAGACAGACTGAAGAACTGGCCAGCGATGAAACATGGCAATTGCCGCAGAGGGGAGAACTCATGAAGGAAACAGAAAGAATGCTAACAGCGGCACAAGGTGAGGCCCCTAAGAACCAGATATGTTCAAAGAACTATAGATGGAAATAACATATCACCCATATGCAGGTAGTACTATGAAAAACGAAACCATAAACCACATAGCAAGCAAATGTTCGGCACTTGCACCGAACCAGTACAAAAAGCAGCATGATTCAGTAGCAAAAGCCCTCCCCTAGAGCCAGTGCAAGAAACACCAGCTAGCTTGCAGTAATAAGCGGCATGAACACCAACCTGAGGGAGTGACAGAAAACGATCAAGCAAAGATCCTCTAGGACTATGGTATCAGAACAGATAGGGTAATACGTGCCAACAGACCAGACGAGGCGGACAAAATCAAGAGGAAAGTATCACTCACTAATGTCGCAATACCATGGGACACCAGAGTAGATAAGAAAGAAAGAGAACAAAATTCATAATAGAGATAGAAATAAGAAGGATATGGGAAATTCCAGAGGAAATCATAGGAACACTAGGCATGATCAAAGATCCC
>NC_087205.1:33363992-33383992 GCF_015104395.2 Macrobrachium nipponense
GAATGATCACAAAGTTAGTAATAGTTATTCAAGGTATGGAAATATAAAACCTAAGCCAAAGGCCAAGCGCTGGGAAATATGAGGTTCATTCAGCACTGAAAATAATGTTGAAATAATTGTCAGGAGAGCGTGGAAAGAAAGACGGAAGGAGAAAATATGAACGGAGAGACGGGCGAAGGAATGGAAGGGGTTGCAGCTGGGTGCCGAGGGGACGCCGCAAAGAACCTCCTTCAGTAACGCCTTCAGTGCACCCTGTGAGGTGTACTACTGACCGACATACGAAGGACTCTGAAATAAGGAACTTTAGGTCCATCAAAATGAAAACCTCTATTTGGCAAAAAAATGATGACTAAATTGGCCACAAAATTAAAAACCCTGACGAGCAACCAACCAGATACTACCATTAAGAAAACACTAAAATGCAGACCTACAGAGGCCACCAATAAGCAAACATGCAATATCAATGAAAGTGAAGATCTTGAGGACCACAAACATGAAACGCCTTTGTTAGCTCCCAACATTCCCCCCCCCCCCCCCCCCACAAAAATGTCTCCACTGCTACCAAAACGAAAATCCCCAATAGTAACGGCCTTAAATGGCCACTAACAAGGTAGGTTTTTCAGTGGCCACCAACAGCAAATCGGTCTGCCCAACTCTTCCTCGCCTACTCTACTTCTTTTCATCCCAAGAAATAAAAGACGAAATGATGAAGGTCTATGGCTATCCATAAATACGTATCGGAAATGTGTATATTCCAACTGATTATTCCTCCCACATGCTCTTAAGTGCCGGATATTATCCTCCGAACGACTAGAGAACAAATGTGATAAATCAAGTGATTCTCATTACGAGTGTCATCACTATTGCGGTAATTGAATTTGTATAATTATCATTGCTACATTGGATGCCACTTAAGATGTACAGCGGTAAATGGCAAAGTATGGAGAAATGCCTATTTCTTACAAATGTGCTGTCAAGAGAACATTCGTGGAAAAATAATCTAGAATTACGAAGGATTCTGGACATTTTCTTAATAAGCACATTATTGTCATGATTGTTTTTCACTGATTATACATAAAATGATTAGCTGGTGAATTTAAATAATGTTTGAAAATGACTAAACTAATATTTCTGTAAAGTATAAAAATATATTACATACGGTTTTCAGTGAACCTTGGGCGAAGATGCCATTTGCAAATAACAATTCGGAACTTATTTTATGAAGTGAAAGTACTTATTTTCAAACTAATAATTTTGTAAAATATATAATATATCGCATACTATTCTCAGAAATCCTTGGGGAATATGCAATTTACCAAAAAATCTGAAATCACTTCATAAAATTAATGTGTGCTTGTTTGTAACGCAATGAAATGCAACTTGCTTTCGAGCACTTACTGCAACACGTTGCAACAACCTGTCTATCAACCTCTCAAAATTATGGTCCGTCTAAGTTTCTATCTATCTGTCCTCCAGCAACACACTCCTTTAATTCTCTCTCTCTCTCTCTCTCTCTCTCTCTCTCTCTCTCTAAGGAACAATACCATGCCTCAGTGGCCAATTTGAGATGGAGTAAAGCTTTAATCTCCTTGTCTATTATGGCACGAAATTAGATCACAGGAGACACTGGCCTCTTCAAAATCTCTCCCGGGGGAAAAGTTTTCTCCCCCAAAAGTTTGGCTATGCGAGTGTTTCACCTGTTTTAGCCCTCTTCCCATTTAGCTCTCTCTCTCTCTCTCTCTCTCTCTCTCTCTCTCTCTCTCTCTCTCCTCAGAGGACGAAAGGGGTTTTATCTCCTATTTCTATATATGGACTTCACCGAGCACAGGCGAGGAGCAGAATATTCACAAAAGACCGACGATTTCCTAAAAGTGGCGGTCAATTTTAATTGTCGATCTTTTTCGTGCCCGGCCCCCGCCCCAGCCCCCTCACTCTTTTTCTTTCTCTCCTTCCTCTCCCTCATTCTTTCTCTGGTGCTCCTTTTTTTTCATCCCCCCCCTGGGGAGAGGATATTTTTAAATATATATTGATAGGAGTGCATTTTTCAACGGCTGCTCTTTTCTCCGGAGGGACCATTATGGATATATGAATAATACGACCACCAAACATCGCCTATCGTTGTCGAGGGAAGCTTTTTTAAAGTGTGTTCGTTCGAGCGGTCATGAATACATTTCTCCCCGCCCATTGGTCGATGAAATCAATCAGGCCCCACCCGCCACAGCCAATCAGGGATGAAGGGGGCGGAGCCTCGCTCGCCACTGGTCGACGGCTGGGTAAAGGGGCGTGGCCTCGCCTCGGCCGAAAGGGGAAAGAAGCGGAAGTTATTCGGGAACAGTACAGAAAGTTAAAGCAGTTTATTGCCGCTTTTTTGGGGAGGGGGTCATAGGTGGGCCTTCCTGCATGAACCTGAATTGATCTCGGCTGCACCTCGTCAAAAGCGTCCATATTTTATCCAAGATGAATATTGCCATCAACAGAGGGCAGACAAAAACGCTCCCTTCCACTTAACAGAGCAACCGGTAACTTTTGAGCAGCTTCTTTCGCAGGTTGGGGAGACCTCACATTGAATGAAGGAGACACACGGGGACGAGGAGGTAGTGGCACCACAGGCTTCAGTAGGCACCCGATACTCATAGGGAGGAGATGCTGCCTGGGCCAAGGCACTAACTGAGGCAGAAGGATTTTCATTAGGTTGTAAGTCGCATAAATGGGAAGCTATGACAACAGATTATTGTTATTATTATTATTTTTATGTTATTGTTAATCGAAATATTATTGGAGATACAAAAAGACCACCAAGAAAATGCATGCATTAGATAAACTACCTTTCAACTATATTATCTAAATTACTTTTGCATTTTCTTTTTGCTTTGGAAATGTGATAGGAAATTACCAAAAGTTATATATACATATGTATATAATATATATACATATACATACATACATATATATATATATATATATATATTTATAATATATATATATATATATGTATGTATGTATGCATGTGTGTGGGTACAATACTTCTTCCTGTCGTAATGGAGAAAACAAAATGCTACCACATGTACTAGAGCCAAATTATCGCAGGCTACAGCATAGTAAGTCACCCTCATTATAGTTCTCCGTGTACAAGTAACAAATCCTAAGGCACCCATTAACAACAGGGATTTGTAACCCTGGGACTGTACTTCGAAAACTGTCTCTACTTCCATTTTACTGTCGAGTCCTGGGAATCTCTACTTTCTTCCGTTATCCTTAATGTCCTTCTTTTAAGCAGAGAGCGAAGCGATTCCTTCAAGGCCACACCACCATTGTTCGCTTCCTTGTTGCCATCAAACTAGGCATATATATAAGAGCATGAAAGTCGGTTTATTGTAGCTGGCGGTCAATATCAGCAGCTGATCCTAGACCAGAAGCTCTCTCTTGCTCCCGATTGGCGAGTGCATTTGATATGTAACCTCTGGCTAGTTGTCAGCAGCATAAGCTTCAGACAACCCCAATTGGCTTCGGTGATATAACCCGTGTATATTTACCACCAGCTTGTAACAACTCAGATGATAGTTTACGCACCTTAGAAGTTTCTGGTTTGACAAAAAGCATGACGTTCCTTAGAAAAAGACTGTATTATACAACACAATACAAACAAAAGATGACAGATGTATTTTCTACGGCCAGTATCTGGGACATTACTCTTGAATAACTCTGTCACTGACACTTTCTTGGCCACGTGGTATGATAGATAAAATAGAGAATTTAGGCCAAAGGCCAAGCACTGGGACCTATGAGGTCATTCAACCATGAAACGTAAATTGCCAGTAAAAATAACCGGAAGGTGTAACAGGAGGAAAACCTCGAAGCAATTGCACTACGAATCAATTGTTACGAGAGGGTGAAAGGTAAGATGGATGACAGTATACGAACGGAGGTACGGTAAAAGGGATGAAAGGTGTTGCACTTCAGACCGAAGGGACGCTGCTAAGAACCTCAAGTAATGTCTAGAGTAAACCGCGTGCGGTGCACTGACGCCACTCCCCCTCCCACTATACGGGGCACGTGGTATGTAGTGTGTTTCCCGTTCTGATTCCATAAAAAAACAATTAAGGAACTCGGGATTTAAGGAAGGATGTCTCCTTCAAAATGATGGGACTCACTGCAATGATATGCGCTTCCTGAAGAAACCTATCATGTCACAAAAGGTTAGTTCCTTTTTTTTTTTCTTATATATATATACCTACTGCTTCTCCTCTTGTCTCTATTCTGGCAGTGTTAGAATTAGTGTAAGTTTTGTCTCTTGAAGTTCAGAAAATCTTAAGAAGTTCGAACTGGTAGATCTCAAACCAATGAATACTTAATCATTTGATCGATTACGAGGTTCAAAGCATCGACAAGTTTATTAGTACAAAAACTGGTTTAGTTCACTATCAAAGAAACATTGCAGTAACAGGATCCTCTCTACAGGATAAATGAAGAACATTAGTGTAGAGCCCGAAACTTCGCGAGACTCAGAGTCATTTTCGCCTTTTAGCACAAAGAAAACAAGTTCCAAATCCTAATCGGAGACGACACCATAATATCATAACTGCCCACAGGAGGACACGGCTGACTTATGATAAAGGGATTATGATAAAAACGGTATGATTACAAAAAATAATACAGTTTTGCGAATACGGTCACCGAAATTTCTTTGCTAGTGTCAAAAAAAAAAAAAAATGACGCATGAATCCTAAAAAATCTATCCCGGGGCTACATAAGGGTAAGAGCTCAAAAAGTAATAAATAAATAAATATAAAAAACTCGAAAAGGGGAAATCACAGCGATCCAATACCATCATTTCGTGTGATTGTGACTGCGCGCCTTTGCGTTGAATTTATAAAATGAAACTTTGCTACTTCAGATTTTCAGGTGCAATTACAAGCGTTAATGACGCATCTGGTATTCTGATCAGTGCACGTAAGCTACGTTGGATTTGATCAGTACTTTGAATGTAAAGTAATACAAATTGAGGGTAAAAATTTTTTAATGGTTTCAGAAGAGAAAAATCTCGCAGTTGTACTCTGAAAAAATTGTTAGGAGACGGTGGAAAGTTAGATGGAAGAAAAAGAATATGAATGGAGGTACAGTTAAAGGAATGAAAGGGGTTGCAGCTAGGGGCCGAGGAGGCGCTGCAAAGAACCTTTAGTATTGCCTACAGTGTCCAGCGTGAGGTGCACTGACGACACTATCCCGTACGTAGATCAGCGCTTTGAAGGGTAACGATTAATGCCAATGAAATGCCCTTCACACGAAGCTCCCGTGGCATTGTGTTGGGGCATGGGCATGTTGCAATACCTAACTCTGGCAACAGACCTTACCGCTAAGTTAGCCGTGAGCGGCAATATGGAACAACAAGACTAAAAAAGACAAAGAAAATGAAGTACATCAAGAATCTGATGAGGGGCCAGTCGTCCTGGTGAAGCACATCACGGCATTCCCACCCTATTCATAAAAATTCCTCAGTGTGACCCATACCCACGGCCTGCAACACAACACCCCTCCACGTCATCTCAAACAAGCATCATGTTCTGGACCTTCCGCAGTTCCAAAATTTTGCTTAAACCCCAAAATCATTATAGGAGAAATGACGTCTCCTAAGAAGGCCGTGGAAGGCCATAAAAGTCTCCGGAGGGAGGTTTTTACAAAGGAGTGGGGGGGGGGGGGGGGGGGGGGGGGAGCTTAACGACGGAAGTTAATGGACTCGTTGACAAAGGCATCGAGGAACATCCCAACGACATATCGTTCTTTTATCGGATATCTCGAGAAGGATGAGGTGGTCGACCTCCCATATAGAATCTAACGAGAGAGAGAGAGAGAGAGAGAGAGAGAGAGAGAGAGAGGGGGGGGGGGGGGGGGGGGGGGGGGGGGGGAGAGCAGGCGTAAGTTCTGATTAAGTGAAAAGCTGAATTAAAATGAAAGGCGTCTGCAATGTTTTTCTCTAGAGAGAGAGAGAGAGAGAGAGAGAGAGAGAGAGAGAGAGAGAGAGAGAGAGAGAGAGAGAGAGAATTATGTCTCGACGAAAATAATAAACGATTAATCATTTGACATTAATGCAAGACGTACTGATAATTACATGACACCCGATAGGGGCATTTCTCGAGCCAAGAATATTTTTGCGACCATACGGGCCATTACTCCATGTATCAAAATTCTTTCAATTTTTTATCTATTATTTTTTTTTCATTTGATCTTCCGAAACAGCTTTCCAAAATTGTGTTCACAACTGGATTTCATTCCAGATAAAAGTTCGAAGACCGATTATCCTAAAAAATAACAAAATTGTACGAAAACCAAATAATAAGTTTTTGATAACAATTTGACAAAAAAGATAAGATAAACGAAGTAAACCAACCAAGTAGGGGGAGAGCATAATTTAAAATAAAATACAAATTAAACTACACGAGTTGAGGTTAACTAAAAATATACTTTGGTTTATTTCCATTTTTGTTTTTTGGCGCTCTCCTCATGAAAAGAGAGAGAGAGAGAAGAGAGACGAGAGAGAGAGAGAGAGAGAGACGAGAGAGAGAGAGTGAGAGAGAGAGAGAATGACTAAGTTCCGATCATCGAGTGAAAACCTGGATAGAATGAAATGAGACTAAAGTTTTGCTACAGAGAGAGAGAGAGAAAGAGTGAGTCCAGCTTCCTTCCACCTAATCGTAATATTCCCAGATGTCCGTTTCTACCCAGCTGGTTTTTTTATGAACAAGGCATAAAACTGTGAGACCGAGGACGAGAGATATCACACAAGCACCTATATAGGTCGTAACTTTCACGTTTTTTTGCGCAATGTCTCCTTTGCGGTAGGTGGGTGAATAGCCATATTCAATGAAGAGTCGAGGTGGTATTCTCCATCCGATTTTTATATCTTATCATCACTTAGTTTTGGGGGTCTCCAGATACTCATTGCTTCGATTCATCACTTAAAGTTTGCTGGTTTTGCAAAGCTTTCTTCCTGTTAACAAAGTATGTTTTTAATGTATCAACTTTCAATGCCGTTAGCTGAATCCATCTTCATTATGTATGATGTGTATAGGATTATTACTCTTATTATTATAGGCGTAGCAGCTCAATTTTTTCTAAAATATTTTTAATATTCTGTTGTATGAGCCTGTAAACGAATACTAGCTGAAATAAGATATTATTATTATTATTATTATTATTATTATTATTATTATTATTATTATTATTATTATTATTATTATTATTATTATCATCTTACTCAAATAAAAAACAAAATTTTGTTTTTATTATTATTATTATCATCATCTTACTCCAATGAAAATTTTTTAGTTTGTATGTTTCATATAGAAGGCAAAAATGGGCAACCATCTTCCTGCCTTTATCAAGACAAGTTGAGAAAAATAATTGGCCTAAAGCCGAAGGAAACAACAATCGCTCCCCATGAAAGAAAAAGGGAACCTTAGAAGCTTCGAAGACAGAAGTCAAAAGGTTTGTTTGTTTTTACGTTGCATGGAACCAGTGGTTATTCAGCAACGGGACCAACGGCTTTACGTTTGACTTCCGAACCACGTCGAGAGTGAACTTCAATCACCAGAAATACACATCTCTCACTCCTCAATGGAATGGCCGAGAATCGAACCCGCGACCACCGTGGTGCAATGCTAATACCATACCTACCACGCCGCTGAGGCGCTTTGAAGGCAAAAGGGAGGGAGCTTATATTTACCCTTTTCACCCCTTCTTGGAACAGTGTTCGAGCTCACATTCGCATCCAAAGGCAGAGCTGACCTAAAAAACAATGTACTGTTTTTACATTTGTTATGATTTTGAAACGTTTTCTAACTTGATATTATCACTCTCTCTCTCTCTCTCTCTCTCTCTCTCTCTCTCTCTCTCTCTCTCTCTCTCTCTATTCCATTTCAGGTTTATTGACTGTATATTTTGTAAACCTTTTTATTGCTAGTGTACGGATGACGTTTGCAATAAAGCCTGCAGCTAGTGTGTGTCGCTGCAATACTGGCATCAGTTCGTTATTAAAAATATGTTTCTACTACAAATACTATTACTATTACTACGTAGTGTGTGAACGCAATGGTAAAGGGACCTTATTCGAAATGTGTAACGAAAAAGACCTCTCTCGTATCAGCACCTAGTATATTCTACGGTTCAGGATGAAACACGAACACGGGGACTACAATTCAGGCAATATTTCCTTATCCTCAAATAGACTACAATATAAACTCTACTGGCTTGGAACGAAAGTCAAGATTTTAACAAATGAATCTTACGAAATCATCCAAGTCATTTTGTTTGCTATTGACATGAAAAATAAAAATGATTGATTAAGATGCCTCCAAGTCTGGAAAGCCGTTGCTAGAAAAACAAGCAAAAAATGCACCGAAATTTCTTTGTCGCAATCGAGATTTCTGTACAGCGTATATTGCTGTTTGAAAATCTCGTCCACGGTCCGTGAAACTCTCAGCCGCGGCCCATGAAACTTTCCATCACCACCTGGTGGTGGCTTGTGTTGTTGGCTCCTATAGTAGTGCCAGACGCACGATCATGGCTAAATTTAACCTTAAATAAATCAAAAACTACTGAAGCTAGAGGGCTGCAATTTGGTAAGTTTGATGATTGGAGGGTGGATGATTCACATTCCTATTTGCAGCCTTCTAGCCTCAGTAGTTTCTAAGATCTGAGCGCGGACAGAAAAAATGCGGACGGACAGACAAATAGCCATCGCAATCATTTTATTTGACTGAAAACGTAAAATTAAAATCTCGAAGTGACTCCCTAAACTTTTTCAACACATTAAAGTCTCCTATAACAATAAACGAGTCGTCAATATCGGTTACTTTTCACTCCTAAGTCCTATCAATTTCCTCCATTTAATCCTTCTTTGAATAATTTCCAATCCTAATTGGTTTCTCAGACATGCTATGCAATTACAAACCCGTCTATGTTATAACTAGGGCTCCATCGAGCATTACTATTCACAGTGTGTGTGCAACTCACGCAGTCTTCTACACCTCTCCCACCCAGACCTTCATATAACAAGTCATCCAACCCTAGGCCCTATCGATAAGGATCGTCAGGATCCTTTCTTCTTTCTTACTAGATCATTTTTTTTTCTCTTGAGAAACTTTAGACGAACTTCCATCCATTCCCAGCAGATTTAAAGGTCACGCCGACTGGAATTTGATCCACTAATCAGGAATCATAAGAATATTTATGGAATCAAAACCGTTCCTCTTTTTTTTTATCTTCAACAAATTTAATCCTTTCTCAAATTTAAAACCACTTCTTTCTCATTCCTTCGCTACTTTGTTTTTTCACTAAATATTATCCTTTCTGAAATTGACTGGTTTTCACTCATTTTTCGCTCATTTTCCTCCTCAAGAATAATCTATTGCTTAGTTGTTCGTTTCAACAAAAATAACACAAGTCAATTAATTACCGAGGGGTGAGTGTATAAAGCCAATATCCTCAGTTTTAGTTATTATTATTTTTTGGAGCCAAATTTTGAATGCTGCAAATACGAAAAATGACAGCCTTGATGAATGAATAAAAACAATTTGTTCGCAACAGATCCGGTGACGATTAATATGCACTCATGGAGAGAGAGAGAGAGAGAGAGAGAGAGAATGTTCCTCACCTGACCAGGTATGAATCCTGATCGGCTACACCTTAGGGGAGGGGGATCTACACCCTCCCTACCAGCGACGACGCATCGATTTAAGTGCTGTAACAGAAGTATATTTGCCATTTTAGTGGCCAGTTCCGGTGTGTCAACAGCTCTCCGGGGCTAAGGTCAACATATTAGGTCTCGCGCGCACGCGGGGGAAAAAAAAAATGAGGGGTCTCCAGTGTGGAAATTTGATAGCCCAACATGAGACATCAGACTCTATAGGGTTTGTGTTGTTTTTGCTGAACACACTGGATTGGGGGTTGGGGTGGGAGGTGGGGTCGATGATACCTCCTAGGCAAGTATGATAGCACAGCTGTTTAATCATCTATTGAATGGTCGAATGCCAAAGACGTGGCCAAGGGAACAAGTTTTCTCGCAACTTCTACGAGATCCCGTTGGACAACATTGTGAAGGATTCACACTTTCATACAGGTGTAAAAAGGAAGACACGTGCACGTCTATGTGATGTCACTTCATTCATAACTTCAATATTGCTATGAATACTGGCTATTGAGAACTTATGTCGTTCATAATGTTATGACATTTAAAAAGTAAGGCGAAATCGTGATGCACACACATATTCATATATATGGGTGTAGGAGTGTGTGTCATTGTTTATGTATATGTGTATGCACGTATTCACGTATGTACATGCATTCTTTGTACAGAACCCAGATCTGAAATTAAGAATAAATGCTACATTCCACAAAAGCAGATGTACACACACACATACGAAGCAAGTATACTAAAACACTGAACATCGTGAACGTCGTCATATTGGTACAGACACGAGACTGTAAATCAGTCCCAAGAATCACAGAAACCCAAATCTTAAACCGAACACCAGTAAACTACGAGGCTCCCGTGGAATGTCTCCGGTTATTTAATGCTTTGTGAAATATCTTCACATTATACTACGGATTCAATTTATGACAGCGGTCATTTTCCTTCATCTTTGAACAACGCCAGTTAGGCGGAAGAGACGATATTCACATAAAATGATCGTAAGTACATTTGAATGCTGACGTAAACCAATCAATTTTTCTAACAAGTAAAAATTGAGCCGAATTTTTTTCGGCGCAATCGAGTTTTTTTGTACAGCGTTTAAAGCCGTATGAAACTCTTAGCCACATCCCATGAATCTCTCTGCCGCATCCCATGAAACTCTCAGTCATGGCCCGGTGGAGGCCTGTGTTGTTGGCACCTATAGCGGCGCCAGACGCACGATCGTGACTAAATTTAACCTTAAACTAAAAATGACTAAGGCTAGAGGGCTGCAATTTGAAATGTCTGATGACTGGAGGATGGATGATCAACATACCAATTTGCAGCCCTCTAGGCATAGTCATTTTCAAGATCTGGGGGCGGACGGACAGACAAGAATACACACAAACAAACAAATATATATATATATTATTATATATATATATATATATATATATATATATATATATATATATATATATCATGAAATTGCAATAGCCACAATGCCCTCTTAACTTCTCACATTATTTCCCCAGTTTTTGGGAACGCTTGTCACTGAGCTCCAACTTCAAAGAAATTTGTTTGAAGAAATCATGGAGCTCAAGGCTTTGTAGTGAGTGACACGCGTATCGAAAAAAAGAACAAAGAGTTTGAGAAGTTAAGAGGGCATTGTGGCTATTACAATTCCATATGTATCTGATAAAAATGACCAGTAGACTCTACATATATATTTCAACCTAATAATAAAAATTCCCGCACATTGCAACACGAAGGAGTAGACTTTTATATCCTTCTCTTGGTCAGGTCGGGAAGGTCACCTCGTCGTGATTAGGGTATCGCGGGTTCGTTTCGCGCTGCCGGACATCATGATTTCTTTAAAAAAAATTTCTTTGAAGTTGGAGCTCAAGGCTTTGAAGTACACGAGCACATCAAAAAAAGAGCAAAGAATTTGAGAAGTTAAGAGGGCATTGTGGCTATTACAACTTCATACGTATCTGGCAAAATGACCAGTAAATTCTACACACACATACACACACACACACAAAAAACACACACACACACACACACACATATATATAGATATATCTTATATATATAAAAATATAAAAGTTATTAGTTATATTTAATTTCATATATGTAAATAGAAACATCTTTGGGAGAATTTTTTTTATTACTTAACTCTTAATATTAAAATTACTGAAACCAACTTTTACGTTGAAAAAGCTTTAAAATTCTAAGAATGTAATCAAAACTTTTATCATACAATAATCTGAGAATGTTATGTTGACTAAATTCAGTGGCTTAATATATTTATGAATATAAAAGCGTCACGCATGTTTAGGTGACAAAATAAATAAATAAATAAATAAATTAAATTAAACATATATATAATTAGTATTGCCATCCTTATATATATATATATATATATATATATATATATATATATATATATATATATATATATTATATTATTGTAGCAATCCCGTCAAAATGACAGCGATGACAGCACCATAAGAGAGAAGTGGAACAATAGACCACAGATACTAAAACACTACGTTCAGACTTGCCAAGCCAGGAAATCTTCATTCTGGGTCCTGGTTCGTTCTAAGTACTTTATAGCGCGTCTCCACTGACACTCAGAAGAAACGGAGTTAGGAATTCTCCATTGACTTCCAAAAGAAGCGTAAAAATATCCCCATTTACCACAAAGTGTTTGTCTTAACTGATTCCACTTTCTCTTGAAAGTCGTAAAAAGTCTCCAACTTGAATCACCCAGAAAGTGTTTGTCGTAGGTAGTGACACTAACCCAAAATAAAGTGGCGAATCACTCAGTCAACTGGATTGAATTGAATATAGAATTTAGGCCAAAGGTCAAGCACTGGGACCTATGCGGTCATTCAGCGCTGAAACGGAAACTGACAGTAAAAGGGTTGAGTAACAGGAGGAAAACCTGGCTGTTGCACTATGAAGCAATTGTTAGGACAGGGTGGAAAGTAAGATAAAAGAAAAAGAACATGAAAGAAGGTTCCGTAAAAGGACCGAAAGGGGTTGCAACTAGGGGCCGAAGGCACGCTGCAAAGAACCTTAAGTAATGCACGCGGTGCACTGATGCCACTATCCCTTACGGGGGAATCACTCGGTTAAACCTTCTCTTGAAGGCTTTACAATAAAGCTCACGTAAAGTGCTTTCGAAAGTGTCTCTGAGGTGTTTCCAATGAATGTCAAAAAGACACTTTCTTTAGAGAGTTTCCAAGACCAAAAAGGAGGTATGTTTTCCTGTGACACTTGAGAGAAACTGAAGTGCTCCTTCCAGGTGTTCCCGATGACATCAAACAAATGTGCTACTCTCAAGTGTTCTTAATACCCCAGAAGAAAAGCAATACTTCCATAAGTTTCCAGTGACCCTCGCAAGGGTGGTAAGTGCTTTCAAGTGTTCCTATCGACCCTGCAGAGAAGTTGAAAAGTGTTCCTCGAGTGTTATTTCCAACCCCCAAAAGAAGAGAGCTTCTTCCGAGTGTTTCTAATGATCCAGAGAGGAAGCAGAAGCGCTTCTTTCAAGTATTACTAATGACCCAGTCTGAAGTCTTCTGACTCTCAAACTAATGACATCTCTATGCTTTTCCCACTGACCATCAAAGGAAAACTTCTCTTGTGTAATTCTTCATGCCTGTACAGGAATGTGCGGTTCAGCTCCACGGAAATGTTGTATATCTCTCATTGCTTTCTTTAGCCCGTTCATCAAAAGCCTTTACCCAAAAACGAAACTGATTCCAGTCTGCAAAGCTTACTTCAGATGACAAAGGACTTTCGATACTCCTTAATTGAGTCTCCTATGTCAACATTCCCTGCAGACCATTATAGCAGAATTAGAAGTTTTGAAGTTCCATACCAAATATCTAAATAATGTAGATATAGTGTTGCCGAGTGTCTGCAATTCATATTTAGTGTCAAAAATTGAGAGAAGAATGGGCACATGAGATTTGGAAAGAGAGAGATCATATAGTTACACATCTCTAACGAATGATTTCCAATCAAGTTTCCAACAGATGTTCAAATGACCACATCCACCCAAACAAAAGTTCATTCATTTCTCAGGGAATAATGTCCTATCAGACAAACGACGACATAAATGCACACATACTGAATAGATCCATATTCTTCAACAGTACTGATAATAATCGTGTATCACCTTCGGTGAAATGGAGTATTCGGTATAAAATGTCTCCGGGTAAGCGTCCCCTCGAATGTGATTTGTCACTTAATGTCTTTGTACTCAAAGATGGGAAGAAAGAAAGAAAGAAAGAAAGAAATGAGAGTCCGTCTTGTTTAACCCCCCAAATATAAAGTAACCCCCGGATATAAAGACATCTCCTAAACGTTACTGTTTGCTTGTCAGTCACATCCCTGGTCGAGTGGGTCTCTCTCTCTCTCTCTCTGTTTGTCCTGATGTAGCGGTGAACTCTCAGCGTCCAGCATCAACGTTCAAGTATCAAGTTTCCTCTCTCTCTCTCTCTCTCTCTCTCTCAATAAAAGGGAAAAATGTATCTTTATTACTTATTTAACTCTATCGTAAGAGTTTCTCTCTCTCTCTCTCTCTCTGGGGGCCTCTTATTGATCACATATCTGCTAAAGAGACAGAAAACTATTATAATCACTTCACAACGCGTTAATCCCTTCGTAATCATAAAGCGATGGCCGACGCCGGCGATGGTCGGAATTCCTCCGGCGAATTATAGCATCCTCGACAGTTTCGACGTCGATCGGGCTCTCTCTTTCCTTGCTCTTCGTTCATAACTAAGTCTCTCTCTCTCTCTCTCTCTCTGTTCTTTCCTTATTTCTTCGTCTCTCTTTTTCCTTCTTTCTCCATCTCTCTTTCTCTTCTTTCCTTCTGTCTCCGTCTCTTTCTCTTCTTTCCTTCTCTTTCTCTGTCTCTTTTCTCCTTTCTCACTCTCTCTCTCCTCCTCTCCCTCTCTCTCTTCTTTCCTTCACTCTCTTCGTTCTCCATCGCTCTCTCTGTCTCTCTCTCTCTTCTTTCCTCCTATCTCCGTCTCTCTTTCTCTTCTTCCCTTCTGTGTCTCTTCCCTCCCTTCTCACTCTCTCTCTCTTCTTTCCTTCACTCTCTTCGTTCTCCGTCTCTCTCTCTCTCTC
The DNA here is from genome assembly GCF_015104395.2 of Macrobrachium nipponense. Classification (NCBI taxonomy): domain Eukaryota; kingdom Metazoa; phylum Arthropoda; class Malacostraca; order Decapoda; family Palaemonidae; genus Macrobrachium; species Macrobrachium nipponense. The sequence continues at coordinate 33,378,808 of NC_087205.1, forward strand.
TCCTGTTGTTCCCCTCCCCCTCTCACCCTGCACCAACACCCACACCCCCCCCCCCCCCCCCCCCCAATCCGAATGACTTGCAATTACGACTGGCTGAAACTTAATCGTTTTCGGCAACTCCTTAATGGCTATCAGGTCGCGATCGATTTTTTTTTTTTTTTTTCTTTTTACAAAACCGGATATAAGTTCGTTCCCTCCGTCGTTTTCGTAGTCGCTAAAATAAAAAAAATAAAGCTTGGAATATCTAATAATAAAAGAATCACAACAAAAATCCGCAAAGCGTTCATTATTCCCTCGTATTCTGTCTCTTTTCTCTTTTTATTTTTGGCCATAAAATTTTCCCAAGCCGCAGATAGGCGAGGAAAGCTGTCTTTTCATTTTGGGAAGTGAACGAAAACCGGTGATAAATTTGGCCCTCCCCTCCCCGGTTGAGAGAGAGAGAGAGAGAGAGAGAGAGAGAGAGAGAGAGAGCCCGGGGAACCCAGGCCGGCTGTGTCACACTTTATTAACTTGTAAATTTTCCCAGATTGTGGAATTTATAGATTACGTGGAATGTTGCCAAAAACACACAGCATGGGGGGCCTGGATTAATTCCAGTACAAATCCTCTATAGTTACTGGGTTTATACTTTTGCTTCTCTTTCTTTCTTTCTTTTTTTTATTGTTGGCAGCAGCAGTGCAGCGGTGAAAATTACCAGGGCCAAGTAAAGCCTTCCAGAAAGGGAATTTCATTCGGTGCGCTCTATTCGACGTGAAATAAGACTAAGCGTGCTTCGGGTGTATAAATAAGGGCATTTATTATTTTCTTGGATTTAGCTGCAGGATGCTGAGGGAGGGGGAGGAGAAGATTGGGGAGGGGGGAGAAGGGTGCATTTGGTCCGGGTGGGTGGATACAAACATTGAACGAGCTGTCAAAGGCACTATGATAAATGTCGGGAGTGTACAATGCCCTCAGCGCTCCGAAACAAGCGACAAACTGCTCGACAAAACAAATGAAACTCGGGCCGAGGGGAGAGGGTGGTGGGTAGAGAGAGAGAGGAAGGGAGGGGGTAGGGAAGGGGTGGTAGTCTCCACGCATAGGAATACGAACGGACGTAAAAGTAACAGCGAAATCTGTCCAGCTCAGATCCGTTGATGCCCCAAAGCTAATATGCATCCGTTTGCATCCGCGTTCTAATCCGTCAAGAGTCTCCCACATAGACACATCCATATAGCCTGGGGGTCCAACTCAGCCATAAAGATACTACGAAGCCCAGGACGAAAGAAGATCGTCCCGCGAGGCGTTTTAACGATGCGACTCGAAATCGGTTCGGGAATAACTAAGCCCGGCAGAGCTGAGGTGGGACGGCTTATGAAGAAGAGGAAGGTCCGCCTGCCCGCCCGGGGGACAAAGTCACTTAATGAAGTAGGAGAGTTAAAAGTGAACAGGCTAATTAATAACCTCCATTTTTTCCCGCACAGCGGAGGCTCATTTGCGTTTGAAGGGCGGGGGAATGACTGCTAAATGCGTCTGCTTCATTATATTTTATCAGGAAATAACAAGCGCATTCATCAACGCGGGAATCAACTGGCACAGAACAATTCTGCATCCTTTCTCGTCCCAATATTTCATTTGGCTCGATGGCTTGCGCCGCTCTCGGCCATTCACAAGCGGAAAGGGTTATTAATCCCGGCGCTTTCAAGAGGTCCCTTTCTGTCGATGGCTTACCAAGTGGTTATTGTGCTTCTGTTATTCGTCTGTTTAGACGAGTATATATATATATATATATATATATATATATATATATATATATATATATATATATATATAATATGTATGTGTGTGTGTGTGTATATATATATATATGTGTATAATATATATATATATATATATATATATATATATATATATATATATATGTGTGTGTGTGTGTGTGTATAGATAATATATATATATATATATATATATATATATATATATATATATATATATATATATTTATATATATGTGTATGCAACACTCAGTGACCACTGAAAAACTCCTGCCAAAAATAGAATTCGTTAGCACCATTTTCCTATAACTAAGAAATCACCTGATCATTTTCTTATTACAGGTTGAAGTCATCTCAAAATGCTACAGAGAATTACCCGAAAAAAACTGAATTTTTGAAATAAGCGCTCCACTGAAAAAAATTACGTTGAAAGACTTTTATGATCAACCCTACGCAGAAATTCTCTCGAATGGTAATTGGTTTGTTTGTGAGTTAGTAAGGCAATAAAAATATTGATCTTAGTATTGGCTATAACAATATTTCATCATTTTGTTGAATATGAGGTCCTAGACTGTTACTCTCTATCCATTCATTTTTCGATATTGTTTGACTCCAAGTTGTCTCCACGCATAGGAAAACGAAATTACAGCATATAAGTTTTTCATAAGTTGTATTTCAACAGAGGTCTTTCACATTCACAACTGATCCCTGATCCCTTTGACCTGCCGAGAGAGAGCAACCAGATTCGCAGAAAAGCAGCACCAATATGCAGTCATTGTGACTCGCTGTCGAACTTGTCAGTTCCTGAGGTCCTTTATTCCTCACACCGTTGGACTGTGGAACAGTCTCCTGAGGATGTCGTGCAATGGGAACTTCAGATGTTCAGGCGAAGATGCAATGCTTTACTACCCTAAAGCTATTCTCGCCTTGCATTTTAATCATTTTGATCTATTTATCATTTTTGTTCTTACTTGATAAGTGGGATCTCTTCATTCTGTATTTCACTTTACCTCCTCTTAATTCTTCCTGATGAACACTATTCTTTGGAAGCTTGAATTTCAAGTCAAAGGCCCCTGTGGGCTTGTTCCACATGAATAGGCTTCATCTTCAGAATAATAATAATAACAATAATACAAAGACGAGTGAGCGTTCTTATTTTGCCGGCATATATAGCAACAGAGGGGATTTTCCTTTAAAACGCCTCCCTTGCTCGTTCTGTTCCTCCTCTGCTTGTGCTTGTTCGAGTATATTGTCTTTGCAGGACCAAATATTTTTGCGGAATTCAATGGTTGTCAGTTTGCCGGTCGTTTTCCAGCTTATCGAAGGCCTTTGACACCTTGCTGGCTTCATGTACACTTGTGTCACTTTGCAGCAGAAATAAAGTGTCTTGCCAGCTTAATATACGCTTGTTTGTTGTTTGCCACCTTACTTTACATGCTCGCCTACCGATTCGGTAGTCCCGAGTTCGATCCGCCGCTCTGCCGACGTGGAGTCAGAGAAATTTGTTTCTGGTGATGTCAAACTCATTTCTTGATATAATGTAGTTCGGATCCCACAATAAGCTGTAGGTCCCGTTGCTAGGTAACCAATTGGTTCCTAACCACGTAAAAATATCTAATCCTTCGGGCCACCCCTAGGAGAGCTGTTAAAGAATCAGCTTAGTGGTCTGGTTAAACTAAGATATACTTAACTTTGCCACCTTACCATATGACTGTGGTCTTGCTACCTTCAAAAAAGTCCACATCTCGTCACCTTGCAACCTTACAATCTTTATATAAACGTCGTGTTTTCCGACTTGTTCACAGTCCTTACTTGCTGACATCCTACAATTCGCCTTTGATAAATTATAGTAAAAATGAATTCAAGAGTTATTTTAAGAATTGTTTTAACAACTACATTATGAACGAATATCCTCAGGCCAAACATTTAAATTATATCTGTTTGTCTTGCGACACACTATTCTCAACCAGGGGGGGAAACTGGGACAACAGGCTCAAACTGGCTCTAAGACAACACACAAAACGCGGTGTGCCTCGGTTCGCACTACTGAGAGGTCACGCTGGGCTTTCTCTCCGCTAGTTTGTGCGCTTGTGTAAGCATTTTGTTGCATATTATTTGGAGTGCCCCGTTAGAGGCAGACAATTTTAGAAAATGGGGGAGGGGGGAATGGTAAAAGGGGGCGTGGGCCAAATAAGATTAAGAACCACAGATTTAGAAAATGGTTGCTGCTTTGTTAGTTAAGTCAAATTATACATGATGTCTTGCCCAATTATATATTTTGGCTAGGTAACTTAGACGAACACTTACTTGAAAATGACAGATGTAATGTCTCATATATATGTATGTATGTATCACCCCACGTGTTTTATTTCAAAAACTATTCCTGCCACTTGATCACATCGTCACCACACACTTGAACAGTGCAGATTCCTGCAGCCTCAGAACCTCCCAGTACTGCCAAGAAGTTTATATAACGTCCTAAACTAACAACAGTGTCTTGCCCTCAATCAAAAATACCAGTATCCTTAGAAAAAGGAATTCCACGGAAGATAAAAGAAAGAAGAGAGAAAAAAGAAAAAATGGAATGAAAAATAAAATAGGAAAAAAAAAAGAAAAATAATCCAAAAGAGGAACAGCACAAAAGAAAAAAAAAAGGACAAACCCGAAAAGGAAATCCGCAGAGGAAAGAAAAAAGAAGAGAACCAAACCTAAAAAAATAGTAAAAGACAAGAGGAAATAACCCCAAAAAGTAATAAAAAAAAGGAGATAAACTGAAAATGTTTGAGCGGCGAAGTCACAACGGCATTCAGAAACAAGCAACCTTTTGGAAACATCCGACCCTGTTATTTCTATCTATATTGTGGCGACCCCACTGATCTTCCTCCTGTGGGAAAAAAACCTAATCCGGGGCCATTATGTCCCAATCACACAAAGAAAAAAATACGAGGGAGGCCTTATAATAATAATATAGCATAATAATAATAATAATCATAATACCCTACGGCAGGAGCGAGATAAAAAGGACGTTTTGCTTCTTATGCGGCAACACTGTCCCACCACCGCCGCCGCCGCTACCGGGGTCGTAAGGTGCCAATTAGGATTTTCCTCCCACGAATTATATTCTATTGATAGTGTATTAATAATTATGACGGGAGGGATGTAATGACACAGTTGTTAAAGGGGGAAGGATCCCCTAGGAAGGAGTGTGTGTGTGTGTGTTTGTCTGTTTGTTTGTGATGGGTGGTAAAATGAGATGGATTGACAACACACACACACACATATATATATATATATATAATATATATATATATATATATATATATATATATAATTTATTTAAATTTATTTACACGTTTAAATATATAACAAATTTACATGTGTATATATAAAAATATGTACATATATACACATATTTTTATATATATATATTATAT
>NC_087205.1:33388992-33393992 GCF_015104395.2 Macrobrachium nipponense
ATATGATGAATTACACAAAAATTAATGAAATATTCATGAATGAATGACACTAGGCAACAAACATGAAAAGAATGACATTCAACAATGAAAAAAAATTGAAATTAAATGTAAATGAATGACAACAAACGAAACTAAAAAAAAATAAACAATAGATTTGATAAAAATGAGCGAACACAAAGAATCACAAGTGGAAATAATAAACAATAAAAATAAAAATGTGCAAATACAAAAAATCACAAGTGAAAATAAATAGGTAAATAAAAAAGGTTCGGACGTGAAAATCACAACGAAATGAAAACAAAATGAAATAAATGTTCTTTTTTTCTCTCTCTCTCTCTCTCTCTCCTGTACACGACTCTGAAGTCAGTCGGGAACAATTCGAAACTCATCATCCATCGACATGTGACGATGATCCGGCCCCTCTGCCTCTCTCCCCTCCCCGTCCCCCTTACTGCATCCAATCCAAAGATGAGCCATAAATCACAACTAATTCATTCGTTGTGGCGATGACAGTGAGATATAAATTCATCGAGGTTTTCCTTTTTTTATTTTTTATAGCCACGATACTCCGCCCACCCGCACCCGGCCAACCCCACCCCCCCTGGCCCTCTCTCTCTCTTTATATATATAATATAAGGGATATGGTATGAAACGTTTTTTTTTTTTTTTCAAAAGCGAACGTTCCCAAACTAAACCCGCCCCGTTCCGTCCTTCCGATGATTAATCATTGGTACGATTGGGACCCTTCGTCAGAGCACGTAAGCCAGCCAGCTACCTAAAATATCAACCCCTCCCCTCCCCCTACATCCCCAAGGGAATCCACAACACTCCCCTACCCCTCTTACAGCCCCAGGGGAACCCACAAATCGCACCCCTCCCCCTCTCCCAACGCCCCTGGCCTCCAAAGGTTCTCATGTAAACGGGATTACGGCTTTCTTTGCGAGGCTTCCGTATCAGTCTGGGGTGTGTGTGTGTATATTTTTTTTCTTTTTTTTTACCATCGATATAACAGTATTATTCTCTTTGTTGCTGCTGTTATTGTTGTTGTTTGGGATGGTTCGTTTTTTTCTTATTGGATGTAGAGGCAGTTTACGATTTGATTGTAAAATGGGAGGTTGTGTTTTTAAAGTTAACTTATATTGTTCTCGTTTACTGTGTTCGTGGCATAATTGAAGTGGTTACAATCCTTACGATTGATTTCTCTTATTTTATCTGAAGTTTCGTTAATTATGTTATCTAATATTTTGTTTACTTTTAGTAAGTATGAAAGTCGAGACCACTGCCAACCAGGCCACACGAGCCATAAAAGAAGCTGGAACGTATGTACCACTGTACCTAAAGGTGCGTCCACACGGTCGAACAATGTCCGACGGACAAACATTGTTACCATATCATAGGTGAAGCAGAATGACGTCATAAGCGTTGAAACGATGGAAGTAGATCTGGCAACAAACAGTGGTACCAGATGAGGTTGTATACCACTGATTTTACTCTGCTCAAAAGGCAATGACCGGCAGACAATTGTTGACTGGTAACAATGTTTGTACGTCGGACATTGTTCGACCGTGTGGACGCACCTAAAGGCTCCGTCCACACGACCGAGCTTTGCTCGACTAACTTTGTTCGATGTGACGTCAGAAGCGGAGAAACCGCGGCAAAGTTCTGACTTTTCTCGCTGTTTCTCCGCTTCTGACGTCACATCGGACAAAGTTCGTCGACCACAGTTCGACCGTGTGGACGGAGCCTAAGGCTTTACCTGGGCATCGCTAACTGCCTCGCATACCAGCGTGTTTTCCCCAGCTTCCCGCTCAGCAGTGATCCAACTGACAGTATTTCACCAGAATTATCCCTTCTGAGTGAATCAGCACACAATCACATGTGGAACAGAAATAAATTTCTGAAGCATATCAGGGTCGAACCCAAACCTTTCAATTGACCTGGGTTTGATCCTAATGAGAGTCAGAAATTTATTTCTGTTCCACGCGTGATAAAACTATATATATATATATATATATATATATATATATATATATATATATATATATATATATATAGATATATATATATATATACACGTATCATCTTAAATATTAGTAATTATCCACACCATATGAATGTAATCAGAGAGAGAGAGAGAGAGAGAGAGAGAGAGAGAGAGAGAGAGAGAAGAGAGAGAGAGGAGAGAAGAGAGAGAGAGAGAGAGAGAAACTTCCCTCACATGAGGTGAAGATTACCTCGTCGAATTCCTCCATTATTATTCATGATATGGTTATATTTATTCTGGAGGAACACTGCGCGGCTAGCAAAACGTGACTTTCTCTCTCTCTTTCTCTCAAAACCCCAGACGAACCAACAACAGTCGATTGTTTGCAATGCCTAATTCACTAAGCAGGATAACAGGAACATAGTCAGATTAACTCCATTAGCCTAGCTTCGTTTATCCTCGGCCACGTTTCCAACTCAGGGTCCTCTCTCTAAGACAAAGCGTGTACAGCTTAGACCCAAGAAGTGCTGATATATAATAGATATAAATTTAATATAATAATATAATATATATATATATAATATATATAATATACGTATATATAGTATATATATATATTATAATTATTTATATTTATATTATATATATTATGTATATATATATATATATATATATATATATATATGTGTGTGTGTGTGTGTGTGTGTGTGTGTGTGTATATAATGTATAAAGTGTATATACACAGTTTTTCCCTAATGCATAATGAAAATACTGACCTGACCTGAAACTGAATCTCCGTCAGTACTTCGTGGTATGATCTTTGATCAAAACAACCTTTCTCAAAAAGAGTTATGAACACTGTAAGTAGACTTAGAGTGGATCATCTTGAAATATCGGGTACTCATCACTGGCCCTGGATGTCACTCTAATTTTAGCCAAATCCATGGCTAGTTAATTATGGACTCAAATAACCACTAATATCCTAGTTAATCCAAAACGGACAATGGCTAGCATTAGAGAACAGATGGATCCAGATCTCATGAATATGAATATGTATGAGTTTATATCCCTTCTGAGTGGGAAAAAAAAAATTATATATATATAATTATATATATATATATATATATATATATATATATATATATATATATATATGAATAACTTGATCACGAAGTATATAAAACGTGATGCTATGTATAAATAAAGGTTTTTTGCCACGAATGAAAAAATGAAAAAGCGAGATAGCCAAGTACATTCGGTCCTGTTCGGACCCTTTACTGAGGGTGCGAACAGGACCGAAAGTACTTGGCTATCTCGCTTTTTCATTTGTGGCAAAAAACCTTTATATGTATATATATATATATATATATAATATTATAAACCACACACACACACATACATATATATATATATCATGTATATGTGTATATATACCTATATATATAGTATATATATATATATATATATATATATATATATATATATATATATATATATATATATACTAATGATAAAAAACTAATGATCACTCAATAATTTCACTGACTAATTCGCACCTGATTAATGAAAAACAGAAAAACAAAAACGTTACTGTTTAGCAACCAAGCGTCTAGAGACTCTTGTTTCTACGATTACTTGAGATTCAATGGAATATGAACTTATATAAAGGGATTATAAATATGAAGTGTGTCCTTACTTTGGGTAATTCATATGCCCATGATGACTTTACACGCACACACCACACACACACACACACACACACACACACACACACACACATATATATATATATATATATATATATATGTGTGTGTGTGTGTGTGTGTGTGTATATGACATAACGTATTTATGTAGGTTTATGCGAATTATATAAGACTTCAGCGTGTGTATGTATGTATATATATACATATATATATATATATATACATATATATATAATATATATATATATATATACATACATACATATATATGTGTGTGTGTGTAACTTGTGAATATAAAAACACATGAATCCGTACATACATACGTACACATTCTGTCACAGCAATCAATGACTAACTCGAACGACTCGGCCTCGTCCATGCTTAGGAAGTTGGTCGCACATGCAAACATAACAGGCGGTCATGTTTACCCTCCCCCCCAAACCTCCCTCTCTCTCTCTCTCTCTCACCTCACGCGAGTCAGCAGCGTGAAAGGGTTACACAGCTCCTATCTTACAGTGTTTACCTTTATTGTGCGGGCATCATCTGCATGAATACATAATGACAATACGTCCCGAGGTCCAGATGTTTGCCTGTCATAATACAAGATAGGAAGAGCAGAGGCAGGACGCCCTCCTCACTCCCATCCAGCTATAATTCGTCATATTAAAAAAAGGGGGTTGAATAGATTACTTGCTCTATTGAGTTCGTATTAGGGATTCAAGGCTTAAATGCATGGGAAGGGGGTTGGAGGGGGAAAGGGGGTAATGTCAGGGCTAATAGGATGGGTGGTGGGTATTAAGGAGGGGGGGAGGGGAGAAAATGGTGATCATGGCCAACCGGAGATAGTTTGGGCAGGGATGAAACATGACAGAAGTTAGCTCATCCCTGTTGTTCGCCTTTTTTTTCTTTTTTTTTTCATAGGGGCTGTAATAATTTCCTCACGCCTTCTCCCCCACCCTCCACCCCTTAACCCTTACCCCCTCCTTCCTCCCTCTGCCCTTCCCATTTATGTCAACCCCTTACTTCCTATCCCCACCCCTAACCCCATCTTTACCCATCTTCTTTTAGTGACGTTTCCCAGTTCGCTTTTGTGAATCGCAGAGAATGATCAGCATTTAATGTCCTTTTTTTTCCTCTCTCTCTCTCTCTCAACATGCCACTTTTCTAAATGAATCCCGTTCATAGGACAGTGAGCAAAATGACCCATGACAAGACAAAATGGTAATTTATAGTCACAGGTTGTAAGGACATCGCCGGTGAACGAAATCTGAATGGGCATTATAAACAGGGAACATTCAAGACGTTTATTATTG
>NC_087205.1:33398992-33402789 GCF_015104395.2 Macrobrachium nipponense
TTCAGATAATTTCCCATTGGCGCTTGACAAAATAATAAAGTTAGTTGAATTATGTGTGTCTAATAATGTATTTTCATTCGGGGAGTCATTCTATAAGCAAAAAGTCGGTGTAGTACGGGTAGTCCTTTAGGTTCTGTTTTAGCCAATCTATACATGGAATACTTTGAAACTAGAGTAATAAATGCAATAAAACCAAAAACATGCTGTGGATGAGATATTTAGATGATATTCTAATATTTTGGGATAATAGATGGGGCAATTTTAATTAATTCTTTTCAAAATTACACACATTAGTGGCCAGCATCAAATTTAAAGCTAAATGGGAAACAGACAATAAAATTCCTTTTCTTGATGTTTTGATAATTAGAGACACGACAGAATACAAATTTACCATATAGAGAAAACCAACGTTCTTACTTTCATACATTCACTACTTTAGCTCTCATGACATTCCTATCAAGATAGGCATAGCCAGCAACCTGTTCTTGAAGCCCCTACGAATTTGTTCCCCAGATTTCCTGGAAAAGGAATTGGAACTAATTTGTAAGCATCTTTCGTCTTTGAGGTATCCTGACCACATAACTGAGGAAGCGATTCATAAATCAAACCTAATTTTCTACCGACCCCCTCAAGACAAGACCAGAGAGACACACAACAATAAAATAAAAATTCCACACCTGGACAAGATTAAGACAGTGACCCAGACACTTGGAAAATATAACCCTTTTGCTTTTACTTACCCAAATACCTTAGCCAAATCCCTGATTAACGTCCAACAAGACAAAACACACAGATCAGGAGTATACGAAATCCCATGCCTGGTCTGTGACCAATCTTACACCGGATTCACAGGAAAATCACTTCCCCAGAGATTAATACAACATAAACAGTCAGTTAGGTATGGACAACAGAACTCGGCTATTTTCAACCACATAAATAACCATAACCACAGAATAAACTGGTATTTGTCCCATATAATTTATAGCAGCAACTGTCGATACAAAAGTCAGATGATAAAATCGCCCTTGAATAAACAGAGAGGGGTAATGCACATCTCAAAGGGCACCTGGGACTCGGATGTCGAATATAAAATCTTCCTTCAACCAACACTTAAGAGGATTAAAGAGGAATTATCAATGGTATATACATATCATTATGTTTTTTATTATTTTTATTTTATTTTATTATTTTCTTTCTTCTATCAAGGTCACCCTAATCGATTGGGTAGTTTTATAGTGTGGGGTCCCAGGTTGCATTCTGCCTCCATAGGAATCCATCATTTTTTTTACTATGTGCGCTGTTTCCAGCAGCACTCTTCTGCATTAGTCCTGGAGCTACTTTAGCATCTAATTTTTCCAGGTTCCTTTTCAGAGATTTTAGGATCGTGCCTAGTGTTCCTATGATTATAGGTACAATTTCATTGGCATATCCCATATCTTTATTATTTCTCTTTTCAGGTCTTGCTACTTATCAATCTTTTCTCTTTCTTTCTCATCTACTCTGGTGTCCCATGGTATGGTAACATCATTGAGTGATACTTTCTTCTTGGTTTTGTCAATCAACGTCACGTCTGGTCTATTTGCACACACCATCTGTTCTGATACCATAGCCCCAGAGGATCTTTGCCTGATCGTTTTCTATCACTCCCTCAGGTTGCTGCTCATACCACTTATTAATGCGAGGTAGCTAGTGTTTCTTGCACAGGCTCCAGTGGAGGGCTTTTGCTACTGAATCATGCTTCTTTTTGTAATGGTTCCGTACAAGTACCAGACATTCGCTTGTTATGTGGGTTATGGTCTTGTTTTTCACACTGCACTTCTTGCATATGGGTGAGATGTTATTTTCCATCTATTGTTCTTTGGATATATCTGGTTCTTAGGGCCTGATCTAGTGCCGATTACCATGTTTCATGGCTGGCCAATTCTTTAGTCTGTCTCATGTACTGTCCATACATTGGTTTGTTGTACTATTCTTCCGTTCTGTTTGTCATTCTCCTGTCTCTATATATTCCTGGGTCCTCGTCTACTTTCATTAGTCCTTCTTCCCATGAACTCCTGAACCACTTGTTTTCACTGGCTTTCAGATATTGCCCCAGTTCTCTGCTCTCGATGTTGACGCAGTCCTCTATGCTTAGTAGTCCTCTCCCTCCTTCCTTTTGGGTTATGTATAGTATGTCCGTATTTGCTCCTGGGTGTAGTGCTTCGTGTATTGTCATGTGTTTCCTAGTTTATACTGCGGAGTTCAGCCTTCGTCCACTCCACTACTCCTGTGCTGTATCTGATTACTGGTACTGCCCATGTGTTTATGGCTTTCATCATATTTCTGGCATTGAGTTTTGCCCTGAGTATCGCCTCAAATCTCGGCATACGTATATTCTTTCCTGATCACCTTCATCTCTTGGTGTTTTATATTCTCTCCTATTATTCCCAGGTATTTGTATCCTGTCTCATCTATGTGTTTGATGCTATTCCCATCTGGTGACTTAATCCCTTCACTCGTTGTCACTTTGCCTTTTTGTATGTTGACCAAGGGAATCATGACTACTACAAAGAGTACTGGGGACAATGAGTCGCCCTGGAAGATCCCTCTCCTGGTGTTAATCTCTGCTAGTCTTATTCCAGAGCTTGTAAGTATTGTATTCAGTTGCGCATTGCATTTTTTAGGAAGCTGATGGTGTTTTCCTCTGCCCCATATATTTTCAGGCATTCTATTAGCCACGTGAGGGGTATCATGTCGAAGGCTTTCTTCTAGTCAGTCCATGTCAGGCTTAGGTTGGTTTTCCTCTTTTACAGCTATTCATTACCATTTTGTCAATCAGAAGCTGGTCTTTTGTGCCTCTAAGTAGTTGTATAGCCTTTCACTCATGATACCTTTAAGTAACTTCCACATCATTGGTAGGCAAGTGATAATAGGCCTGTAAGTACTTACTATGTTTTCCTTGTTCTTGTCTTTTTGTACTAAGTTTGTTCTCCCTGTGGTCATCCATTTGGGAGCATGGTGGTTTGTGATACAATGCTGAAGTTGTTCTCTTATTCGTGGGTGTAGGGCCTTGAAATTTTTGAGCCAGTAACCATGGACTTCATCGGGACCTGGTGCTTTCCAGTTGGGAATTTCTTGAGTTGGTGTCTGATTGTGTTTGTCGTAATCTCGGGGAATCTTTGTTTTATTCACCGCAATTCTTCTGCCTTGACTTCCTGGAGCCATGTTGCATGTTTGTTGTGTGGTACCGGATTGCTCCACAATGTTTTCCCAGTCTCTTACTTGGTTCGGCTTAAGGAATTTCCTGGTGGTTATCTTCCCCTCTTGGTTGGCTGTATAATCTTTTCTGGTTGGTTCCGAATAGTTTGTTTTGTTGGTATCCTTTATTCCTGTTCATGTACCGTTGGATCTTACGTGCTTTGGCTTTCAGCCTCTATCCCTTCTCGTTCAGTTACTCCCTTGTTTTCTTGCTTCTTAGCCTCTTTTCTGCCATCTCTTTCAGTTTACTCAAGTCAGATCTCATCACTATGGTTTGTTTTTCCAGGCACCTTTTCCAAGGCGGTTGCTGTTTTGGTTTCAGATGGATTGGTTGTGATGGTGGTGTTGGAGTCTGTATCCCCATTAGTTCTGCTACTATTCTTAAAACTGCATAAGACAGATTGTTTGTTTCTGTGATGCTGGTGGTGTGTATTAATCTCATTTTTTCATTAACTTCACTTGCTTTCTCTCTTAGTTTCTTATTATATTCAGAACTGAAACCTATTCATATGGAACAAGGCCACAAGAGCCACCGACTTGAAATTCACGCTTTCAAAGAG
>NC_087205.1:33403289-33569125 GCF_015104395.2 Macrobrachium nipponense
AAGAGGAGGTAAGGGGAAATACAGAAAGAAGAGGTCTCACTTATCAAAAAAGACTTATCAAAAAAGAAAAAGTAAATATATATATATATATATATATATATATATATATATATATATATATATATATATATATAGTTTAAAAAATTCTAGGAGAGATATGTATATGTGTAATATATATATATATATATATATATATATATATATATATATATATATATATATATGTATATGTAGTATATTCATATCTCCTAGAATTTTTAACAACAATATCATTAACAATCTCAGGAACTTCAACCTTTTCAACATTTCAGGAGAAAAAAAAGAAAGAAAAAAAAACAAAAGGATTACCACTCCGACATAAATCCCCGACAACAGGAGACAGCTGAGCTGCGTAATAACATCAAAAGTGAAATCATCCCATCATTTCAGGGAGGGAAAGTTATAATGTTAAACCCTTGAACCGGAATAACAACATAACGTAATTTCCCCTAAAAAGAAGAAAACAACAGGTCATTTTGATATAAGTTTACTCAATGTTAAGTCCGTTTCTCCTGGGCGGCAATGTTTTATTTTCACGAGTTGTATAATTTTGTTTCATATATTCGCTCCTAAATGTTACGGGGACTTTCGGAAACGCGGGATTTGTAGCGTGATATTCCGTGCTTGTTCTACATGATCAGGTCACAGAAATGCATTATTATATTACATTTCAAGAAATGGAAGATAGAAAAGGCTTAAAACAACCATATGAAAAGATTATATATCTATATATATATATATATATATATATATATATATATATATATATATATATATATATAATATCTATATATATATATATGTATATATATAGCAGGAAGAGTTTAAATACAGATGTCAGTTTCATATTGGCGTCGTTTATATAATGCAACGTTTCAGGGACCAGCCCCATTTTCAAGCTGAAAACTATATTAATTTATTCAAATTACAACGATTACTCATCTAAAAAAATAAACTTATTACAATATATAAAGCAAATTAAAAGAACACCAACGAAACTCAATTACACACACACATATATCCATATATATATATATATATATATCATATATATACACATATACATACATATATACATAGTAAGAAGTTTATGCCATCTGCATTGCAAAGTAACATATATTTTAAATTTTATTCATAACATTCATTTTTTATTTTATTCATAATGAAATACAGGAACATTCACCCCTTCACTTCCATTAAAGGATTAACTCTTAATCCTCTCTTGTGCATTTGACTGCCTGTGACTTGTACCTACAGACCACCTTGGGATCGAGAGAGACGTGCGCCCGCCCCAGGAGGTCAACCGGCTGCCATATTGAATATGAAACCACGTGCTGCCTGCATGGGAAAGGTGTGGAGGGACAAGAACACCGCATGCAGGAAGGAGTCTGGAGAACTCTGCCCAAATAATATTACAAATGGCAGGAGCACTGGGGATTGTTCTTAGACTCTTCCTATCCTCCACACGAGCAACATCGTCCCGCTCTCTTTCAGCTACCGACCCCTTTTTGGGATGCTGATGCTACCCTATCTTGTTAACAGTCCAGTTAATTCAATTTCCTTCCCCATCGGTGCCCTGAGGAACATCGATTCCAACCACCGACCAGGAATGTGCCAATGCAAGTTACAGTAGTCAGTTAATCTCCATCTTCGACTTAATTTTCCTTTCATTCTCCTGAGCGTTTCCTTTATTGTTATAATTGCCTTGTGTTACAATCGTATTGTGGTGTAACCATGTTGTGCTCTCATTGTTTGTGTTACCATTGAACTGTGTGCTGCATTATAATTGCAATGTTATTGGCGATCTACCAGAGATATTATACCATTAGTGAAGTAACGTACATGTGTCAAGTTAATAACCAGTAACGCAACTTCTTCCATTCTAAATTTATCAATAACATAACTGCTTGCCTTCGTAATTAATTAGTAAGGTAACTGTTCCCCTTTTAAGTGATTATTAACGTAAGTTGTTATTCTTCATGTAATAAAGTCCTTTGTCCCTTACGTACACATTCCTCGATCAATAGTCACGTGTATGACACAAACTTGCTCAGAGCAAAAATCACTTTCGTTACAGGCTGCAATTGGATTCTGGATTCTGGCCTCGTGCTGCTCCGGGATTCTTCCCCTTCTTGGTGTCTCCTATGTACCATGTGTCCGGGCAGACCGACCACCTTTTCATCTACTTCAAGATCGAATCCGTTACAATTACCATTTGTGTTACAGCCCCCTTCAAACCCATTGGGTGTTATCAATTCTTTTAATACGATTTGAGAGTGTATATATAATCAATTCAGCTAACTCCTAAAGTTTGCATGCTCATTATTTACTCTGAAGCAGCCCTTCAGCCTCATTTTAACAATGTGGTTGTCCGTCCTTGTTCAGGTCATTTGCAGTTAAAGGTTAAGTTATCACCAATAGTTGCACATTCCCCAGGTACAGTCATATCAATATTATATATATATATATATATATATATATATATATATATATATATATATATATATATATCTATATATATATATATATAGTATGAGTGTTTGTATATATAAATGTATTTGTTATTATTATTATCATTATTATTATTATTACTATTATTATTATTAACCAAACAAAATTCTGCTGGGCCTTGACCCAGGCTGACAACCTAACACATCTCTTGAAAATGGGCCACAGATAGGGCCTGAAATACTTGAGTGTGGAGTAAAATTAAATGTAAATAGTACTCAGAAGTAAACACGTTATACAGTGATTTTGTCGGTTTTCTTTTTCATTATTATTATTATTATTATTATTTGAAGGTAGGAGACCCTCTCTCAAACATGTTTTGTTAAAGATGATGGCAGCATCAGTGGAATTGATTTTATATATGATCTTTTTCATTCTTCTTATTATCTCTTCTCATCAGGGCTGATATTTTGCTAATAGCTGCGATGTTCATATCTCGGTGAAATGAAATTTTGTTTTCTAAAAATAATAATTTATTTTGTTATGATAACAAAGGTGGTTAACAAATCTTAGTCTAAGGGCGTAACGGAATTCCAACGTTTCCACCGTATCATCGGTTCATTTCAAGGAAAGGTGAGCTTGAACTGATTGGAATGGGGTCGTTCGGCGGTATTTATTGTGTCCCAGGTGCTCTGTCTGATGGCGCTGCATTTTCATTGGCTGACAGAGGATTAAGTCCCTGAGTCAAGCCGTCTTGCAGAGGTGGAAGCTCGCACTGCTCTTCTCGTGCGGACGCTGGAGACTGGGAGCGTAGTATTGGGAATGTCATTGCCGATAGACGGGGGCACCTGATTGGCCCGTTCGATCGGCTCTATGGTGCTGGCGGCGGCGCCCTTCGTGCCACCGTCGGGAGGAGTGAAGTCTCTTGGGTGGTGTTGAGGCTGGGGTCTCTCCTTCCCGATGTGTAGGGCCTCCAAGAGGCGAGGCGACGGTGGTCTGCTGCCTTATCGATAATTCTGATATTAGGAATAATGTCATTCCTAGTTATCCTGGTATTGTGGACGTTTTTGGCATGATTATGGATGGCGCCTTCCTGAGCGTGCAGGATATCCTCTTCGAAATCGCATAGTCGTCATACCAATGTAAGCGCCGGGGCATTCCCGGACAGGGCAATTTGTACTGGTAGACAACGTTAGTTTTCTTGAGAGGGTCCTGCAACACGGGGGCTGGATTGTTTTTCATAATCGGCCAGGCTGGTCTTCTTGCTCTTGTAGTAAATTATTAGTTTCACTTTTTCGCAGGGTCCGTGGGGGAGACGTTCCTTTCTATGATGGTACGAAGGGCTCGCTCGTCCTCTTTGTATTTCTTATGAAATACTCCCTTGTAAAGAGAGTGACGTCTTCAAGGGCGGCGGGACGAGGCTCTCCCTGCTGATACCACTTATCGATGTTTCTGCGAATGCATTTAGTGATGTCCCGGTTGGAATACCCGTTGTTAATTAAAACTTGGGCAACACGTTCTAATTCAGTGTGCGTGTCCTTCCACGAAGAGCATGTGAGAGAGCTCTCCTGATAAGGCGCGTGTATCGCAGTGCGCTTATATCTCTCTGGACACTCGCTCTCGCCGTTCAGGCACATGCCCAGGTTCGTGGGTTTCGTATACACCTGTGTTACGAAGCGCTCCTCTTGTTGCCCGACGAGGACGTCAAGGAAGGGGGGGAGGCGACGGTCACGGCAATGTTCGATGGTGAAGTTGAGTCTGCTGTAGTCGTGGAAGGCTTGTCGCAGGCGCTCTATTCTTCCACCGTGCTGGCGCTGATGAAAGTGTCGTCAATATACCGGACGTACATAGACGGCTTCTCGATGTTGGCGAATACCCGACGTTGTTTCAGCACCCATGCACCCATGTAGAAGTTCGCGAAAAGTACTCCGAGGGGAGAACCCATCGCTACACCGTCTTTCTGTGTGTACATATGTCCTCTGTGGGTGGAAAAAAAAAGAAAGGGGGCCTTTTTGTACAAATTTCAAGGAGCTTTCGGAGGGCATGCTCAGGGATGTTTAATGGGGGCGTGGGGAGTTTGTCTCTATATCACGATCCAGGATTATCTGAATTGTTTCATCCACGGGGTGGGACGTTCGTGAAGAGGACTCCACGTCCATCGATGCAATAACTCCTCCGGGGGGTGTGCGTTTTCAGTGCTTCTAAAAACTCGGCAGATGATTTCAAACTGTGGTCATCTGGAACATAAGGAGTCAAAATAGTATTCAATTTCTTTCGCTAAGCAAGCTGGTATGTAGGAGCGGGAAATTTGGCTAATAATGGGGCGTAACGGGTTTCCTGGTTTATGAGTTTTACGTTCCCGTATATGTAGCCAAGGTCGTAGTCCCCTACGATCGGCAGCAAGTGAAGGGCATTGGAAGCTGCTTTGACAGTCTCAATAATCCTATTGGCCTCACGTTTAATGTCATCTACCGGGTTCTTGGTGATTCTCTGGAATTTGCTGCTGTCTGCCAGTATCTCATCCAACTTGTGGTGGTATTCTTCAGTGCGGATGAGTAAAAATGCAGCGGTTTTATCGGCCCGACGGACGGTGACATCCTCTTTCGCTCGGAGTTCTTTGGCAGCTTCGCCTAGAAGAGAGGATGCCGAAAAGAGAATGAGGTACGATAACTAAGAAGCTGGTCGCCCTCAACGGAGGAAAACTACGGCTCCCCGCGAAGAGAGAAGAATACATTAACCTGACCGACTACGTACCTACCGCCGAACAAGACAGAATTCTACGTATGGGACTCAATTGCCATTTCTCCACCCGACTGAGGCCCATGGAGAAACGCCTTGAGATCGAGTACCTGCTGGACACCATACACAAGCATGAAGATCAAGCCACCATACGTACTACGGAGGCCCTGCAGCCCCTCCTCTTGGCCGAGGCCCTCCACGGAACGCGGTGATTACAAGAGTGATGTGATCAACAGGCGCCTGATGAGAAGAGAATAATAAGAAGAATTGAAAAGATCATATATAAAATCAATTCCACTGAATGCTGCCATCATCTTTAAACAAAATATTATTATTATTATTATTATTATTATTATTATTATTCAGTAGACGAAGTCCATTCATATAGAACAAGCCCACAGGGAACGTTGACTTGAAATTCAAGCATCCAAACAATAAGGTGTTCGTTAGAAATAAGTAAGAGGTAAAGGGCAATACAGAAAGAAGAGATCTCACTTATTGAAAAAGAAAATAATTAATTAAATAATTGATTAATAAATAGATAAATATGTACTAACATGCAAGGAGAATAGTATTAGGGTAAGTAATGCATTGCATCTTGGTTAAAACTTTAAAAGTTCCTATTGAGCGACATCCCCTGGGAGGCTGTGCCACAGTCCAGCGGTGTGAATAACAAAGGACCTCTGCAACTGAGAAGTTCGACAGTGAGGCACATTTACTGTTTATTGGTGCTGTTGTTTAGCGAATCTGGTTGCTCTCTCTCGGCAGGTAAAGGTGATCAAGGATCAATTGTAAATATGAAAGATCTCTGTTGAAATACAACTTATGAAAACGTGACAAACAAGAGACCATCCGTCGATGGTTCAAGTCATACCTGCAACTATTAGGAAACAGAAACCTACCACTACGAACCACTCTATCTAAAGATAAATCAATGGCGGAAGCAGACATCCACACAGGAGAACAATATTCTAGTCAAGGAAGCACAAATGACCTACAACATGCTCCAGTGATTTGATCACTGCTACTGGCGTTGAGCCTCATACCCCACCCACCACACCATTTCCTAAATCGGTCCATAACCAGACTGAGGCTGAGGGCAGCTTCATTTTTCCAAAGTAGAGACTTTATTACACCCACAAGTGTTGCACCATCGGCATACTGATCAATCTTGTTTCCCAGGCCAGCTACCGCACCACTTGTATCACTAAAAATAACGGTGGACCATGACTACTGCTACCCTGTGGAACTCCAGACATATATAAAAGGTCTTGGCTCACTAAAGATCCCGTCCACAGCCACTCGCTGGTACCTACCTGTGTATTTATGCGATAATATGAAATTTTGAAAGTAACTGCGATGCTGTTATGACGTTGTAACAAATGATAAAAATAGGCTTCCAAAAATATTAAGTCACTTACATAATACGGCATTTTTACGAAACAAGTAGTACATATGTATGTATATAACACATACATGCATACAAACACATAAATATATATATATAATATATATATATATATATATATATATATATATATATATATATATATATCTTTCAAAGCCTTACATAAATCAGTTATATATGTACGTAACACATAAAACTCTATTTTACATAAGAACAATATTTCTCCAAAACTTCCAAACGATATAAAATCAGTCTAATGGCAGCGATGGCCCGGAGCTGTGACAAACGATCTAATTTCGAGTTAATAAGCGTGAGAGAAAATATGCCAACAGCCGGGGGTAGGGGGGTGGGGGGTTCAAAGGCACAGACACTAAGGCATGGCCCAACTTTAGACTCCTGGACAATTAAAAGCTGCAACGTGAAATATAGCACAGCCGCTCCAGGGAATCATAAGGTTCGTAAACCTCTATGGTAAAATATAAACAAGCCACGATGCCACAATTCTTCGACCAGAAAATAAACTGACACGATGACACGTTTCCGCAATCTGATGGAAGATAAACACATCACGATGTCGAGCTTCCTCAATCTGGCGAAGGAAAAGATGTTCACGATGACACGTTTCCTCAGGCTGATGACAGACACAAATCACGATGCCACTTTTCCTCAATCTGGTGAAAGATACACAACGGATGACACGTGTTTGCTTACGATGATAATTAACAAATCACGATGCAAAGTTTCTTCAATTTGGTGAGAGCTAAATTAAGATATCTGGTGAGTGATGAATCATAATGCCATGTTTCCCCAGTCTGATAAATGACAAACAAATACCGATGACGCGTATACACAGAGATAAATAAGCCTCAATTCCGTGTCTTCAACTGCAATGCATACAAATCACGACGACATGTTCCTTCGCCCAAATAGTTTTGCAAATCAAGATGCTTTCATTCTTCGCCCAGAAATACACACAAATCACGACGCCGCATTTCCTCACCCACAGGACACAAAACAGCGGCCTGTCCCCAGAGTGATAAAAAGAAAAAAGAAGGATAAACAATAAGGACCACTCCCCCAAAAAGTAATTCGCTACACTTTGGATCAGCCGGTTCTGGAAGGTACCCTAGGCCTCCCCTCCCCCCTACTTACCAAGATTCCTCCACCTCCCTCCACCTCAACCATCTCCTTTTCTCTCCCTCCCTTAGTTCCACTCCATTACCCCATTACCTCACACACTGACACCCTAAACATAACACCCCTTCCCCAAACACAAACACCCGACCCCTCCCATCCCCCCCCCCTCCGAAAAGCCTTCCTTCCTAGATACCCTACCCAACCCAACCCCCCCTTCATCTTCCCACAACTACTGCTAAAACCCGTAAGGACCACCTCATGCCCTCCACCCCCTTCCCCACAACTCATACCCCCATGCCCTGAGAGAGAGAGAGAGAGAGAGTACGCGATTTCAATAGACAAAATATGATGCGACCCCGAAAAAAGGCCAAACCAGCATTTCGCAGAATGATATAGAAATATGGCGATACCATGAGTGAGGCCTTTTGTGGAGTTATCGGGATCTCGCCTTCAGCCAGGCGAAAGGACCCTCGGTAGACTAATAAAAAATACGTCCGAAAGAAAAAGAGAGAGAGAGCGAGAGAGAGAGAGAGAGATAAAATATTATTAACGGAATGCAATTCAAGATTCTGAATGCCTACGATAATGTCTATTGCTGGCGATAAATGCATTTATATGAGAGAGAGAGAGAGAGAGAGAGAGAGAATGGTCTATTGCTGGGCGATAAAATGCAATTTATGAAGAGAGAGAGAGAGAGAGAGAGAGAGAGAGAATGTCTATTACTGGCGATAAATGCATTTATATGAGAGAGAGAAGAGAGAGAGAGAGGAGAGAGAGAGAGAGAGAGAGAGAGAGAGAGAATGCTACGATAATGTCTATTGCTGGCGATAAATGCATTTATATGAGAGAGAGAGAGAGAGAGAGAGAGAGAGAGAGAGAGAGAGAGTTGCCTACGATAATGTCTATTGCTGGCGATAAATGCATTTATATATGAGAGAGAGAGAGAGAGAGAGAGATAGACAGAGAGAGAGAGAGAGAATGCTTACGATAATGTCTATTACTGGGCGATAAAATGCATTTAATGAGAGAGAGAGAGAGAGAGAGAGAGAGAGAGAGTTGCCTACGATAATGTCTATTACTGGGCGATAAAATGCATTTATATGAGAGAGGAGAGAGAGAGAGAGAGAGATGAGAGAGAGACAGAGAAGAGAGAAAGAGAGAGAATGCACGGATAAATGTCTATTACTGGCGATAAATGCATTTATATGAGAGAGAGAGAGAGAGAGAGAGAGAGAGAGAGAGAGAGAGTTGCCTACGATAATGTCTATTGCTGACGATAAATGCATTTATATGAGAGAGAGAGAGAGAGAGAGAGAGAGAGAGAGAGAGAGAGAGAGAGAGAGAGAGACGTAAATGAAAGAAGATAAATAAGTATTAAAAACATGACATATGTTACACATACAAACTAAAATCCAGATAAAAACGTAAATAGTAATAACAATAATAATAATAGTAGTATAGTAGTAGGAGAAAGGCAATATCATAATAATAATAATAATAGAAAGATCTTGAGAACTGGAACACGGGGCTTGAAAAGCGAGTCGGTCAGAAGGCAGCAGCTTAGCAATGCGACCTCTTTCGTCTGATATTGGCAGGACTCGATTGGTAATGGAATGGCCAATGACGCTGGAGGCTGTTGGAGGGACTACCAAATGGAAGAGCACATTATGAAAAGTTGAGAGAGAGAGAGAGAGAGAGATCAGTATAAGAATTCTTTCCTCTTTATGAAAACAAAACCTGTGATACTACTAGTTGAGAGAGAGAGAGAGAGAGAGAGATCAGTATAAGAATTCTTTCCTCTTTATGAAAATAAACCTGTGATACTACTAGTGCGAGAGAGAGAGAGAGAGAGATATGCGAAAGTTAGAGATTAACCAACGGAACAACCCACAGGAATTGAACTTATCCATAATTACCGAAGAATGTGTTTCCGCCAGACGAGATCTTCAAACCCAATAAGAGGTCAGTCAGTCTAAATTTGTATATAAAAAAAAATCCGATTCTTGTGTACTTTGTCATCATCGACGTACCAAGACTGCAGACGTAATACTGTGTTTTGTAGACGATGCGTAGCTGTACGAATACATGTGTCAAACATAATTGATTTAATATAACATCCTTACACAAACAGACTTTCTCCCAAACCAAAACCCGCCCCCCCAAATAAAAAAAAAATGCACTTCGTAGAGGTTCCGTAGCTACAAGAATACTGTAGCAATCAAATGTGACTGATTAACATCCTTAATCGAACAAAGACTTTCTCTTCGCCCACATACAAACAAATTTTTCAATAAACTGAAATTTTTTACCAAAGCGCCAATTTATGATAAAATTACTAATATATTTAGGACGGTTATTTAATTTTTCCCAGTCTCTTTGTTTTATTTTTTTTTTCCTTTTTTTTTTTGAGGGCGAGGGGACGAGACTGAGCGAGACCGCTTGTGTGTGTTGTATCGCAGATCCAATTAATAATTAACATCGGCGGCGTGTTCCCGAAATTTCATGCATGAATAATCGTGCCTGAAATTTGCATTAGTGGCCCCCTACCCCCTACCACTCCCCCGGCCCCCCGCCCCCGGACCATCCTCCGGGTGGACCCCCTTCGCCCCACCTCTTCCGGCTTTTGACCCTTCACCCCCCTTCTGCGCTTTTTATAAGCGCACATGTTCGATGAAAAAACAAAAATTCGCCGCCATAAAGACATCGGCGTATTTTGCCTAATTATGAAGATTAACCGGCCCTCAGCCCCCGAGCTAGAGAGCGGCGGTGCCCCCTCCATCTCCCCCTACCCCTCAGGGGTATCTCATTCGTTATTAATATCGCGCTGTTGATTAAGAGAGCCTTGCCCACGTCCGAGTCGTCATTGTTCTAAGAACATGGGATGTAACACGATGTCAGAAATAAATAGTACTTTCATTCATTACAAAATAACATAACGGTAATGTAAACAAATAAACTTAGTTAACATCCCTAATTGATTATGAGCATGTTATTATTCACCTGGCGTTGCGTCATGGCGGCCCTAATTAAATGACGAGAACATCTCATTAGTTTTGATAACGAGTGCTCATAACAGGTGAATTCCTTCCTCCTGACCGTAGAGAGTTATGATACGAGAGGTTTCTGTGGCGGTACATTACCACTGTCAATGGTAAGGGGAGATTTTACTGACGGTGCACGTCATGGAGGCTGCTGGGAGATTACAATGATAATGATGATGATGATTGCAGGAGTATATTCTAGGTATAATAATAATAATAAATACTATGTCTTTCCAAATCTTCTCACTATTAACAATTGCAAAGACATTTTGTATCAAAGCAATTCCACTGATGTTGCCATTCTTTTTAAGAGAACATGCTTAATATCTAAGACAGGTCTGCTCCCTTCGAATAAATAATAATATAATAATAATAATAATATAATAATAATAATAATAATAATAATCATAAGTTCAAGCGAAGGTGCAGTGCATTACTACCCTAATACTGTTCTCCTCGTATTTTAATACATTTTTATCTATTTGTTAATTTATCAATTTATGGTTTTCTTTTTCAATAAAATGGGATTACTTCTTTCTGCATTTCCCTCTACTTCCTCTTATTACTTCTTCCTAATGAATAGCATATTGTTTGGAAGGTTGGATTTCAAGTCAATGGCCCCTGTGGTTTGTTTGCTTGTATGGTGTTTTTACGTTGCATGGAACCAGTGGTTATTCAGCAACGGGACCAACGGCTTTACGTGACTTCCGAACCACTCAATGGAATGGCCGAGAATCGAACCCAGCGACCACCAAGGTGGGACGCTAATACCATACCAACCACGCCGCTGAGGCGCTTCAATTGCCCCTGTGGGCTTGCTCCATATGAATAGGGTTTTATCTTCTGAATAATAATAATAATAATAATAATAATAATAATAATAATAACAAGACTTACAGTTTCCCACAAATATTCGAAATATCACTTGTACCGCTGCCAACAGGACAACCTCTTTTATATACCTTCCCTCGAAGTGAAAACAATACAACCATTTATTTATGAATGAACTGGAACTTCCTTTTGATAACAACTACAGTTTCTTCATTTTGATGCCTAACATCAGACGCAATTAAGGCAAATGGCCCGAATCTCTGTCACTCAGACGAAACAAATCAGATACCTTATACTCGAAGGTCAATGAATCTTTCAGAGAAATTATAAAAGAAAGGGTTAATGATCAGGTAGGTATGGCTGACACGATAACTGACTGACCTTTCGAATTGGTCTCTTAATTTGACATCAGCAAAATAGTTCCTCGTTGGACGAGTGGTTTTCGCGCTCGGCTGCCAAAGTTCGATTCTCGGCTCTGCCAACGCGGAATCAGAGGAATTTATTTCTGATGATAAAAATTCATTTCTCGATATAATGTGGTTCGGATCCCATAATAAGCTGTAGGTCCCGTTGCTAGGTGCCCAATTGGTCCCTAGCCACGCAAATCAAATATCTATTCCTTCGGGCCAGCCCTACGAGAGCTGTTCATCAGCTCAGTGGTCTGGTAAAACTAAGATATACTTAACTTTTTGACATCAACAGGATCAGCTTAACGTGGGATCAGAACCGTGGGTACATGCTGTCTCCCATTCAGAATTCGGATCACTCTTACTGTTTGGTATGGTTCAATGTTCGTGTGATACTCTGCGGGAAACCTTAACAACGCCACATCATATTGGTGATCGATCATTCAATGACAGTTTTGCGCAGAACTTTGAGTACTGACAAA
The DNA here is from genome assembly GCF_015104395.2 of Macrobrachium nipponense. Taxonomy (NCBI): domain Eukaryota; kingdom Metazoa; phylum Arthropoda; class Malacostraca; order Decapoda; family Palaemonidae; genus Macrobrachium; species Macrobrachium nipponense. The sequence continues at coordinate 33,415,822 of NC_087205.1, forward strand.
TGAGGAACTCCCATGAAACTAAACACAGAATAAAATGAAGATTTTGGGGTTTCTGGCAAATAATAATGATTAGCTCCCTTTAAACAAAAAGCAAAATTCTGACGATTAAAAACAAAATAGCCGTGATCTTAAAAATGAAAGAAACTTGTGGGTACTGACAAATAACAATAATTAAAGACTATGAAAAACCAAAATAAGCATTAAAAACGCAATCATTTTGATCTTTTAATTTTCTTTTAAGATCTGCAGGTGAACTATAAACTATCTCAATGAACTACTGCCACGGTGACCAGTGAATAGGTGACAAACTCATACAAAGACGAATTTAAAGGCTTATTCGCATGATTGTTAATTTAAGAAAATTTTCGCCTGAGAGATTAGAATCCTAGACGAAACTGACTAAATATTTATATAATAGCACAAATGTATATTATCATCATTATTATTATGTTATTATTGTTGTTATTATTATTATCATCCTTCAAGTACAGTATAATACATAGGGGAGTTCGTACGTATGTAAGAGAAGCACATAAACAAACAGTACGCAGCAAAATGCATAAATTAGGTAAAATTCAACGAAATAAAAATTCAAATCAAAACACATTTCACTGGTTAAGGTCGAGGTTCTCTGGTTTGCAGTTCCTCTTAGGAAACGGATACTCTCTCTTAGCAGGCTTTAGAGTAAGCTTAAAATGAACAGCCTCAGAGAGAGAGAGTGAGTTTGTGACTTTGCTATACAAACTGGAATTATTCACAGGTCAAGATCGAGTTTCAGCGACCTGGACCGTTCATTTTTTTTATACAAGACATCTTCTCTTCTCCCTTTACAAAACTATTCTCAATACTAACCGACGCCGACTGGAAATACAAGCTTGCAAACCGCCAATTGCCCCAAACAAATCAACTATTCATATCAACCTCGCGGTAAAGAAATATATTAGACATGATACGGCAAGGGGAGCATCCCCACTTCTTTATTGATTGTCAAATGTTAACTTCTTTTTTCATCTCCCCAAGCGCACATCATTTCAAAATATCCCGCGCTAAACTCTCTCTCTCTCTCTCTCTCTCTCTCTCTCTCTCTCTCTCTCTCTCTCTCTCTCCGCATCCTTTCCCTCGCCCGACCATCAGTATATCATTACACACAATGGCAAGGAATGATCCAATTATACGGCGGAGGGAATCCTATTGTAATGAAGTGCACGCCTGTTAAAACAACTGCTTTTAAAGGGGGGGTGGGGGATCCTGTGACCCCCTATCATTATCCCCAACCCCACCAACCACCCAAAACCCGGCCCCCCCGCCCCCCAGCCCACTAAAAGGTTTGCTTCCTGACGACGAAACAAACTCCGGTTTGTGATTTAAGGAACGGGACGAAAAAATACGACAACAAATACATATATAAGCTTGGAAATGCTAATGATGGAGCCGGTAGCACAAGCGCACACGCGCGCGCGCATACACACACACACACACACAGAATGTAATACGTATGCATTTAATAAAAAGAAAAAGAAAGGGACAGTCAGAATATATATGTAGTGATTTATGATAGAGAGAGAGAGAGAGAGAGAGAGAGAGAGATGAGAGAGAGACGAGAGAGAGAGAGAGAGAGAGAGAGGAGCACTATGTTATTCATTTATTGCATAAAAGAGGGATTGAAAATTATCATACTGTATTTGTATGGAGCTCGGAAGTTTCAGCGACTTATGCTGACAAAGGGGCGGAAATCACACCAAGTATTGCAGTCATTTAGTAAGTCGTCTAATTGACGATCTGAATCCACGCCTCATAGGGATAGTCAATTACTGAGCAATTAAATCCTGTAATCTATTAGAAACTGTGATGAAAATTTCCACTAAAAATTAGATCATAAACTAATATAGCTGTGGCTGTATGCAACCATGAACACAAATTATAAATGTAAAATATATATATATATATATATATATATATATATATATATATATATATTATATATATATATAACTGAAGCCACTGGGGAAAATTCAAAATGAAATTGACAGAGTGCCAAGTACTTTCGTGCATTTAACACATCTTAGGGGCACCGAAGATGTGTTAAATACATGAAAAGTGCTTTGCACTCTGTCATTTCATTTTGAACTTTTCCAGTAACTCCAGCTAATAAACAAGATCATGTGCTTACTTTTGTGATTTCTTAGTATGTATGTATGTATGTATGTATGTATATATATATAATCGTATATATATATATATATATGTATATATATATATATATATATATATATATATATATATATATATATATATATATATATATGTATGTATATAATACACACACACAAGGGTTGTCTAAAAGAAGGTTCCCAAAGATTTTCACAATGAAAAACATGATTTTGAAAGCTTAGACTTTTTCCTATTTTTTGACATAATCGCCATTGAGATCAATGCATTTTTGCATGCGGTGTACCGTCTTCTTTATGCCTGAATCATAGAACTCTCCCGCCACTCCACGAAGGTAGCTTAAAACCCTCTTCTTTCAGCTCCTCGATTCTGAAATGCGTTATGGAGGTCTGTACATCCGTCTTTGAATTCTCTGCACCATTGGCGCATGTGTTGTACCCTCATACACTTTTCTCTGTAGACTTCACACAGTTGGGAATGAATGTCCACCAGTACAGTGCTTTTTGCACACAAAAAACAAATCACAGAGCGTAATTCGCACCTGGCAGGAGGAGCGAGTGGGAGCTCCATCTCTATCTGCTGCCAAGCCAAGTCTGAAGCGTAGCAGACAGCTCGCCGGGGGAAAGGGGGGGGGGGGAAAGACTGGGAGAGGGGGAACCAAGCTACACGCTAGTGTCGCAGGATCCCGCGTAACAGCGTTCCTTGCGACTGCAGCTCCTTGAGAACCTTATTATACGGACAACTCCAAGTTTATATATATTATATAATATATATATATATATATATATATATATATATATATATATATATATATATATGTATATATATATGACTGGTGAAAATGTTCTGTTATAACAGAATTCTATCTAATAAAAGGAGCCCATAAAAACACCAAAATATAGAACTTTTCTCTCTATATTTTGGAGTTTTTGTGGGCTCTTTCTATTATTATTATTTCTGGGCTCAGCCCGTGTCGCTACATGGAATGTCCCTTTAGCACACATTTCTAAGGTAAATTAATGCTAACATACCAGAGAAAAAAGCTAAAATGGAAATGCCGGAATATTCTGGCTCGCTCACCTTATATAACGGTGTCGGTATGGTTTCTGGGGCGATTGAAACCACTACCAGGGGTCTTTTTCCATTTAGATTCATCCTTCTTCAAAATCCCTCTACCAGAGAGGAGCCGATCCAAGGCCCACTCCCCGCTACCGTTACTACTAGTGCCTCTGATGGCATCCTTTTCGTTAGCACGATCCAGACCGCACGCGTTTTTTCTTGCTCTGTGTTGTGCTCGCTCTGGATTTATCCTATTTCATCATGGAACATCAAGCTATTGCTGCATCCAAGTTAAGTACTGCTAGTAATGTTTCATGTCAATTTTAGCCGGGCAAGGGCCCGTTTAACCATTTTATTTTGGTTATTAAAGACGGCGTCCCGGACGGCTTTGTTCCCGAGCCGCGCCACATGTTTCTTTGTTTCGTGCTACTCTTGGTCTTCTATACTGTTTGTACTCGAATGATTTAGCAGTACATGTTTATTACTATGGTTATGCATTATTGACGTATTATTGTGATTATTACCCATTTATTTTAACACGAGGGTTCATTTGAGTTCGCACGAGCTCGTAGCCTACATCGCTCCTATCAGCTCAGAGTTCATGCATGCATGTTCTTTTGTAATTAGGTCTTTGATAGGCTCCATATAGGACTTAGGTCCTTTCTTTTTGGTCCTGAGCTACCTTGGCCACCGCCCTACGTTCCTACGTATCAGCATAGGCCAGCTGCTTTGAGTTGCTAGGTCGCCCTCCCTTCTTGCTTGGTCCGACCCAGCTTATCCAGGACTGTTCTTTCTCTTATCCTCGATTTTCTTCCTTCTCCCCCGTGTTTTGTTAGGATGTTATTGTATTCATGCTTTTTGAGACGGTTCGAGATGGCCTAGGCCACCTCTGATCACATGGTCTTTCTCACCACGTGGCTCACTCCACGACCGAGAAGAGTCCAGGTGATCACCATGAGCCACCCAGCGTCAGTCCCCCATGCTTACTCCCCCCTCCAGGGAGGGGAGATACGCTCGTTCACGTTGTCCCTGGCAACCGATCCGAGTTCCCTCCCTTCTTCCCCCCCCCACCACACGGGGGATACGGGAGTTACATGGAGGACACGCGGCGCTGGCTCGGCTCACACCGCTCTCATCATAAGAGCACTGGGGGGGGGGGTTCCCTGCCTAGCCGAGCCTCAGTTGGCCACCAGGCTCGGTTGCGCTCGGCTCTTCTCGGTTCTCAGGCCGAGCTCTCCTATCCCGAGTCATCACCCTTCCCGCTCCGGCGGATCAGGGCTCCGGCATTGCCAGACCCCAAGGCCAGTGACTGTAGGAAAGCTCCGGCATCTTTTTATACTTCATGCATGTTTACGTTTATTCTTTACATCCATTGTTTTAGTCTAAGTTGGCGGAGACCCCGCTCACCATCTGGGTTTCACCACCTCCTTATTCTAATTTTAAATTTTTTACGGCGGAGTTATCCACCCCGCCACAGCGCTCGACCTTGACCTCGAGCCCATGACGCCTAGAACGACTTTGTACTCAAAGGGCTCCAAGTCTAAGTCTTCTAGGGACAAGGCCCAGCTCTTCCCCAACCCTGAGCCTTTGACCTCTACAGGAGCCCGTCCTAGGACCCCCAAAGAAAAGGTGGAACCCGCACCTTTCGACCCAGACACCTTTACTGCTAATATTTCGGCCAATATTATGCAGTAAATGGGTAGTCTGGTTGGGAACTTGGTCCAAAACAAGTTCCAGGAGATGTTCACACAAATCTCATCTTCTTTGGAGGAGTCAGGCCAGTCAATCCGAGCCATTTGGGAGAGGCTGGTCACTCAGGAGAACCTCATCGCAGGTCTCCGAGAGAACCCCGCGACAGGTCTTGCGCAGCCCGGCATGGTAGTCCAAACCATGCCGGACTCAAGTACTCTCCCCACTTTCACGGCAAGTAATCCCTGGAGGATTTCTTCCCACGCTCCCTTCAAGGACGGGATGCTGACGTTTGAGGGCTGTGGAGCTCGAAGGCTTGAGGACTTCGAGTTTCATCCGGCAGGTCTGCAACCCCCCTTCATCGGCTATGGCCGCCTTACGAAAGCGGCCATGAGGAGAGAGGACAAGATCCCAAAGGAGACGGTCATCCTCTCCCGGGATCAAGCCCAACGTGAATGGCTTAGGAGGCTGGAAGATTGGGAGTGCATCAATACCAGGGTCCAAGCATTTAAAAGCGCATTCACAATCTTCACAGTGGATGGGGAAACAGCCCATCCCGTTCACTACGAAGGTAGCGGAGCTCACGATTCAGGGCCGCGATAAACAGGATGAAGCCAATGCCGCATCTCTGGGAGACGGAGCCTACATCCCGAACAGAAGATCTATGGTTGGATCTCCCGGCCACCTTTTCGGTCGGGAAGCTCAAACCAGACTGTGCCATCACGCAATTTAGCGAGAGACTACCCAGGCTTCCGGACAGCCTCATCCAGGCTGAATTTGACGCCCGAATGAGATTGTCCAGGTCCCTCAATAAGCTTGTTATGACAGAGGTATCATCTCTGATCTACGGAGATGAACCTCTGTTTAAGATCATAGCTAAGTCACAATTGCATACAATGCAGTGTGACTTATATGATTTTATCATAGCAAGACGGAATTGTCGGAAGCATGTCCTGGCGGAGGCCACCATCCGACATGAGCCCAATAAGCTCTTGGCTGCTTCAATCTGGGGTGCTGATCTCTTCCCAGAGTCGGTGGTGAACTCAGTTCACTGCGAGGCAACCAGACTCAACCAGAGTCTGAAAGTTCGCTGGGGATTAACCAGCAAGAGGAAATCAGAGTCGGCCTCTTCAACCAAGAAATCTAAGAAGCCTAGGAAATTCCAGCCTTTCCAGGCTCCTCAGCAACAGGCAGTGATGCAAGCGGTTCTGGTATCACAAGTACCGCAACCGTCTACCTCCAAGGCACAGCCACAACAACAGTTTCTGCTGGTGGCGCAACCACAAACGCAGGCTTCAACCTCCTACGCTGTCTCCCCGGCTTTTAACCCAGTATTTGAAAGCCAGTCCTTTCAGCCTTTTAACAGGTTCGGCAGGGGTAGCAGAGCTAGAGGTGCCTTCCGCCAGTGAGGCGGCGGAAGAGCATCCAGCCGGGGTAAGCACTTACGAGGAGGGCGCGGGACACGCCCTTCCCCGAGCCAGTGAGAACCCTCAGGTAGGAGGGAGACTGTTCCTCTTTCGACACAGATGGAGGTTCAGCAACTGGGCACAGAGCATTGAGTCCAAAGGTCTAGGATGGAGCTGGATCAAAGGTCCCCCTCCATCCAAAACCTTCCATCAACAACCAACGGTGGAATCGATAGAGTACGCCCAAGAACTCCTTCAGAAAGGAGTAGTGTCAAGAGTCAAGCACTTAAAGTTTCAAGGTCGCTTGTTCAGCGTGCCAAAGAAAGGCTCAAACAAACGAAGAATAATTCTAGACTTGTCCCATCTAAACTTATTCATTCGTTGCGCCAAGTTCAGAATGCTGACCATCTCGCAGGTGCGGACCTTACCACCTCTATCGATCTTGCAGACGCATACTATCATGTTCCAGTAGCAAGACACTTCCACCTGTTCCTGGGTTTCAGACTAGGGAACCAGGCATTCTCCTTCAAGGTAATGCCTTTCGGGCTCAATGTAGCCCCCAGAATTTTTACAAAATTGGCGGAGACAGTCGTTCAAGAACTCAGGTCTCAGGGAATAATGCTAGTTGCATATCTGGACGATTGGCTCGTTTGGGCCACAAGCATTGAGGAATGCCACAAAGCAACGGTCAAAATAATCAAGTTTCTGGAACACTTAGGGTTCCAGATAAACAGGACCAAGTCCCATCTAACACCGGAGTCTCGCTTTCAGTGGTTAGGCATTCAGTGGGACTTGAACTCACACACTCTATCAAGTCCGTCGTTGAAGAAGAGAGAAATAGCCAAAGCAACCAGACAATTTCTCAAATGCAAGCAAACGTCTCGGAGGAACCAGAAAAGGATCCTAGGCTCTCTCCAATTTGCTTCGATAACAGACGTTCTGCTAAAAGCAAAACTCAAAGATATAAACCGCGTCTGGCGCTCAAGGGCAAACAACAGATCCCGAGACAAACTATCCACTGTCCCGGCGATCTTACGCAAACGCCTCCGTCCTTGGACGGTAGGTTCAAGAAATTGTCGAAGTCAATTCCCCTTCAGTTCCCTCTGCCGGCACTAGTTATCCACACAGATGCGTCACTAAGCGGCTGGGGAGGGTACTCTCAGTACAAGGAGGTACAAGGAACCTGGTCCCTTCCATTCTGCCAGTTCCATATCAACGTACTGGAAGCTATGGCAGTGTTCCTCACCCTGAAAAAGCTTCATCCAGCCAAGAAATCTCACATCAAACTGGTACTGGACAGTGCAGTGGTAGTACACTGCATCAACAGGGGAGGCTCCAAGTCAAGCCATGTGAACCATGTCATGATAGCCATATTTTCTTTGGCAGCCAAGAACAAATGGCACCTGTCCGCCACACACCTAGCGGGAGTAAGGAACGTGATAGCGGATGCGCTATCTCGCTCAGTCCCACTAGAATCGGAGTGGTCCCTGGACAAGCAGTCATTCAACTGGATCTGTCAACAAGTCCCAGGGCTTCAGGTGGATCTCTTCGCCACGGAGTCAAATCACAACCTCCCTTGTTACGTGGCTCCCAACCTGGACCCTCTGGCTTATGCCACGGACGCCATGGCTATAGATCAATGGAAGAAGATTTACATCTTTCCCCCAGTGAATCTTCTTTTGAAGGTTCTGAACAACTCAGAACGTTCTAGGGGCCGCATTGCTCTAATAGCCCCGCCCCCAATTGGCCCAAGAACAATTGGTTCCCACTACTACTGGAATTGGGACTCCGACCTCAACGGATTCCCAATCCCAGACTATCACAACTGGTACAAACGAAGACTGTGTACGCTTCCTCAGGAATTCAGAAAACCCTAACTTTATGGACTTCATGAAGTTTGCGGCAAAAAGGGATGCCAACATCGACCCTCAGAACATCCTATTCTTAGAATCGGATAAACGGGAATCAACCCTACGTCAGTATGACGCAGCAGTTAAGAAACTAGCTATTTTCCTGAGGAATTCTGAAACTCAAACCATGACAACCAATCTGGCCATATCCTTTTTTAGGACAGCTTGAAAAAGGTTTAGGAGCAAGTACTATTACTACTACTAAATCTGCACTCAAGAAAATCTTCCAGTTTGGTTTCAAAATAGACCTAACAGACTTATTTTTCATCTATCCCTAGGGCCTGTGCTAGACTCAGGCCATCAGAGAGGCCTAAGTCTGTGTCATGGTTCTTAAATGATGTTCTCAAACTGGCCTCAGACACTGATAATGAATCATGTGACTTTTTACCCCTCCTGAGGAAAACATTATTCCTTTTAAGTCTAGCTTCAGGAGCCAGGGTATCTGAACTGTCGGCTCTATCTAGAGACTCAGGTCATATAGAGTTTTTCCCTTCAGGAAAAGTATTACTTTCTCCAGAGCGTCAATTTTTAGCTAAAAATGAGGACCCACTAGATAGGTGGGCCCCGTGGAAAATTCTCCCACCTTCCTCAGGACCCATCCTTATGTCCAGTTACTGCCCTAAGAGCATACCTTGCTAGAACGACCCAAGATCTTCAGGTCCTTTATTTATGAGGGAAAAAAGTGGCACTATTTCCTTAAAAGGAATAAGGCAACACATATTATATTTCATTAAACAAGCCAACCCAGAATCTTTCCCTCGTGTACATGACATTAGGGCAGAGGCTACCTCAGTTAACTACTTTCAGCATATGAATTTTGATGATCTGAAAAAGTATACAGGCTGGAAATCTCCGACAGTATTCAAACGCCATTACCTCAAGTCCTTAGAAGCACTTAAATTTCCAACAGTGGCAGCGGGAAACAGTTTCTCCTGACACTGCTTAAGTAGTAGTAAGTAGCTTACATCTAGATCTCTCCTTTCTACCTGCCTCACTGACATTCTTGCCGTGGCTCTGCCACCATGTAGCCTTTGTCGTACCTTGGATGCCACATGTTGTACATAGTTGTGATGTTTCCTTGTATTTAACTTTAGGATTAATTACACTTTCAGTTATATTGTATCTAATTTTAAGGTTAATCATAAGTTACTGTATTTACTCTTAAGTTTTCAGTACACTTGTCACTAGTTCGTAATTTATTTTTAGATTATACTAATTAACCTTAATTGTTTTTTATTTTTCCTACAATATTCTTTTGTACTCCATTGTTCCAAGCTTTGATGCCATTTCTCTGGTACTATTTCACGTAGCGACACGGGCTGAGCCCAGAAAGGGATTTGACGAAGGAAAAATATTTCTGCATTTCTGGGCAAGGGCCCGTGTCGCCCAGTGAAATCCCACCCTTCTCTTGTACCCCCCCCCCCCTTCTTTGGCCCAAGCTTGGGTGCTAACTCCACGGATGCCGTCAGAGGCGCTAGTAGTAACGGTAGCGGGGAGTAGGCCTTGGATCGGCTCCTCTCTGGTAGAGGGATTTTGAAGAAGGATGAATCTAAATGGAAAAAGAAAATTGGTAGTGGTTTCAATCGCCCCAGAAACCATACCGACACCTTTATATAAGGTGAGCGAGCCAGAATATTCTGGCATTTCCATTTTAGCTTTTTTCTCTGGTATGTTAGCAATAATTTACCTTAGAAATGTGTGCTAAAGGGACATTTCACTGGGCAACACGGGCCCTTGCCCAGAAATAGATTTTTCCTCGTCAAAATCCCTTTATTATTTACTTATTTATATTATATTAGTCATTATTATATTATTATATAATATATAATATAATGTGTGTTTACATATACGTGTGTATATATATATATATATATATATATATATATATATATATATGTGTGTGTGACCTAAGAGTATATAACACCTAAAATTATCATATATATATATATATATATATATATATATATACAGTAGACCTCGAGATACGAAAGGCTCGCTTACGAAAATCCAAGTTACGAAAGCAAAGACGAAAAATTTTACTGCTCTACATACGAAAAGTTTTCAAGATACGAAAGGTTTCTGAAAGTCGAGATTCGCCCCATAACAATTTTGAAAGTCGCGCCGCACGCCGCCATCTTAGTTATAGTAGACTCGCCACCATCCTCCTGCTCTCCCATTGGTTCCTGATGCTAGCCAAGCCATGAGATCCTTCTCTCTAATTGGACAGCATCCCTCCCATCATGCATCTTCTATACATACGTATTACGTGTTAGCGTGCTTTACCTCGGCCATTTCGCACCCGAAACTTTACCGTACGCAATCGGCATTTGTTCGCTCCAGCGATTTCGTTTAGTAACGTAAATTCGTTAGTGATTTTGTTGCAGTAAGTACATGTTATCGTGTTCTGCTACTTTATCGTGTTGTGAGAACGTAACTTAATTACATACAGTACATAGAGTCATGGGTCCCAAGAAAGTCACTGAAGTTCACAGAAAGAAGAGAATGCTTTCTATGGAGACAAAAATGGAGATCATAAAAAAGTATGAAGCTGGCTTGCGGTTGAGTGTGATCGCTAAGGAATACGGACGAAATCCGTCGACGATAGGCACCATCCTTAAGCGGAAGGAAGCCATCAAAGCAGCTACACCTTCCAAGGGCGTCACTATTTTGTCCAACAAGAGGAGCCATGTGCATAAAATGAAATGGAAAGGCTGCTTCTTGTATGGATCGAGGACAAAGAAATCGATGGCGATACGATAACCGAGACGGCAATCTGCCAGAAGGCCAGCGCTATTTTTGGCGATTTGATTGCCCAAGCCAAAGACGACGGCGGAGAGGGGACATCAACGGCAACCTCAGAGTTCAAGGCTTCTCATGGGTGGTTCGAAAAATTCCGTAAACGGACTGGCATCCATTCGGTGGTGAAGAAATTGAAATTACGTAAACTATAAAAAAGTAAAACGAAATGTAAAAATCAAAAAAAGACAAAATAAATTTTATTTTAAGTTTTTTGTAAAGTTAAGTGTTACAGTTTTGTTAATGTGTTTTGTAAAGTTTAGTTTGTTTTTCTGGAAATTTTTTTTATGTGTTTGTAAAGTTTAGTTTGTTTTTCTGACATTTTTTTTTGTGTTTCTTAAAGTTAAGTGTACGTATCTCCGCCCCGTTTGTCACCTCCTTCCTCCTCTGCCGCCACTTTCGGAGATAGCCTCACTCGAAAGGTAAGCTTCGACATTTTACGTTACAGTAATAATATTTCTTGTACACTAATATACACTTATTTACAGGTTTGGATTTTTTATTCTTAATTTAGGTATTGAATGGTCCAAATTGTTGTAGTATTTCATTGTTTATAGGTCAATTTAGCTTTATTATGAAATTTAATGGGGTGTTTTTGGAGGGCTTGGAACGGATTAGCCATTTTACATGTAAAGTGTTCCAGATACAAAAACTCATACGAAGGCGCCTCAGAACGGATTAATTTCGTATCTCGAGGTACTACTGTATATATATATATTATATTATATATATATATATATATATATATATATATACACACACACACACACACACACACACACCACACACACACATATATATATATATATATATATATATATATATATATAGTATATATATATATATATATATATATATATATATATATATATATATATATATATATATATATATACATATATATGGCAGTCCCCGCCTTATGGCGGGGGTTCCGTACTTGAGACGCATTGTAAGCCAAAAATCGTCATAAGCCAGAAAATCATCAAGAAATCCAAGAAAACCATACTGTTAATGCTTTGTGTGTATTAGAAACCATGTAGACTGCAATTTTATTGCATTTTTCATCAAAAAACCCTTTAAATATGTATTATTTTGCATTTTTGGATTCATATTTCTTCCGTCAGATCGGCGTCGTAACCCTGGAACATGTGTCAGAAAAATGGAAATAATTTCCGATGAATGTAACCCCAGAACGTCGTAAGCCAAACCCGGGGACTGCTGTATACAATATCATATGTACAACTGAATCACAAAACTTTGGAATGTGATAAATCCATAAATAAAGGTATAAGCCATGAAGGAAAAACTCCGTTGTTTATTTTACAATATCATATATGTGTGTGTGTGCGTGTGTGTGTGTCTGTGAGCGTGTGTGCGTGTGAGCGTGTGTGTGTGTGTGAGAGAGAGAGACCTTGTGACCTAAGAATAAACAACTAAAAATTATCAAAAGGAATATACAGCAAAGAAACTGAAGTACAATCACACAAACACCAAATCCTTCATAATGTAATTTATAAGGTTAAAAGTAATTCATCCTTACTGATAAGACTGAAAATGGTAGGAAAATATCTGAATGTAATCAGTACAAAGTACGAAAATACCTTCCTTGAAGTACACGAATCGTGTACTTATGCAAAGTAAGTTCATGCGATTTCCTGAAATGCAAAGTTCGTAAGACAATACATTTCAAGAACTACCCATAAGGAAATGGAGGGTGTACCAGTGAAACGCAGTGCAATGCATTTCATGAAATAAGCGAAAAGATATATTATTCCAGTTATCATTACCTATCATCACCATCAACGACATAAATGTGGATTTGTTTCTCCAATAAAAATAATTTCATGAAGTACACAACTATACTATAGCTCTCTATGTACACTAAAATGGCCCAGTTGATATACTAATGTGAAATGAATCCATGGTGATTGGAATGTTGCAAACCACCTAGTGTATGCAAATTGCCAGGCTGACCATAGTAGTATAATTGTGTGTCTTTTTCAGTAATAATATAAGTAAGAAATAGTTTTTGCATTATCATCCTCTCCACTTTCTTTTCAAAGCTCTTTTAAATGCATCCTACAGAACAAAAATGACATTGCTAAGCTGCAATCCCATAGACATAAATGAAACGGTCACCAAACTTATTTTAGTCCATCCTACTTCGGGTTTCTGTAAGTTTATTCATAACCATAGAAAACTGTTCAAACATACGTCATCATTCAGGTAAACTACAATAAACTGAGACACGACAAAATCTGTCGCAAAAATCTTATTAACTTGAGAGGATCGGTATCACCAACAGGGAAAAATTACAATGACTTACCTCTTGTCATCAACAGCGACAAGCTTCATTCCCATTTTCTACATGAAGATCTAAGTGGATGTCTAATTAGCAAAATCTACCTAGGTTCATGTTAGGAATTTGTCTCATTCATTCCTCAGCACTACTATTATTACTGTTAAAAATGCTACTAATAATGAACTACTTCTACTACTACAATAACCCTGAATCTATTACTGTACACTACAACAGTTTTCTATTCTAGCCTGAAACTTTCCTCCAATACATGTAATTGCCTTCACTCCTCGAAATTTTCATGATAGATTAAAATTTGAAAAAAAAATCAAATTAATTTCTTAACTTTAGTACTTATGCGAGTTCATCAAATTTATTAAAGTATTAAAATTTATGTATACATAAAAATACGAACTGCAGAAGTATTTGCGATTAATACCCAAAGCTGGTGTTTTGGCATCCTACGTAAACTTAAGCCTTAAAGGATAAAACACTTTAGTAGCCTAATAATAACTCTCTTTCATGTATTTATACAAGCTTTAAACAGAGGGATCACTCAAAACACTGTCTACCTCATCCCACATAAATAAAAGCGAGGCAGGAAAAATTAAAAGGTACCTAGAATGGAAAAGAACAATGTACCTCCTTTCGACATTAAGGGGGTTATTGAAACCAGGGAAAACAGAATACTTAACCAAGAAAATTTCACATTCACTGAGCCAAGGGATCACGAGTATAGATCTTCACTGAAAGTGTGATGTAATACCCAAAAGGTGAATGCCTGAGAGAACCAGAGTCCCCTATGACAAGACAAAATAATGGTACTGCCTCTTAAATTTCTTCGTCCCCAAAAAGACAAAGAGTAGGGGAGAGCAGTGATGATTCAGACAGTGGGATGGTCCGGACACATTTCCTGTGAAAAGTAATGGGCCCACAGCTCTGAAAAATAACGTGAAATTGCGAGTTTGTTTACCATTGATACATGGACTTTGGTTGAGAGATGATCCATACTTTAGTAGAGGTTAAATTTTGTGGCTGTTCTCATTTCCTATGTAATTTTTGGTGTTTGAATTGTAAGATGTGGTCTAGTGAATATGATAAAGGAGTTGATTATCAGTTTGGGTGTCTCCCCGTAGTCTCAAAGGACATGGGCCTGAGGGTGTCATCAAATGGTTATGATCTTTGGGGGATGGTTCGGACAGTCTTGGGTAGGGATGGTTCTGACGTGTCCAAATCATCCCTCCTAGCAAATGCTTTACTTACTATGAATTCCGACAAAGAAACAAAAGATTTTCACCATCAATATTTACGTTATATTTTGTGTATCCGTTCATTAGCCCCTCGTTACCTTATAAAGCACTTCATAAACCCATCATAGGACCCCTCATTACAAAGAAAAATAGCCTACCCTTTGCTTCGGATTGCTTATAGTTCCGTAAAGCCTATCATGGGATGAGAGTATAAGAAGAAAACCAATAGGGAAAGGGATTCTGCTGCTGTAGAAAATACACTTCAGGAGTTTAGAGAAAAGGGTGGTTTGGGGAGAACATGATTATGTGAAGAAAATTAGAAACAGGATTGACCAGACGGGTTTTCAGCACCTACAAGCAAAACAACCTACACCATCATCACAATAGCAGTTTTCTCCTGAGAATATTTGACCATTCCCTAAAGCAGGAGAGAGGATGAGACAGCTACACAGGAAACATGAAAGCATGAAAGATGCCATGATTTGCCAAATGGACACTCCAGAAAAGCTTGAACGTAAACAGAAAGGACAGAAGTAAAAGTAAAAAATCCCAGCCAAGAAGGAAATAAAGTTTGGAAATGATACCTTAAGAACATCACAAAGCAAGAAAAAATACTAAAAAGTTAGACACAGAGGACCAAACCAGTGATGAAGACCATTATTGTCTTGAAGATCTCGACAGCTGAGCTTAACAAAAGTCAGTTTCATCGATAAATTCCCAGAGAGGGAGACTTTGTTCTTGTTGGAATAGATCCAGTAAAATGCAGCAAAGTCTATTATGTAGGTAAATTAATCAGCAATTTAGACGAGTATGATGAATTTCAAATTTCTTATTTAAGAAAATTACAGAAATTTGCTACTAGTAGTTTCAAATTTCTATAAATTGAGGATAAAGCAACTACTGGTAAAGAGGCAGTAATTGGAGTGCTTCCAGACCCAGTTCAGCATAGTATTAAAAGAAAACAGGGGTACTTCAAAGTTTGTTAGCTCAACATTAAATAAATTTTAGGCACAACAAATAACATGTATTTCAGTTATATTTTGTTTAGTGTCTACCCATGGAGAGAATAAATTCAAGCATATTTTGGTTATTTAATACAATATTCTTTAAGCCAACTTTGACATTTATTCTCAGCAAAGATCGTGGATTTCAGTTACATTTTCTGTCTGCCAATCACCAAGGGAGAGAATAATCTTTTAAGTTGATTATGAGTATTTCATTTAAACATTTCATATGGTTATTATGTTTCATTTATCATCTGGCTTGAAGGTAAATATCAATAGTAATAATTGTCCGAATCATCCCATGCTCTTGTCCGAATCATCACCATGGGTAGGGATTTCTCTCGGGAACATTTCCCCGCATTATTCGCGGAAAATTCGCCTACTCGCGGTATTTTTCTATGACAAATATCCACAAATTGCTGGGTTTTTTTTATCAATTTCATCATAAAATGCACTTTTTGTGATAAAACTATTAAAAAAACAGGTATAAAAATTTTTAGTGGGTTTTTCTTTCTTGAGTTTTAGCTAACAAAATAGGTTTTAAGCATTTTTAAAGGGGTTCCAACTATTCGCGGGTTCTAACTATTCACAGGAGGGGATGGTACGCATCCCCTGCGAATATGAGGGGACCACTGTATAGTAAAGTATACGACTTACCACATTCACTCATAAATGTAGAATGATGAGGCTACACACTGACATGTCAACGACATCTCTGCTCCTAAAACTCTTACTTCAAGTTAGAAATTTAAAAAAAAGTGTCCGAACCATCACCGCTCTCCCCTATATGTTAGTCATTACTCAAGTACAGTACTTCCACAGTCAGTTCTTGGATTACACAGGATCTAAAATGGACATAACATTACTATCTCTTTATTAAATATGTCAAAATTACTATCAACAAATACTGTACAACACATACATAAAAAACAAAATTAGACCTATCTCCTCAAATATTAATATAATTTTGTAATCAGAACTTCTAGCAAAAACAAATAATAGTCTCACATTCCTTCTCAATAAACTAAATACTATAGACAACTTTCTGTGCATCACTATACGTAATACGTACTGTCCTCACAGCTACATGTGCAAGATATGCAATAACCCAAACACCTGTTAGAACTTCATGAAAATGATGAATTTCCAAATATATTACATCATAAAAACTGGGTTAAGATGATGACGAGGACCCTCCAAACCAAGAAGAGCTCATTGCGGAGAACAAAGATGCTGCACTGCGAGAGGCTGACATGGCTGCTGATGACATCTCTCTGCGTACAGAGGATGGACTGCTCTGGCCCTTGAAAGTAAAATAGCAGATATAAGAAAAAGTAATCTAAATTAGATATTGACATTTTTATAATAAAATAAGCTTCTATATATACTTGCCAAGTAATTACATAGCTTTCAGTTTCATTTATTTGCAGCAGCTTTGATACCAATTTCACAGTAGCGACACCGTTATTCTGTGTTCTGTGTAGGCGACACCAGTCTCACCCCCTAACAAGAAGGTTAATAACAACTCTGGAGGTAAAACATATTCCATTTATGCTTACATCCATCACAGGGGAGGAGGGAGGAGCTTTGATCATGTAATTACTTGGTAAGTATATACTATATAAAAACTATTATAAAAATGTCATTTTTACAGAAGTAACTTACCAAGTAATTACACAGCAGATTCCCACATTAATAGGAGGTGGGATGCATGGACATATTCTACACTAAAGCATTAAGTCATGTAATAAATTAGTAATAGAAAAGCTGCTAGCATTGAAAACAATGCTTGTCGTTCCTTGTTGGTCAAGAAAGCCTGCAGTAATGAATTGCCTCTGGTTGGTGCTCTACTTAACCTATAGTGGCGCAGCAGTAAAGCCGAGGGTCATATCTACTTAAGGGGGAGCTTTGTAGCGGATGAGTACTCTGATCACTACTAAAGCATCAGTGAAAGTTATGCAGGTGAGGCCCGTACCCAGATTTTTTTTTATTGGGGGGTCTTTTTTCCCAAAACTGGACCTTTTCTTCTATGTCATTGCATGTATATAGGTATATATAAGATGAAATACTTTAAAATGTTATTTAGTTATATTAAGAAGAAAAATTGGATATGCAGTCTATGTCCTTCTACCCGATTAGACATTATTCAAAGTATGTACTGGCTTTGGTTAACAGAATTTTACTTATAATATTGAAAGTTTGCACTGAAATAAAAAAATATTTCTTCAGTTTTATTGATTGATTCATTTAATATGTTAACAATAACATGCATGTTACTTTATTTCTTGTTATGTTATATACTTTGACTTAACAATAGACAATAATTAATAAATATTCTAAAGAGTATGTATGTGATGCAATGAAAAAAAACAATTTAGAAAAAAAAGAAAAACTGCAATTACTATGTATAGTTATATATGAAAATTTTCAAAAGCACACTAAAAATTAAAATATAAAATGTATGCTTACTTCAAATATTTGTACAAATAATACACTACAAACACAAGTAATGTAATATGTAGCAATGATTTAGGAAGAAAGAAATTTCCTTTAATATGTTGGCCATATGATTACATAGTTTCTTAATGAATGAAGAGTAACTAACAAGTTCTTTTATGCTCAAAAACAATGAAACACGATTTCTTACAGTATAGTACGTATTTTCAATGAGATATTTTTCATGCTATTATACAACAATTTCCTTTATCAGCTAAAATAATACATGCAACCATATAAACTTGTTCATGGAATCAGACACAAGATTATTATTTATTAGATTTGATGTTCACTCTTTCTCCTTAGTAAATTGTACCTGAATATTATACCTATCATTAGGTGTTTTTTTACTTATAAGTATGAAGCTTCAAGTCATATCTTCACTAATAAGTATGAATTAGAGCGTGATTTAATTAGAGCGTTTTATTTCTAAATCTTTTTTGTTTATATCATAAAGATATTCCCGTCTAGATTATCATTTCGCATAAAATAAAAGTTATTTTGAATTATTGGGCAAAGTATGAGAGTGACGATCACCTATTTAGAGGGGGTAATCCTGTAATGCCATTACATCATGTACAATTGGAATTTTTTATGCTGCAATTAATTTACCCAAAAATGCTACAGTCACTGGACTATATGTGATCTGATATCGATACTTACACCTAATAATTAAAGGTCAATATATTTAAATTTGCGATGTCAGTAGTGAATTTACCCTGATATTGGCAAATTCTTTTAAATCTAGTTTATGGTCTTTTTCTCTTTAACAATTTTTTTCTTATAATTGGTGTAACATGCATGCACTAGGCCTATATTAAAGGAACTAGCCTGGGAGTCACTTTGAATAACTTTTAGGAAAAAAATTCAAGTTACTTTGAAAGTAAATCCTAAGAATTTTAAGTTTTACTCTTATAGGAGCTACTCTTTGACTTTTGATTGAATCCCCAAAAGTGGGAGCACTGATACCAACCCAGATCTGAAATGTCACCACTGTTGCCGCCAACCTAGCAGGAGCAATCAACATAGCCTACCTTCATCCTGTTTTGGCATTTTGAAAAATTTTCTTATATTTTGGGAACCGGAGGATGCAGTTAACATCCTCTTACAAATTTCCTGATCTTTCCTACCCATCATGATCTGACCTTGTGAGTGTAAAAAATGTAACACATTCTGAGCAGAGAGAATGACGTGACGGTACGATACTTGTGACTGACGAAGTGACAACTCAAATTTCAAAGGCCTGCAGTGTTGTCAAATTTTTCTGACCAGGTTATCGTACCACAGCTTTGAAATGATCGTTTCTCTGCAAAAACCATTTACAAATATGGTGGCCTATATTATATTCCTATTATCACTCTTGTATTTCCTACTACTAAATAAGGAAGCCAACTTTCAAGGTGACCTTGCCCTGGGCGCAGTACCATACTAACAATGACATTTTCATAATAAAATAAGATTTTATGTATACACACCAAGTAATTACATTGCTATAGTTCCTAACTTTCATGGCAGCTTAAGTTTAAAATTTGCAGTAGCAGTCAATTGTTTGCAGTAACTAGGCCCACCCACTTACAGGGAAGCATAGGTACAAACTGGCTGAAGAGCCCAATTTGTTCATGACCTGTATGTCCATGAGAGAGGAGGAGGGAGGGCTCCAATCACATCATTACTTGCTAAGTATATATAAAATTTTATTTTATTATAAAAATGTTATTTTTAGATATGTAACTTACCAAGTAATTACATTGGGATACCTGGACACACACTACTCAAACCATACCCGGTAATGGAGATGAATTTGATATAATAAAATTACTCATTGTTGGAGCCTTACCTGTTGAGAGAGCCATAACATGTGGTTACTGCCTCTGGTTTTGCGCTCATCTTCAACCTGTAGTGGCGCAGCAGTAAAGCTGAGGGTCACCTCTACACAGTGGGTGTTTTGCCAAAACTTAAACAACTGGTGCAGTGCATGAGAAAGAACCAGTTCACTTTGTTACCTTTAGAAACTCACTATCTAACCATTAAAAACCAATGAATTGTGGGTACTCCTGGCACCATGTAACCCCAGGCTTCCCATAACTCAATCCCCTAAAACTAAGGCGAGGAGATAGATAAATAGAAAATATATACTCCTATCCTTCCTCCCCCAATACAATGCCAGCCACAGAAAATGGTCCTAACGTACTGAAGTTTTCATACACTTCAACGTCTTGTATATAATAGGATGCAAAAACAGATCTACATTTCCAGCATGTAGATTGAATTATCATGGAGAGTCACAAATTACGTTTAAAAGCCAAAGAAGTGGCCACTGACCTAATATCATGGGCTTTGACTTTCAACAAGGGTAATGCCCCCTCTTGAATATTCCTAAGTTTCAGAGATCACATCCCTTAAGATGAAAGTTAAGGCATTTTTGGACATTGTACGAGAGGGATCCTTTACTGAACACCAGAGATTACAACTGGGACCCCTGAGTCTCTTGGTTCTCTCAAGGTAAAGTCTAAGAGCTCTAACAGGACACTGAACTCTCTTCTCATCAGTTTGTCCAAGGATAAAAGTGAGGTTCTTAATAGAGAATGAACGAGGCCACGGATTGGAAGGTGATTCATTTTTTGCTAAGAACCCAAGCGTGAACCTATACATTGTGTCTTCTTGTGAAACGCAGACTTGTTTGTCCAAAAGCCGACAATTCACTAATTCTTTTGGGCTGTAACCAAAACAACCAAGAAGAGGAGTTTCCTCGTTAAATCCCCTTGGAGAAGAGGTTTGAAGTGGTTCAAATTGAGGACCTGAAAGCCATCTAAGAACATCTAAATTCCAGGACATAAAGGGAGAATTATCTTGCTTCACAGTGTCAAAGGAGCTAATCAAATCGTTAATATCCTGATTCGTAGAAAGGTCCAGGCCTCTATGCCTGAAAACTGAATTGAGCATAGCTGTCTAACCTTTAATGGTCAAAGTCGCTAAACCCCAAGAAGACTTCAAAAATAGCAAAAAATCTGCTATTTGTTCTCGAGTGGTTTCAGAAGATGAAATACTGTCTCTTTGACACCAGCTGCAGAACACTGACCACATCCCTCGATATATGTTTTGAGGAGGATTGCCGCCACCAGTTGGCAACAGCCTTTGCAGCTGCTCTTGAAAATCCTTTCGCTCTGACAAGCTTCCTGACAGTCTGAAGCCTGTCAAAGCAAGAGTGGACAAACCCTAATGAAAGCAGTGGAAATGGGGTTGTCTGAGAAGATATCAATGCTGAGGTAGACATCTTGGATAGTCCACCAGTCCTGGAGAACTGCAGCCGTTGCCCAGGCCAGAATGTCCGGGACTGGGGATCAATACAATGGAAGACAGTGATTTCTCGCTGTCACACACAGGTCTATCACCGGCTTTCCAAACCATTTCCTCAGGTCCGTGAACACCTACGGATTCAGTGTCCATTCCATCAGCAGTACTTATTTGATACCACTCAATTCGTCCGCAAGAATGTTCAGTTTGCCCCGATGTGTGCGGTTGTCCTGAGCCCAGACGAGCAGTTTTTTAGTTTCCCGACAAAGAGATAAGGAGTGAGTGCCTCCCTGTTTTTTTATGTAGGCCAATGCTGTCGTGTTGTCTGAATGAACAACAACAATCTTCCAGAAGCAAAATGAAAAAGGGCCAGATGTACTGCTCTTAGCTCCCTCACTTTGATATGGAACTTCTTTTCCAGTTATGCCCAAGCCCCTGCTACTTCTAAATCCTGCAGATGAGTTCCCCATCCCAGGTCTGAAGTGTTTGAATATAATGGTAGGTCTGGGTTCAGACAAAGTAATGACTTCCTGACTGATAACCTTCCTTCCCCAAGCCACCTCAAGTCCTCCTTGATCTAGGGAGTGATGGGAAAGACAAACGAGTCCTGGAGGGTCTTTCTTCGCCAGCTTGCCTTCAGGAAAAACTGTAGTGGTCTTGAGCAAAGTCTCTCCAAAGGTACAAATTTCTCTATTGAAGAGAGAATGCCTAAGAGACTCATCCATTCCTTGACTGAGCAGGAAGGAAAAGCAAGGAATTTATGGACTGTTTGAATGCAGGACTGGATTCTTTTCAGTGACGGAAAAGCCCGAAAAGTTAGAGTCGTTCATCATCCCTACATAAATGAGTTGGGACTAGTTGAGATTTGGGAAAATTAATTAGCAGGCCCAGATCCTGAGCAAGGAGAAGTCTTCTTTACATCCTCCGTGCAACGAGTTCTTGAAGATGACTGTAGGAGCCAGTCGTCGAAGTACAGGCATACATTGATGCCCATCAGATGGAGCCACTTTGCCAATGAGGCTAGTACTCTGGTGAAAACCTGTGGGGCTGTGAAGAGGCCAAAACATAGGGTCTGACTGCCCTAGAACACGAATCTTAAGATATTTTCTGAATTCCTGATGTACTGGAATGTGAAAATAAGTGTCCCCCATGTCCATTGCTACCATCCAGTCCCCCTGTTGGATGAAGGACAGAACTGCCTGTGTTGTCTCGATTTTCATAGTTTTCATGAAGAAATTCAGGGAGTTGACGTCCAGGACAGGTCTCCAACCTCCCAATGATTTGGGGACAACAGAGTCGGTTGTAGAACCCCTCTGAGTACACGTCTTCCACAGTTTCTATTGCCCCTTTTCTTAGAAGAGAAGCCACTTTGTTTGAGAGGGCTGAAAACCTCTGAGAGCCTGCCAAGTCAGCAGTCAAGCTGATGGGCCCATACTCTAAGGGAGGTTTCTCGTGGAATGGAATGGAATATCCCTCTCGAAGCCCTACTAGTACCAAGGCTCTGCCTTCCTTACTCCCCATTCCTTCCAGAACAGAAGGCCATGGAGAACCACATTCTCACTTGGTAGAGGCGAGTCTGGAAGAGGATTTCTTGAATTGACATCCTGGTCCAAGATTTATTTGCGGTCGGGACTGATATCTGGCCCTGCCCCCATAAAAGGGCAGCTGCTGCAAAGGAGAAACCATACTGGGAACTGCAGGTGCACAGCTTGGCTGCTTATTGCACTCACTAGACTGTATGAGAGGATCTTGCATCGCTTTCTTCTGCAGCTCAAAGGTTACCCATTCTAATGTTGCACTTGGGAACATACTCCCAATATCCATCGGTGTGAAGAGAAGCAAAGACCTCTGTGATGGAGTAACTCCTTTGGTGGTAAATAAGCACCAAAGGTAGGTCTCTTTTCTTGAGTATTCCAAACAAATAAAGAGCAGCCAATTCTTGAGAGCCGTTACGTACTGCTTTATCTGCACACGACAGAACCCCTAACAGAACCTTACAAGTTGGCAGCTAAGTTGTCTTGAAGCAAAGGGCATTCCTCAATCATTTTCGTCAGTGCTCCCACCATCCAGTCAAGAAAACTGACAATATCAAAGACTTAGAACAGATCCTTGACCAAATGGTCTAATTCAGACGACGAGAAGATCTTGGCAGCATTGAAGGCTGATCTTCTTGAAAAGCCAGAGAAATTTCCTTGAGAGGAGGCAAACACTCCCAAGGGAGGAACTTCTCCTGTAGCGTAGTAGCCATACCTCCTCTTTGTCAGATGAGAAGGAGGAGCGCAAAATGTGGCTTTACCAACGTCCCTCTTCTCGGCAAACCAACTCTATATCAGAAAGAGCCTTCTTTGATGAGCAGGAGAGAACCAAGTTTGGTAGTCTACAGGTACCTGAGGGATGATTCATCATAAAAGCAGAGCCAAATGATGAGGGAGCCGAAAGTGAGAAAAATGCTGAATAGAACAAAATTATTTTAGTAACGACGCATACGCCGATGTTGGATGTTCCTCTAAAACTTCTTCCGAAAAAGAAACTGAAGACGGTGCTAGGTCCAGTTGCTCCCATACTCCAGGAAAAGTCTTCTTCAACAAAACCAAATACTATCCAGCCGTTGAAGGATTTGGATTGGGTCCAAGGAAGGGTTCTGCACTGCAGGAACATGCACACTTGGCATATCCGACTGTGTGGGCCGCATATGATGAGTTGCAAGAGGCATAAAAGCAGGAAATGGCAACGAAGAAGTCGAAGGAAGAGACGAAGCAGGCGAGCAGAAGCAGGGGAATTCAGTGCAAAAAACAATCCTTCTGTCAAGGGAGAAAACTCTGATAATAGCCTAATAACCTCTGAACGTTTCTTAGCTGAGGGTTTAATACTAACCTCACTACATATTAGGAAGAGAATACTTTGGAGAAAACGCATATCTAGAGCGCTCACCTCATACTTTGCGTTCTACTGTCTCCATACACACCGGGTCTACCATATTACATACAGCACTGACTGGTTGCTCAACAGATGTACATGCACAAACAACACTGATCCTCCCGCTGTCGGCTCGCCTACCAAACGTTTACTGACTGTTGGATGCCTGGTGACAGACAACCGCCTGATGCTGGCAGATCGTTCATACGCAAACGCTGCGTTGTCATCTTCACCTGAACAATCGGCTATCACTGCATGATCACTCACTGAGCATTCAAACATAACTGGACGCTTTGAGCCCTTAACAAAGTGTGCTTTGGAATGAAATAATTGTGTGATGTTGAAAAGACATGCTGCTCCCAAAAGCAACAGGAAGGATGCGGGCTGCGGTCCAGATCTCTGCCACACTTACGAGCAATCGAAGGAGCGAGCTCAGGGGCTGCAGGCCTTTTCAATGGCCTTGAAAACACAAAAAGACCTACCTCGTTTCCCGAACGAATTGGAATCAGAGCCACTGAATGATAAGTCATACACTTTCACTAAGATGCCTTTCCAATGGCTGTCCACCAAGTCCTGGGACTGCACAGGCTTGGTGAGGGTGCAACTACCCCAATTTGGTTTGCCTTCTCCCTGGGTAAAGGGAATCTGCCAGGGACCTATGTCTAAGAGCATTGGTAGGACGAGCAGTTGCCCCCTCCACTGACACAGCACTTGCACTAACACCACTTGCACCAATATCAGAAGTAAGGGATCAGGAGTAAGGGAGCCAGGTAATCTCTCTCTCTCTCTCTCTCTCTCTCTCTCTCTCTCTCCTCTCTCTCTCTCTGAGAAAGTAAAGTCTTCCACATCAAGAACTAAACATAGTGTGGTTGTCATACTTAGAAGAAGTCCAATTGGTCTTGCAGCATTTGCTGCAATACCTAATACTATTAGCACTAGAGTCTGACATAATGAGTAAAGAATGGGAAATCCCAAGTCAAAATTATGTATACATATGATGAGCAGCAGGAACGAATTGGGCTCTTTAGCCGGTTTGTACCTATGCTAAACCAAAAGTGGGCTGGGCCACTTACCTGGAATTACTTGGTAAGTTACATATATAAAACCAACCAGATTATGTTGTCACCTACACTAAAGTATAACCATCACCCATCCACTAAAAGTGCAGGGTGCTCTTGGTGCATTGTACCCTCAAGGCTCCTGGAACTTCAAAACTTCAACATTTCACTACCTGGCGAAGGTCTGGCCAAGAGGACAGAATCCTACACTTCCTTCCACAATACCATGTCAATAACTAAATTAGCAAGGTACTGCCAAAATTTTAAACACTTAAAATTCTCTCAAAATCATGAGAAACAAAGAACAATTCTACCATCTATAGCTTTTGTTAAAAGGAGGCAAATGCTTTTCCTAAATCTGAGTGTGTCTCAGAAGATAACGTCCATTAGGGTAAAGGGCAAGATGTTCTCATCAGAAGACGATACGAGTTCTTGTCATAAGACCCTGGGTTATAACTGGTCTGGGATTCTGGTTTTCTAGGTAATACCAGACCATGCAGCCCTGCAGAGCTCTCTCTTCAGCAACAGAGAGCATTTTAGGCTCCCAGGGAATGAGCTGGGGCCAGAGTGTAGTTGTCATCAAGAGTTCTAATAAGAAGAAACTAGCTCTTGCTAAAACATCAAAGTTCTTGGATGGCCTTCAACCTGAATATCGAAACAGAATTGAAAACCTATTCTTCTCAGAGATAGTGAGCACTATTGGTTGCTCAGAGCAAGAGATAGTGCTGGATTGTTGTTGGAACCAAAGAAAGCAGGGTGCCAGACTAGCCATGAGCTCGGGTGAAGTCTGGCGCCCCAGGAAGACATGGATGTCCATAAAACTTTTAAGGGAGAAAGAAAAGTATCCAGGTCTTGGGCCAGTCCCTGAGGAAAACAAGTAAATTATCTTCTTTTTCCTTCCTTGGCATGGCAGGTTCATTAAAGGAAAATAAGATAGGGATGCCACCGAACTAGATCACTTTGCTTACACGAGTTATGCATAGTTCGGTACCTCATAATGGTGTAATTGCAAAAAGCACATGGATATTGCAAAAAAGGACATGGATGTCTCGCAGAGATGTAGGGCCCAAGAAACTAGCTTCATAAAGTTGATCCCCAGGACTGAAAAACGATGAAAAAAGATGCACTTACATGACTTGAAACGGTCTCTGCAATACTTAAGGAAAAACCTGATTGATAATCCTCAGTACTATCTGGAGTCTGTCTGGCAAAAATCCGACAACCTCACCTCTTGAGGTGAGGTTGTCTGAGAAGACATGGGTTTGATTAAATAAATGCAGAATTTAGGCCAAAGGCCAAGCACTAGGACCTCTGAGGTCATTCAGCACTGAAACAGAAATTTACAGTAAAAGGTCTGAAAGTTGTAACAGGAGGGAAAACTTCACAGTCGCATTACGAATCAATTGTTAGGAGAGGGTGGAAAGTAAGATGGAAGAAAGAGAATATGAAAGGAGGTACAGTGGAGCAGGTTCAGGAACCATGAAAAAGGCCAAAATATGGCTAATCTGAACATTGTATAGTTCCTCCTTGACCGTGATGAAGGGCATGAGGAGAGGAGCCTTGACGTATCAGACTATAGGAAGGAATCTGATGTACATGCTATAGGGACTGTATGGCCACAAAATGAGGAAGGTGAGAATTCCTTAAAGAGGCAAACAAGCCCCAGACAGGTTTATCCCATAGATTCCACATATCCCAGCACGGAATCAACTGTCCCCTCCTGATGTAAAAAAAAAAAGGGCTTGACTAATCTGTCCACAGAAACAGTACTCTTTGTATACATAATGGAGACATGGGGTAGAACCTTTCTTTCCTAAAACATTAGAACTGTGGTCATGTCTGAATGGTGGTAGTGGTCCCTCTGTATTCGTGGGGAATGCATACTAGACCCCTTGTGAATAGTTAGAACCCGCGAATACATAGTTGGAACCCTTATAAAAATGCTTAAAACTTCCTATTTTGTTAGTTAAAACTCAAGAAAAACCCACTAAAAATTTTTATACCTGGTTTTTTTTAATAGTCTTATCACAAAAAGTGCATTTTATGATGAAAATGATAAAAAAAACAGGAATATATGGATATTTCTCGGAAAAATACCGTGAATATGCGAATTTTCCGCGAATAATGCGGGGAAACTTTCCAGAGAAAAATCCGCAAATGTGTGAGTCCGCAAATCTGGAGAATGCGAATATGGAGGGTCCACTGTACATCTACAAGTTCACTAAGGTCAAAAGGCATTAGGGTTATGTGAAGAAACTTTCAACTTAATGAGAAGAAAGTGAAGGGTCCTTCTTTCCAGGGATTGCTCCCTGGAAAATCCCCATACCCCAAGAAGGCTTCCCTCTTCTCAAGATTACCTGAAGAAAATATGGCAACTAATTCTTGTGACCTGTCTCTTACTGCCTTACTGGCACGAGAGAGTACTCCAAGCCAATCTGCCGAAAAATTATCTTCAAGTGAAGTGAAGTCCTCAATTTTCTTAGTCATGAGAGCTGAATACTTCAAATACCTTGAAACAATCTTTCACTAAATGGTCCAACTCTGTGGCTGAGACATGAATTGGGGGAGTTAAACGTTGATCTCTGTGCAGGATTGATTAAGCTGGAGAAGTCCCCTTGAGAGGAGGCAGAAACTCCCAAAGAAGGCACCTCTCTGGTGGCATACGATAGACATCCACTCTTGGAAAGATGAGAGGGAGGAGAACAAAAT
Source organism: Macrobrachium nipponense (assembly GCF_015104395.2). Taxonomy (NCBI): domain Eukaryota; kingdom Metazoa; phylum Arthropoda; class Malacostraca; order Decapoda; family Palaemonidae; genus Macrobrachium; species Macrobrachium nipponense. The sequence goes on from NC_087205.1 coordinate 33,443,877, forward strand.
ATAGCCTTGCCCAGCTCTCTCTTCTCTAACAACCAATAATCAATCCCCAACAGAGCAATTCTAGAGGAAAAGGAGAGTACCATCTTAGGTAGTCTAATGGACTCTGTCGGTCATTGCATCATGAAAGTGGGTCCAGGTGATATAGGAGCCACTGGGGTGAACAATGAAGGGTAATAAAACAAAAAGTGCTCTAAAAGAGAAGCATAAGGAGAAGGTTGCTCTGCCCAAAGTCCTCCTCCTCCAAAGAAATAAAAGAAAGGGTATAAATAGGGTTGACCTTCTGGGAACTGAGGCATAATTGAGGGTTTCTTTCAGTGTCAGAATATTATCCAAATGAAGTTGGATAAGGGTCCTGCACTTCACAGTCCAAAGGAGCAAGACTACATTAGTAGGTATCGAATGCTTACCTAGTGCCGGCAATTTACTTAACAGGTGACAGTATGGAACTGGCACATTGCGCTGACACAGGAGAATCCACTAATGAATCATCTGACACTGGTGAATATGAATACTCTACAATGGGAGACACTAACACCAAATGGTATTTAGCACTAGCACATGAGCATCCCCCACTAGGTGCTTGGATCCCAATGGGTGCTCGGAGTCTACTGAGCCCCATGGGCAATAGGCAATTACTGAGTATGCAAAGGCAGTACCTGATAAGCGAAAACCGCCATTAACCAAAACTCGGCAATTTATGGTGCTTATGGCGCCATGTTTCGGTTAATGGCACTAATAACTGGTTAATGGCACCTCTGTTAGGTATGTTATGGTGGTATAATTCTACTATTGGCACCTTATGGCAGCGCCATAAAACTAGATTGCCATTAAACCAGTCCACCGATAACAGGGGACTGCCTGTACTCAGAAAATACTGTATGTATACTTAGACTGGGCGTTTGGACTCCACTGAACGCTCATGCACCAATGGGTGCTCCGCTTCCACTGAGCACTCAGATACTACTGTGTTTTTAGTTCCCACTAGACTCTTGGTTCCCAGTGGGCACTTGGGATCACCATGAGTTCCAACTCTACTGGGTGACTGGAACTCTTCTTACTGCATACTGGAGACACCTGGGTACCTGTGTTGTCCTTAAACTGCAACGTAGTCACAAAATGACACTAGCCTTTTGGAGGGTGATGCTGAGAACAACCATACAAATCATCTATCTTGTTCACCAACGATGTTGAGAGAGAAGATGATGATTCTTGCAAGGCATGTGAAAAATAGATGAGAGTCAAGTGCCTTCTAGAGACCGAGGTCCCTGTGGTGGCAAGACAGAAGTTTCTCATCAGTAGTTGAATCTCAACCAAGGAGAAACAATACTATACTACTACTAGTGGATGACTATGGTGAATGTGGACCTACGTTTTCACAGTTGAATCAAGAGAAGTAAACTCTCACGATTCTGCTCATAGAAAAAGTCCCCTCAATGACCCCAACCAGTGAAGACGGCTCTAATCCCTGTTGTTTTACAGAGGACTGAAAAAGTTATTCTTCTGTTTCATTGCTGCTCGGCGAGAAAGTCAGAGCTTGCAATGAAGGTGGAGAGTCTTTCAGTAATGAAAACACAGGGATTGTACCACATGAAGAACTGCTTCTTATAGGTTGGATCAGGAAGGAAGTTTCTATTTACTTTGGAAGCAGAGCTAGTCAGAAGAGGAACAGGCGAAGCCTTCTGTGATTCATTTACAATTTGGGGTGAACAAAGAATAATTGAACACTTTACGAATTAGGAAATGTATATTAACCCTTAAACGCCGACTGGACGTATTTTACGTCGAGATAAATTGTCTGTCCGGTGCCGACTGGACGTATTTTACGTCGACATAACGAAAGGTTTTTTTAAAAATTTCGCGGAAAAATACTTATAGGCCTACCAGCCTAAACTTTTGAATCACGCGCCTTGGGGAATGCTGGGAGTTCACAGGATCAGGCCTTGTTTTGTTTGAAGCGTGACCCAGGTGCGCATGCGCGATATCCTTCTTCTCGCTCCAGCCAGCATCAGTAGCGCACATCCGAGAGCGATCTTTCGTGAAAAGCGTGTTTTTCTGGACTTGTGCGAGACTTTGAGCATTTGTATTGCTACAAGACATTCCTAGATATGTTCTCAACGACGTGTGACCGTGAAAGGCACGTTTTACCCGTCGGAAGGGATCGTGTAAGGCGAGTTTTGGACCAAAAGGGTGGATGCTGGCGAGGGGCAAGCACCCTGCCATGACCCCAGCGCCTCAAGGCCGTTCTGTGCGGCCACGTGTGGCTGAAAGTGTTTCGGAACACACATCGTATGCCTTTGGTTACCCTAGAAGCATGTGGGCGTCCTTAGGGCATTCGTAGGCATTTGGAGGACCTCCAACCAAGGGACATAGAACGAATACCTTTCGGAGCTTGATCGGGAACATGTCGCAAGTCCTCATTTTGATGGCGGATGGTCATCGAGTGATGAGGACATCAGTCCTGATGAAAGTTGAGGATGAATATTTGCCCCCAACGTCCGTTCGAGGCTCACATCCCGAAAGTGAGCTCGAATTCAGTGCATACGAGGGGGAATCTGAGGAGGAGGGGGATGGGGTGGGGCTACGGGCTCAAGTTTTATCGCAGAGGACGATACAGAAAGTGAGGCCTAAGTGAGGGTAATGGGCCAATGGGGGGGGGGGGGGGTGGGGGGGGGTAGTAGTGTGCATTGTGCCGCACGCGCACGGTGGGCACGTAGAAGGTCGGCTCGTCGCGCCAGCCAAGGTGAAGGTCGGTCGTCGGAGTGACGAGGGTGGACGGAGGACCCCCCCACCCCTCCTAACATGCACCCCTTCACGGCAACCCCTGGGATGACCGTACCAGTACCCCTGACTGTTTTTGGGGTTCATCCAGCTTTTCCTGACGCGGTGAATTGCTGGAATACCTGGTACACGAGACGGTGGACTACGCTCGGTACTGCCGGTATGAGCTGAAGACGACCTTGTCGTATTACTGGCGGGGTTGCAACCTCATTGACATGGCACATTTTTTGGGGCTCCACATTTATTTTGGTTTGACACCTGCTGTCGACGTCAGGCAATATTGGAGGAGAAATTATTTTTTATGTATGACGAATGTGCTGGCGTTAGTCCGTGATAATTTCCTGGCGATGGACAGGTACTTCAACGCCTTCAACCGAAGGGCCATACCCGGAATAACAGTGATCGCCTCATTTTAGTGCGTACAGTGTTGGATTATATCCGTGAGCAGTGTAGTAATCTCATGATTCCTGGAAAGAACCTGTCTTGGATGAGGGGATGATGCCTTACAAAGGACGTCTTAGTATAAAAGTGTATAACCCCAAGAAGCCAAAGAAATATGGTGTGAAATTCTTTCTCATTACTGAGGCCAACACTGGATACGTTGTGGGACTTTTCAGTGTATACCGGGGTCTTCTCCGACGCTGCGTGACCACTGTATTCAACCTTGTGGGACGTTTCCGTAACCAGGGATATCACCTGTTTATGGATAATTATTATAACTCGGTATCCCCTGGCCCAGGAACTGTATGAAGCGGTGTTCACGTCAGTGGTACCCTTCGGTTGGTGCTGGGCCCCTCCCGAATGTCCTCAAGAGGTTCGCTAGTCATCCGCAACACCTGGCAAGAGGAGAGACAGAGTGGCGGCGGAAGGGCGCTGTCTTCATCATCTGTTGAAGGGTGTCCGACTCGTCCCCATGATTACGACGAGTCATGAACCCATCCAAGAAGAGATCGTACAGCGGAAGAAGACACGTCGACAGGGCCGAGTTGTGTTTGAGGAGTTTCATACCGAGCGGCCCTACTGTCATTGGGTACTACAACAGGCACATGGGAGGAGTTGATCTCTTTGATCAGCTTATCCAGTCCACTATCCCTCGCCAGGAGAACCAGAAGGTGGACACAGAAGCTCCTCAAATACATCCTTCAGTTGGGCCTCCAAATGCTACATACTTGTACTGTGGTACCGCGGTGACAATCTTTCAGAGGTTGTCCCACATACGTTCCTAGAAGGTAGCCGGGAATGCCCTCATCAACTTCGATCCCGATGAGTGGCCTTCCATAACTGACCCCCTGCCCCGAGCTGCAGATCTGCCCCTAGAGGAAAGGGCAGATAGGAGGGCCAACTTCGCGCGACCTGCCGCCGCCCTGCTGCCGCCGCCCCTGCTGACGACGCCCCACCTGCTGACGACGCCCCCCTGCTGACGACGCCCCTGCTGCCGCCGCCCCTGCTGACGACGCCCCTGCTGCCGCCGCCCCTGCTGACGACGCCCCTCTTGCTGCCGGCCCCGCCATCACCGCTTCTCGTCGGGTAGTGGACCCCTGAGTGTCGGCTGCAGCCAGGGGAACACATACTGGAGGCCTTAGAAGGGCGAAGGCAGAAACGGTGCCAGGGTGCCATATGAATGGCAGAAGGAGAGAACCACCCCTGGTTCTTCTGTCGTCTCTGCAAAGTTGCTCTTTGCAGGATAGGGGAGTGTGACCGAAAGTACCACACTAAGGTCATGTATTGGAGCGCGCCCCCGTAACCGACAGCGGAGGGCGCACGGGGCCGCCGGGTCCATCAGCAGTAAGGGCGCGCGTCTCCCTCCTCCACCTGTACCTCGTCATGTCGAGTGGAAAAAAACTGCAAGACTCTTCAATGGAGGAGGGAGAAAACAACGAATAGAACGAAGAGTCAGATTACGAGTGAGTATTCTGCATTTATTTTATATTTACTTTTATATTTATTGCAATTTTTTATATATCAATGAATGTTTTGCATGATAAAATAATAATAAGACATTTCATGTATGCGAAAAGAGAAGTGTCACCTGCATTCCTTTTATTTATTGTATTGGTACCAGAATCGAAGAATGTAATTATATATATTTTACGTATAAGAAAAAAAATTATATATATATATATATATATATATATATATATAATATATAATATATATAAATATATATATATATATATATATATATATATATATATATTATAAATATTTTTTTTTTTGGGTAAGCAAATTACTTACAGTCTAGTAATATTCAATCATTTACCTTCACTTTAAAACAAATTGCAAGTCTCTAGAACAATATCTCGAATTATGGTGAAATGAAAAAAATATTTTTATTCCCTCCGCGCGCCGATTCTCGGCCGAAAATATCCGAAAGCGTAGGTCACTTCTCGTAATATTGTGCCTTTTCATATTACGCTTATTTTATAGTTTTATATATGGAAATGTGCGCAAAAACATGCACAATCATAAAACAAAAAACGGAATTGGTTGTAGCATTTATCATTTTTTAATATTTGCATATAAAGTACGATAAGAACGAAAAAAACTACGATCGGTCAACTTGACTCAACCGAAAAGTCAAAAAACGCATTTATAACATAAAAATCTTACAGTCTAGTAATATTCAATCATTTATCTTTCATTTTAAAACAAACGTTGCAAGTCCTCTAGACAGTATCTCGATTTATGGTGAATTTTGAAAAAAATATTTTTTCCCTCCGCAAGCCGATTCTCGGCCCGAAAATCTCGGAAACGCGTAGGTCACATTCTCCTAATTTGGAGCCTTTTCATATTACGCTTTTTTAAAGGTTTTAGGTATATTGGAAATGTGCAAAACCAGACATCCATATAACAAAAAATTTTGGAAGGTTGTAGCATTTATCATTTTTTTGAAATATTTGCATATAAAGTACGATAAGTACGAAAAAAACTACGATCGGTCAAATTTGACTCAACCGAAAAAGGTCAAAAAACGCTTTTATAACATAAAAAATCTTACAGTCTAGTAATATTCAATCATTTATCTTCATTAAACATATTGCAAAGTCTCTAGAACATATCTCGATTTATGGTGAATTTTTGAAATAATATTTTTTTCCCCTCTGCGCGACGATTCCTCGGCCGAAAATCTCGGAAACGCGTAGGTTACATTCTCCTATATTTGAGCCTTTTCATATTACGCTTTTTTTAAAGGTTTATATATGAAATGTGCGCAAAACCATGCAATATAACAAAAAATTTTGGAAGGTTGTAGCATTTATCATTTTTGAAATATGCATATAAAGTACAATAAAGTACGAAAAAAACTACAATCAGGTCAACTTTGACTCAACCGAAAAGGTCAAAAACGCCATTTATAACATAAACATCTACAGTCTAGTAATATTCAATCATTTATTTTCTTCATTTTAAAACATATTGCAAGTCTCTAGAACAGTATCTCGATTTATGGTGAATTTTGAAAAAAATATTTTTTTAATTTTTTTTTCCCTCCTCTGCGCGACCGATTCTCGGTTGCCGAAAATCTCCGGAAACCTAAACGCGTAGGTTACATCTTCCTAATTAAAAAATTTTGAGCTCCAATATTTTAACTCTTTTTTTAAAGTTATATTATGTAATTTTTGTCCGCAAAACCCATTTTGGCACAAAAATAATTACAAAAATTTTTGAAGGTTGTAAGCAAATTTTTTAAATTTTTGGAAATAGTTGCATATAAAGGGTAAACAAAAAAATAAGTACGAAAAAAACTAAATAAATTCACTTTGACTCAAAACCGATTGGTCAAAAAACCGCATTTATAACAATAAACATCTTAACAAAAAAGTCTAAGGTAAGGGATTCAACGTTTAATCTTCATTTTAAAACCTATTGCAGTCTCTAGGGGGGGGGAAAAGTATCTCGATTTTTATTGGTGAATTTTTGAAAAAAATTTAACCTTTTTTTTGCGCGCCGATTCTCGGCCGAAAAAAATAAATCCTAAAACGCGTAGGTCACTTCTCCCGAATATTTGAGCCTTTTCATTCGCCTTTTTTTTTTAAAAAAGGTTTTATATGGAAAATGTGCGCAAAACCATCACAATATAACAAAAAATTTTGGAAGGTTGTAGCAATTTATCATTTTTTGAAATATTCTCATAAAAGTACGAAAATAAGGTAAAGAAAAAAACTAAAAAAACAATCAGTCAACTTTGGACTCAACCGAAAAGGTCAAAAAACGCATTTAATAACAAAAAAAACTTACAGTCTAGTAATATTCAATCATTTATCTTCATTTTAAAACATATTGCAAGTCTCTAGAACAGTATCTCGATTTATGGTGAATTTTTTTGAAAAAAAAAATATTTTTTTTACCCTCCGCGCGCCGATTCTCGGCCGAAAATCTCCTAAACGCGTAGGTCATTCATCTAATATTTGAGCCTTTTCCATATTACGCTTTTTTTAAGGTTTATATATGGAAATGTGCGCAAAAACATGCACAATAAATAACAAAAAACATTGGAAGGTTGTCAGCATTTCTACGATTTTTGAAATATTTGCATATAAAGTACGATAAGTACGAAAAAACTACGATCGGTCAAACTTTGACCTTCAACCGAAAAGGTCAAAAAACGCATTTATAACATAAAAATCTTACAGTCTAGTAATATCAATCATTTATCTTCAATTTAAAACATATTGCAGTCTCTAGAACAATATCTCGATTTATGGTGAATATTTGAAAAAAATATTTTTATTCCGTCCGCGCGCCGCCGATTCTCGGCCGAAAATCTCGGAAATGCGTAGGTCACATTCTCCTAATATTTGAGCCTTTTCATATTACGCTTTTTTTAAAGTTTTATATATGAAAATGTGCGCAAAAAACGTGCACAATATAACAAAAATTATTGGAAGGTTGTTGAGCATTTCTTATTTTTTTTATTTTTATATTTGCTATATAAACAAAAATTCGACATTCGTCAACTTTAACTCGTTCGAAATGGTCGAAAACTGCATTTGTAAGCTAAACTCTTACAGTATCGTAATCCATCATCATTCCTTCATTTTGAAACAAATTGCTAATCTATAACAATATTTCGATTTATGGTGAATTTTTTAAAAAATTATTTTTTTACATCCGCGCGCTACGAATTCATGCATCATTTTGTGATAATATTTTCTCTGTGTTGCTTTTATCGTTTTACAATGTGTTATATATCAAAATGATCGCAATTTAGTGCACATTACAACGAAAAAAAAAAGTAACTTGTTACCTCTAACCGTTTGGCGCACAGCGCGATTTGAATACAATTATATATGAAATTTCGTTTTTGCGCTATCATATATCACATTATTTATATATGATAATGATAATTTTTTTCATTTCTGATGGTTGCATACTAAACTTCAAGCAATGACAAAAAAAGGAGCCAAAAATGAACTCTTAATCTTGAAAACTAAGCGCGCTGTGATTTTTTGAAAAAAATATTTTTTCCGCTTACGCGCTCACTCTCAAACCCCTCCGGCACACGGGAGTCATTTTTTTATTTACTGCTCCGGCGTTTAAGGGTTAAAAAACAAAACTCATATTGTCTGAAGAAAATCTTTGTGTGTCATTGCAGCGGCCCTTGCAGCAGGTGCGATGGAACAGATGACTAGGCTACAGACTTCTATTATACTGTGGGGGAAACAGAAAGATGATAATGAGTCTAATGAGATATATCTCTGTCTGAAAATTCTTGCAACAGCAAATGTGGTGCAGCAGAGATGGGCATTATGCGAGAATTCTGAGCCAACCAAAGACCTAGGTCTGTGATTGCTGGGCAGAGAGATTTGAATTGGTAGTTAATCCTCGACAGGAGAAACAATACCAAACCGAAAAGAATCACGGAGAGTAATCAGTACTCAAGCAGAGCCGTATATCACTCACTCGACTCATACTCAATTGCCTGGTAGTGCATTCCAATGTGCTAGGCTAGAACCATCATGCGCAAAAAAAAAAAAATACACTCGAGTATCTGCATTTAACTTGCAGATATGCACCTACTACTAGGACAATGCAACTGATAACATAAGCATGCTGCGAGAGAAATATACTAGTATATTTGTAGATTCCTGTAAATCACTGTGATGGTAATTGCTTCATAGCAAAGAAAGATAAAGGAAAGGAGAAAGCATTTTCGAGAAGTTCGGCAGCAAGGAGGTTTTCGCGCCACTGTGGAGGCGCCTATGTTCGTGGTTGTTCCAGAATCGGCAGGATGTTTGTGGATCTCGTCGTTAGTGATGAAACGCCACGATTTCTGATGCAATGCCTCGTCTAGATTCATCTAAGAAGTTCTAGAAATCCCTGGAGTCGGTGACGTTCGCCGTAGGCTCCGCCCCCAGAGTGCCGTATAAATACGACGAACGAACTTTGGAGAGCAGTGATCGTAGAAGAGAGAGAGAGAGATTGTAAAAGAGAGAGATCACCAGTTAGTAAGAGCCACCGATCAGATTATCAGTGAGAGATCAGCAGCAGTGATCGTCAGAGAGAAACTAGAGACGAAGGAACCGACGAAGCATCAATCAAGAAGAAAAGTTGCTCGAGAGTTTGGTTGGATATTGGTCTAGTCGTCTTCAAGTGTGGTCTACCGTGTTATCTCTACGTTGAGCAGACTTCGGAGAAGAAAAGGGGAGAATTCCTGCCTTACAAGAAGATTAGTTTCTGCAATACGGAGTCAAGAGGACGTCCTCAATCGCAGATCTACTTTCATGAAGCCACCTCTTCGAAGTGCCAAACTGTTTAGCAAGTATTCTTATTACCTCACTGTTTCCCCCAGTTCACGCAGTGTAAGATTCTATCTATTTATGTAAATAGGAGATACCATTCTGCATTTACCTTTGTTAGTAAGCTTGTAAATAAACCTTCGTTGTGTTAGTGTTTCTTTCTATATTCATATCCCCAGTTTCAACTGTTTGTGTTCATAATTTTTTTATTATTTCATATCGAACCTGAAGCTGACCTCCCTCAGAGGCTGTAACATTGTGTCAACCCTTTCCAGGATATTTCGACACCGTAACTTTGTCTCTGAGATCTGTGGGTCCGTAACAATCACACTCCAGCCTAACTCTCCTTCATCGAGGGAAAAGAATAAGGACTGGAAGCAGACTTCCTTCATTCTCTAATGAAGAGAGCGAAGGTGAAATTCTCCCGAAGTGAGACTTATATGGTGGTAACAGGATACCGAAGACGACTAGTTCAAGCCGAACTGGTTGTTCCAAAAACAGTAGCACTGGAGAGGCGTTCAAACCTCTCGGTGCTATCCATCCTGAACAGATTGACGTATGTTCAGTAAGATCCTAAGATTGAACCAAAAACATAGTCTCTTGGGTTCAAACCCTGAGGAGTAGACTCCACAGAATTCCTCTGACTTCCTTATTCATCCTGGTACAACCAGAAAGTAGAGAGATGTTCTCACTCTGTTGAACAAATCATTCATTTCCTATTACTGTTTCTTGTTTGTTTGTTTGTATGGTGTTTTTAGTTGCATGGAACCAGTGGTTATTCAGCAACGGGACCAACAACTTTATGTGACATCTGAATCACGTCGAGAGTGAACTTCTATCACCAGAAATACACATCTCTAACTCCTCAGTGGAATGCCTGCCTACAACTGTTTCGTTCATGCGAACGCGAGCGAAAAGTTGACCAGAGTTAAATGCAGCAAAAGCCAGCGAAAACTTACCACGTCTTGCTGCGCATCTATCTTCTCCGTGATTGAACCTCGCGAAGAGGACTACACTGAGGTACCCCGCCCCACCCCCTATCTCCTTCAGATGCCTTGTCCCGAGGAACAGCAACATCGATCTTGGCACCTAAAGAATAGCTATTCCTGGCTTTCACAGGTGGGTCCAAGTCACCAACGTGGTTCGGTCCCTTCTCTCACCCTGCACCACTATCATCATGGAGAAAAGACTACCTATCACTGACTGTGGATGTACAACCCCCAACTTGGAGAGACCCGTACACAAGTACGTATACCCGATGCAGCCCAGGTTCCATGAGCAGCGCCATTGGAACCAGAGACAGGAGAACGAACCTGGGTCGAACTCCTGGGGTTCCCAAGTCGTTAGAGCTGAGTACTCGGCTCGGCAGAGCTGTCTGGTCGAGCGGAGTCAAGGGAGCTGAGCAAATCACCACCACATAATTATGAGTGGTGGTAGTCAATGAAGAACTGTCATTTCTTCCCAATTAACCGTTCTCCTTTGAGGCCGAAGCTCTGAGAAAAAGAATAAAAAGGGATTCTGTGTCGGCTGTCCTACATGTTTGGACCCTAAGGTTCAATACATGAGGACGGTACTTGATCATTCACCTAGAAGGTGCTACATGCAGTTCCAAGTTCTGCATAACTCCAAACCAGACTGAGGACTGAACTCATCTGTACTGGTAAAGGCTCATCTCGCTTTTCAAGCACGCGTTATAGTGAGCGCTTGGCAAGCATTAGAATCTGTAAGTATTCCCACACTCGGCGAAAAAACCTGACTCTCGTAAGACAATAATTGGGCAAGCCTTGTCTCGCCCTGGTACATCTCAATTAACACGTATTCAATTAATATGTTTTCAATCTAAAATGTTTAAAAAATGCAAAACTTTCGATTAAATGTGAATTGGTGCCTCACCATTGTTTTCAAATCACCAGTGCATCAGCACAGCAAACGAAGGCCATCGACATAAACAAAGACATAGCACAGTATGTATTTATTAACAAAAGGAAAAACTTTGTCTATTTATCAATAAAGCGAAAGATTTTGTTTATTTATTAATAAAGGTCATGCGGCTGATGGCTACGTATAATTACACAATTAACGAATAATATGCATCTCTTCCATGAATCTTGTAAAAAGTTATACATTACTTCACTGTATCCAATAATATTGTATGTACTATTCCCATATTATTGTGTTACAAAATAATAACATAGCAGTCAAGGTTTTGGTTTGGAAATCAGCTGATGGCGAATACGAGTTTATTTTGCTGTATTCAACTCAGTTCTGTGCATATTTTCTTGCTTCTAGTTAGCATAAATTAATATCTAGATCAGTGGTATTCACTCATTTTTGCAAGAGCGTCGCTTTAGTAGACTGCATTCACTTTGAGAGCCGCACCCCAAGAAAAACCCATAATTTTCCTGCAAAATCATACTATAATGGGCGTAATGTCTGTCTGTCTGTCATTCAATCACGGCCAAACGGCTGGTCAGATGGGCATGAAACTTGGCAGGGTTATGGTGGGGACCCCTAAGATGGTTTGTAATGGGGTTTCATCCAACCTAACCCCCTCCTTTGTAGGGGGTGGGGATGAGAAGGGATTCCCTGAAACGGAGCTGTTTCTGGCCATGAAACGAGGCTGGTTTTTCCGTAGACTTAGTTACTTTACGATTTTTCATACATAATTTCTGTACAACTTCCCCGAAGAAAGTCACGAATATTTCAGTTCGGACACAATAGAAGATGAAAATTATCATCAATATCCGCAAGATTTTTTGAATAACTTAAATGCATCGGGACTGCCAGTGCACAAAATAATGTTGAAGAAGTACTGCCCGGCAATGTTGCTTCGGAATTTCGATCCTGCCAATGGACATAATAAAAATGAAACTGACAAGTTCCTACTTTCTACTCTTTTTTGGAAGACACAGGATCATAAGTGCACCTAAACGGTAGTAGGTAGTGAGCCTTAGGTCGGCTCCTCTCTTTTTGAGGTTTTTGATGTAGGAAGAGGCTAAATGGAAAAGGACCTGTGGTAGTGGTTTCACTCGTCCCAGAAACCATACCGACACCTTTTTAATAAAGGTGAGTGAGCCAGAATAATCTGGCATTTCCAATTTAGCTGTTCTCTGGTATTATAACAATATTTTACCTTAGAAATAGTGCTAAAGGAACCTATTTCACTGGGCGACACGGGTCCTTCGCCCGGAAATAGATTTTTCCTATGTCAAAATCCCTTTTATCAGTAGCCATAACGCACTGACATACAAGTTGCATCTTTGCAGTAAAATAATTAAAAGAAAGATACTTTATTATTTGTATCACCGTGCAAAGTAATTGACAGAGAAACGAACCAATCAAGATCCCTGTTCTGTTAAATGAAAGTCACAACAAGAGAGAGAGCTGCAGAGAGAGGAGAGAGAGAGGAGAAGAGATGAGAGAGAATTTAATAAACTATAATGCACTACAATTTTATAATTTTATCCCTCTATCGAAAAATTGAGAGAGAGAAAGAGAGAGGAGATAATTTGTTGATTTGAGAGCTAAGTTAAATCGATATCCCATCACGTCTTCGTTACTTGACTTACATTGAGAGAGATAGAGAGAGCGAGAGAGAGAGAGAGAGAGAGAGAGAATCATTAAAAGAGGGTAAACAATAATGAATACGAACTTCTTTACGTTCGATTGACATCCCTTCACTTACTTTAAGAGAGAGAGAGAGAGAGAGAGAGAGAGAGAGAGAGAGAGAGAGAGAGAGAGAGAGAGAAATATCATTAAAGAGGGGAAAAACAACAATGAATAAGAAATTTCTCGCATTTCAGTGATCGTACCCTTGAATTTACATTACGAGAGAGAGATAGAGAGAGAGAGAGAGAGAGAGGAGAGAGAGAGAGACCTATTCGTGTAATCGCCTTATTTTAATATTGCTGAACAAATAGTACATATAAATTTTTCACTTCTGCACCCGTATTTTATAAGTTTGCTGGTGTTACATAATTACAGTAGGACACTTGCCCCTCTACCGGTGCTTTAATGGTGTGATGAGCGGAAATGGGCCAATCCCATTTTTACTTTTTTTCATGGAGTACTTGTATTTGTAACTGCAATCCTTGTTAGACAGTCAAGATGTGCACTGGTCAGTCAGTTTCTTTGCTTCCTTTTCATAATGTTCAATGTAAGTACTAACAAAAAATGACATTACTTTTTGCACACATTTCTTCAGAGCTGCATAATCTGTATCAGAAACCATGTTCCAGAAGTGGTAGACACCAGTTTTCAGTTCAGCTTGAAGGATGTCATTTGCTTGAAGTTCAACTATCTCGCACTGTATGGCAGCAAGATCATGACAGAGGTCTTGGATGACTGAGGTCAGAGATGATGCTGGCACACGAATAGGGTTCTCAATAAAACTGAAAAATTCCTTGTACTTTCTTATATCCTTTAATCGTGATTCAAACTCTTCTCTCAACTCCTCCAATACAATTTCAAACTCATCATAACTGAAGTAACACAAAAGTTGCGGGTTGGGGTATTTGAGGAGGCGTTCTAAGTGTTGAGAAATGAGCAGACTGTCTGTCAGGTATGAATAGTTCTGTGATCTTATTTTGGAATACAGTGACTGCATGCAACATACTGCCTGGGTGTTTTTCTTTCCCTTGCAGTTGCAAGTTCAGGGAATTCAGGCGACAAGTAATATCAGATCACAGAGCTAACCTCATAATCAACTGTGGATTCTCCAAATCTGGTTCATTTCTTCCTTTACTAACAAGAAATTCACAAATATGAGGAAGGAGACTGAAAAATTGTTCAAGTACTTTGCCCCGAGATAACATCTCACCTTGTTATACATCACGAAATAACCATATTCTGTCTCGTATTCCTCAAGCAGTCCGTCAAAATGGCAATGATTTAGTGGTTGTGAAACAATGAAATTCACTACTCTTACCACCAACTGCATCACATTTTGTGGTTCACGGTTCCTAAGTTTGGCCACAAGTGCCTCCTGGTGTATTATGCAGTGAAAATCTACGATACTGGGGATGTCTGTACTCTTCTCCATCAGACCAACAAGTTGCTTTTCTTTCTCCTCCATACTAGGAGCGCCATCGGAGCACACTGGTACTAGATTTTCCCAATTTAAGTTGTTCTCACTAAAAAAGGTCTGAAGCTTTGCCAGAATACTCTCCTCTTGTTTGTCCTTTCAGTGGTAATAAGCACAACAGTTCTTCTTGAAACAAGTCCTCTTTAGAAAACCGAACCCATACACAAAGCTGAGCTACATCACAAATATCTGTACTTTTGTCTATTGCAATATTGAAACAGGGTGAAACTGATAACTCTGTAATTAACTAACCACGAATGTCATCACCAATCTCTTCAATTCTTCTTATTACCATTATTTCTGCTGAAGCCATAAAACACTCCTTGATTAACTCTGCATCAGAAAATGCCTTCTTATGCCTAGCCAATATCCATGCAATTTCAAATGTTGCCTCGGTCAGTTATCACTAACGAAGTTGTTCTGTAATCACTGCAGTAAGCTGCTCAATTTTATTTTTTGCAGGTTACTTCCAGGTGGGTAAAGTTCATTAAAGTTTGCATGAGTGGTTCTAAAATGGCACTCTAAATTTCCATGCTTAAAACCAGAACACTCCTTCTGACAAATTAAACACAGTGAATTTGTACCATAAAGCACAAAGAAAAATTCCTCTGTCCACTTTTCTTGAAATTTTCAGTGTTCATCTTCTATTGGTCGCACTTTCCTTTTCTTACATGCCTGGCTCGTATTTTTGTTGGTAGACTGGCCACTCATTTCCCCTCCATCCGTACTTTCACATTCTGCTTCTCAGGGCTGAGATTCTACATTATCAGAGCATTTTCACTTCATTATGTAACGATCCCATGCCAGACCACCACCGTGCACAGAGGCAGACATTACTTTTTACACTTCTACAGATAATCTCTGGTCTGCAGCAGTGCATGTGAATTGTTCCTGTACAGAGGAACGGTAGCAGTTACTATGTAGTAACTACGGCTTCAACGCCCATTGAAATTTTAAAATATCTTTCAAGACAGAAGGCTTGGAAGTTTTTTATTAACATTTTTATGTACAAAATTTATATGTAAAAAACCTTCGAGATCAGGATTTTGGTAATAACTGATTTATATATTTCCTGGATGGAGAACTGCCACTCAAGCTGTCCAAGCTGTGCAATGAATACCTCTGATCTAGATACTTTATTTACATGAGACAAGGTCATTTTTTGTTATACAATGAAATTTTCAAGTCGAAATATGGCTTGAATAAGTCTCGTTGTGAACTAAATTATTTTTTCGTAAATAGATTGTGTTGGGAGCATGTTTATTGCATACGAAAAAAAAAGGATGTGATTCCGTTTGCTATTTTCACTTTATTTGATCACAATACGAGATTTACGTTATTTACCTTTTATTTGCGTGAAAACAACAGTAAAATTTGTTGTTTCAAGCCCAGTAGTTTTGATTATAATGACTTTCTCTCGATTTTACCTGCAGTTGTGTTTGATGGCATAACTTTAATGAAGTTTTATCCTTGTTGCCGATGCACGATAACAGTCATTAGCAGCTTGAACAGTTTTCTCAACTTCAGCTACAACTTGGTTTAAATTTAACAGCACATTTACTTGCTGATCTTCGATCTATAGCAAATAAAGCAATTAAAAAAAAATATATCAGTCCTATTCTACATAACGTCGTTTATAACATAACTATGGTAATTGTTTACTATCGTACGATGGTTGAAATACACCAAATGGATGTTGCTGTTATCCAATTCAGTTGTACTTAGTCCAGGAACATAACCCCCCTTATTCCTATTACATATTTCATATGGGAAAAATATGTTTAAATAACACGTTTTTAATTAACGCCACCTCTCCAGGAACATAACATTCGCATTAATTGAGAAGTGACTGTACTCAGCAATATGATGAAGCCGGGCACTCGGCGAGCGCCAGCGAAACCAAGGGATCCAGACGCACGGTGAGACTCCCAATTATTGTAATACTTATCAGGAATGCCCGTTGCCGGAGTGTTTGGAAATCACAGAAAACCAAATCACTCTGTGAACGCCAGAAATTCCAAGGAATTTATTGGCTTAGCGAGACCCCCGTTTTTCATAATAACAGTAACCGGGATGTCTATCTCACCTGAATGTTTGGAAATTATAGAAAACCATACCACTCTGAGAATGCCAGAAATTCCAAGGAATTTGAGCATTCAGCAAGATTCCCAGGTATTGTAGTAACAATTATCATAAGTGCTCGGCGAAACCCGTGAATTTCGTCAAACGATCATCGGGGTGGGGCCCCTCCTTGACTCCTATAGAAATCAAGGAGGAACGGGCATAAAAACCAATCCTAAATGCAACCATTTAAGACTGTAATTCGAGTACAATTTAACAGAATATACACTTGAGGCTCCCAAAATGCAAAATTGAGTTGAAATCCCTTAGAAGGATAGAAAAAGCCAGGGAGGCATAGTCTCCAGATTTGACACAAGCTCCTTCCTCAACAACGTGGATGTACGTCTGGTAGGTCCTGAAGATCCCTCCAGGAACAGGAACGTAGTCCTCTAACACAATCCTATGGAGAGCACTCTGCAGGATCCCTCCTATTCACGTCTCCCCTCCCCGTGTAGCCATAGGAAGTAAGAGGGAATGGGTGAGGACGACTGGACACTCGCTCGCTTTACTAGTAGAACTATGTAGCAGGAGAAGAGAGTCATGGGCAGCCATCAACCTGCGGTGATGGCCACGACACAAGTCTAGGTAAGTGTTATCGTCTGGAGAAACGCTTTTCCTAGGAGGATTACAAAACTCTCAAATGGCAGGCGAAACATTCGCCGCCACTGACCAGTCCGTTGTGTGGGTGGGATTGAGCGTGCACCTGACTGGAGAGAGACGGTACCGTCCTCCAATGTGTTCAAGTCCTCACTAAGACCGAAACCTCTCAAGAGGACCGAATGGAGAACCCCCTACCGGTCTCATTGCGTGCATGGTCCTGCGGGACCGTCACGTCAACCCTGGGAACTGAGCAATCACCACAACAGCGATCACAAGCAAGGCCTGAGTCCCCTCAGCGACTCACTACTTCTTTCACTCTGTGCCTGAGTTGTGACGGTGAGCAGACTCAGCAGCACTGACTCTGGATGCATGCAAATCCATAGATTTACATACACTTTTGGGAAACTTGCGAACAAGCGCCCGACACAGAACTAGTCATAGGGGCAGAACCTCTAAGACTAGCAGCAGAAGAGTGAACCAAAGTTTGCGCTTCTACAGCTCCCGATGCGCTAGGCCCTGGGGACAGCGTGACAGTTCCTGTTCCCGAAACAGGTGAGCCAGCGGAAGACCCAACTGCCTCCTCAGTTCAAGGAGGCAGACCCTTAGAAGTCCCGTGATGAGACTTCTCCGGGGGGGGGGGGGGGGGGGGGGTGGGGGGGGGGGGGGGGGGGGGGGGGAGACTACATTCTCCTTCTTCGGCAGGGAGCCTTAGAAGTGGAAAGGGTGGAAGCTGATGAAAAATATGATGATTCTGAAGAGGAAGATGATGGCACTTGACAAACTCTCTTCCTCCTCAACTTCTCCAAATTCTTTAAGACTTCTTCTACAGGATGAGGTACATTTACCAGCAGGAATAGAGTTAATCACAGGGCAGCAGCAAAGGCTTTGTCCAGTGACAAAACCCCAGGATAGCAGCAGCAAATTATTATGATTTCCAGCAGGGGAACAGTACACACTCAAGGATCAATATCACAGCATGCTATGAGTCACAGATACAATTCCAAGGTTAGGATGGTCAACACGAAAAACCAACCATCTACTGCTGTAATCAACTATCACTGCTGTAGCCTGTAAAAGAAAGAAAATATGATTTAAAAAAATAAGGATACTCCTCTCGCATCCTACAGCAACACTCTCTGAAATGAGAGATCCCTCAAACACCAACACCGTATGACCCCTCTTCTATCTTCGTCCGATAGCTAGCAAAAGGACTAAGGAGAAGAGGAAATACCAGAAGAAACACAGGACAAACCTCTGAAGTTCCCCTCAGCAATTTTCAAAGAGTAAGCATAAATTTCGGATGAATATGTGTCTCGTCCTAACATTAAAGGGTGAAAATATGTACATAATGAGGGTGTTGGCACACCCTTGCCGCTGACCCTTAACACAAAGCAGAAAGGCGGCTAGCAAGACCATCACAAAAAGTGGGTTTGCATTTAATTATTACAGTCAATTAATTATTAATACCAAACACAATATATGTATAATTCATTCAAAATACTATTAAATTAAAGATCTCAAAGGGAAAATTGTAATTAACGGCAAGTCAGCAAGAGCTCACAAACATACGTCTTCATCGGAAGACAGCCGAAAGCGAAGTAGTGTGTTTACATCGGGGCAGGCGGGCACCCACCTACCAGACGGTAGTTACTGTCTAACCTCCTTGATCAAGAATTTAACGGCTGTATTCCAGCCTACACTGAAAGTAATTCCTTATGTAAAGGACAAGGGTTTGTATATCATGTAGGAACAAACACAAGGAGCTGGCGCCGAGTGTTATCTGGCGCTCAATGCCCATGTATCACAGGAAAACAATTCAAGCTATAGATGTCACCTGTGTAGGTTATACTACATTGAGTGCTCAGCTCCCACTGGGTGCTCGATCGGCTCCCACTGGGTGCTCGATCGGCTCCCACTGGGTGCTCAGTGCCAATGGAAACTCAGGCGCTGTAGCGGCTTGACCACAACGAGGTGCTTCGGTTACCTGTATGACTTGATCCTGAGTCAAGCATATGACTAAAGACAGGCTCAACCAGGTATTAGTTCTGCACCAGGTGAGCTAGTAGCTCTGACACCAGTCGTATGATGTCGTTGGGCTAGATAGTAGCTATCTGTGTCAATCCAAGCTCAGCGTAGGCACCGCTAAATCATTTACTCTGTTCCCTTTGATTGGTTTTGTACAGCCCTTCACAGGAATGATTCCTTCTCTTGTATGTTTTCAATATACATAAAGTGCTTCTTATATTTTATAATTCTATTCTTGCTTTACTAGACTCTTGGCTAGACCGTCATCCGAAACCCCATCATAACTAAAAATTCTCTCATGCTACATTATACCATTTCACTTAAACAATTCTGGAAATTAAAGAGTAATAAGCATTTAAATTTGTTGCAATTTCGCTGCAGTAGCGAGCAATGGACTGAAAATTCACTATTAAGTGAAAGAGGTGAAAAACTTGAATCAGAACTTTATTAACTAACGATCAATACTAACCCCACAAGAAGTGCCATGCAGAATTAAAATTCAACACCAAAATCAGTTTGATTACCAAGGCAACGTTTACATCATTACTCTACTCGATAAGGATGGCAGTGAATACATGTTTACATTATTCCACTAGTACTTGTCAATCAACTCAGCAACATTTTATGTTGTTACATTATTCACCGTACAGACGAGTTAGTCAAAAAGATTGTAAGTTTGCTACTGAAACAGAATTATCAAACAATATGAAGTCTGTAGCAAATGTAAATATCGGTATAACAAACCAATGTTTGCAATTTTGCTGCAAAAGCAAACTACTGATGTACTAGTACTCCAGTAAGAAACAACATAACAAGAAAAGCTCACCCTGAGGCTTTCAGCTGAAGCTACATGACTTTCGGTTTGTATACCAAAGTCAGATAAATAGTAACCAACAAAATATGAACAATTTCTGCCAACACCAGATGTTCACATCAGGAGTAGCAGAAATGGAATGAGTATTATCTGCAGAGTCGTTCCTAACCCTCTCGTTAGTGGGGAAAGATTGGTGTCACCTACACAGAACACAGAATATCAGTATCGCTACCACGAAATCTAAATCTAAACTGCTGCTGCAAATAAATGAAACTGATAGATGTAATTACAGGCAGTCCCCGGTTATTGGCGATCCGGTTTTATAGCGCTTGTTGAGCGCCATAAAATTGGCGATGTATGGCACCATAACAGATCGAGTTCCAGTTATCAGCGCTTTATCGCCAGGCACCAATAATAGTTATGGCACCATAAGGTGCTTATGGTGCCAATAACTGGTTATCGGCTCCATAAGCGCCAATATGGCACCATAAATCACGAGTTTCAGTTACTGGCAGTTTTTGCTTATCGGCACACCCCCGGGAACAGAACCTCCGCCGAAATCCGGGGACTACATGTACTTGGTAAGTTACTTACATAAAAATTAGTATTTCACAAATAAATTATATCATAATTCAAAAAATAATCCATTATTACTAACCACTAATGGATTCTTCTCTAGTATGAAAGTCTATATTTTGACAACCTACATGACAGTTTCCTATGTACCATACAACAATGTGCTAACTTGCAGTAAATTCAAAAATACATGTTTGACCTTAATCAATTAAGTTTAAAAAACTTTATACATCAGAAATATTTCAAGTTCCATGAAAATGATACATAACTAAACCCATTTAGGCAAATTGACTGCTTAGCTGGATTTTAGTTCCAAAGAGCTTCAAGTGATAAGTGATAAAGTATGTATTAGTTATCCGACAATTTACTGATAATATTCCCTAAGAAAATGATCTACAAGAGGTATGAATTTGAGTTTCAAAGTTGGAGAAAACAAGTGTTTCAAATGGCTTGAAAATCAGAAAAATTATTAAATATCGTAATAATAATAACTTTTCAAATATAATAAGAAAAGCTATCATAAGCCTTAGTTTCCTCAGAAAAAACTTTAAGCTGTTATAGTTCAGTGAATATGAGATTTTCTTGGTTATGTATTTTGTTTTTCCTGGTTCCTATAACCCTCTTAATGTCGAGTGGGGGTTCATAGATATTTTGCATTCTAGGTATCTCTTATTTTTTCCTCCCTTGCTTTTACTTATGTGGGATGGGATAGATAGCGATCTAAGTGATCCATCCTTAGCAGTCTCATATCAAGTGCCTAAAGGAGACAAAATTTGATTATCATAAGATCCTCACTTAAACATACTGATAATTATCATTAATAACCAAATTAATTCAGACAAATGAGGTATGGGTCTAAACTTGACTAGGGCTAACTCTGCAAGGCTTTCAAGACTAAACTAATGGTGATTCTATATAAGACAACTTCAAAAAGTATCATAAATCAAAATAAGGGTCAAGTAGCACAGACCCCTGAGAAGTATGTCTATGTAATATTCAGTTGAAAACATTGGGAACAGCTATTACCATGCCAAAATAAAAACTCAGCACTTCACTGGATGCTAACAATTATTCATGCATTGGGAACTTTAACCCTTCAGGAAAGTAAGGTCAACATTTAATAAATGAAAGAAAATTCCCCTAATCAAGGCTTAAAATATTAGAAGACTATTAATATTTCATACATAATTCTTATAACATTTGGGGTTTTAATATTTTTCAGGAGGGAGCAGACTTGCTACATGCAATATACTGTACTTTTGTGTCACAGGTGGTAAAGTACTGTAACATTAGTTATGTAATTACAAGGCAGATAGATAAAAATAATACTTCACTTGATTGGACAGACTGTTGCTTGATATCAAGAGTAAAAATAAAAAAAAGGACATTTTCATGACTGCTTAATTCAGATTTTTTTTTAACTTATTCATGACACATTATTTATAAAGCTTAAGGACCAAACAGAGCAATAAATTAAAATGAAAACACCTACTTATGCATAGAAAATGGAAAAACATTCTGTCTACAGTCATGTAAAATTACAATGCATCTACATAGGTATAATAATGCAGTACTTGAAAACCCTAACCCTAATGTACCACTTTCTTAACTTTGAGAACATTTTTCCCATTTTCAGTAAGTATTCATTATTTATGAAATCATATTTACTGAAGAGAGCACATTAATGACAAAATAAATCCTTTAAGACTACTTCTGGGGCAGGAATGTCAATACTGAAGAGGATATCTACAACTGACCATGTAAGAAATAAATTATTAAAATACTAAAACACTACTTATTAAAAGACAGAGGGAGGGGGAGAAGGGGGGAGGTTTGTCAACAAAGTATACTCCTCACACATTAAAAATCATGTTAGACAGATTAACACTCCAATAAAACATAAGGTCAGTTTAAAATTACACTATAATGTGATCTGGATAAAATTAAACTTCCCAAAATTATATTTGTTTATCAAAAGAACATTCTTATCACAGCTACTACATTTTGAGGAAGAAACTACATCTTATGCACTTCTATTTCTTGTTATAAACAAATCAAGCATAGTATTAAAACCAGAGTACAGTGGTACAGTATAAATACAGTAGAGACCCGGTCCTCGATTGTATTAGAACTCAAAATAGTAATCGGCTTTCAATTTGAACTTTTGAGTAAATTTTGCATCTGAGCTCCAACAAAAAAACCGGAATCCGACCCAATGGATCATATGATTTTTATAAACAAAAGTGGTTCGGTCAGTCGCCGCTAGTTGGCGTTGTTCCAATGCTTATTTGGTGAGGAAAACAGTAAGAACCACAATTTGAACTTCAGAAGATTATTGAAAATTATCATGAATGAGGCATTCGTGTGACAACCTTAAAATTCTGCCGAGATTTTTAATGATAGGCTAACCCTTGAATTGTCATAGTTGTCAATAGTTAACTACTGTCACAACTATCGACATGTAAAGAAAACATTTGTAATATAATGGTAAAAACCGTAGGTTAATCAGGTGGATCACTAGTAATACAACTTCTGTTACTCTAAACAAAACAACTGTAACTACAGCAATGACAGTGGATAATTACCATAATTAGACGTTAGGATGAGCAGCTCTCACTTTGTTAAAGGTGTACGACTCTATCCGTAATTTTAAAAACCAAAAAACTCTATAAACCTAAATATTTTCTGGAGAAACATGGTCATTTGAAAAATTTAAACATATTACAGAATATAAGCACCTCAAAACCTCAGTTGATTGAATATGTACTATTGATATCGTCATTGCCATTACTTGGCTGGTAGAGATGTAATTTAGAGATAGAGTAGTCCCCACATATTCGCTGGGGATGTGTACCAGACCCCCCCGTGAATAGTTAGAACCCGCGAATGTTTGGAACCCCTATAAAAACGCTAAAAACAGCCTATTTTGTTAGTTAAAACTCAAGAAAAACCGCTAAAAATTTTCATACTTGGTTTTTTTAATAGTTTTATCACAAAAAGTGCATTTTATGATGAAATTTACCAAAAAAAACAGGAATATGTGGATATTTCTCATAGAAAAATACTGTGAATGCGCGAATTTTCCGCGAATAATGCGGGGAAACGTTTCCAAGAGATATCCGCGAATGCATGAGTCCGCAAATCCGGAGAACGCAAATACGGGGGGGTCCACTGTAATTTTTCTTGTATAAGAAAGTTGGGTTTAAAACGTGCACATATTTGATTTTAAATGCATTAAGTGTGATTTTGCCACATCTGAACATCAATTTTGCCTGCTCCGTTTTTTTTTTCTTTTATAGTGACAGCAAATAATGTTGGCAATCAGCCTTTTCTCAATTTGGTTGTTCATGTCGATACGGGTTTACAATCGCTTCATCTGTAATTCAAAAACTCAGAATATCTTAGTGGAAGATAGAGTATCATCATAAGTATTAGAGAGAGAGAGAGAGAGAGAGAGAGAGAGAGAGAGAGAGAGAGAGAGAGAGAGAGAGAGAGAGAGAGAGAGGAGAGAGAGTTATTCATCATAATAAAACCCTCGCTTTACAGTCGTCACATTGCACGTCTTATTACCATATATTATCAAATTATATTACATTTACGAAAGAAAGCTGGGTTTAAGAATTGCAGCTACTTTATTTATAAACATGAAGTTTTTAAAATAAAATAAAGTTTTAATCACAATTATATAGCTAAAAGTTTCTACAAATCAGCAGCTAGAATTTTGAAAATTCGTGAGTTGCACTATTTCTAGCGGCTAAGTGACGAGCCGCACCCACTTTTGAGGCTAAAGAGGAACAACTAGCAAACATGGCCTTAATTTGTTTATGCATAGCTTCACATGAGGGGAGGAGGGAGGGCTCCAATCATATAATTTACTGGGTAAGTAAAATTAATAATTTATTTTAGTATAAAAATGTCATTTTTAATAAAGTACCTTACCCAGTACGTAATTATATAGCTGAGCCCCACATTGACAGGTGGGAAAACAATGAAGTCATCTATCCCAACACATTAATAAGAAAATGAATTGAACATACATAAGATTACTAGCATTGCAATAATGCCTATTCTTCCTTACCTGATAAATGGGCTGCTTCATGAAGGTACTGCCTCTATACAGCAGTTATTTATTTGATAGCGGCGCAGTGACAAAGCGAGGGTTGCTTACTATATAGTGGATGTCTTGTAGCAAGGATGATTCCAATTGCTGACAAGAACCAGGTGCCCCTTCCCGCGGCGCAGTATATAACAACACAACAGAACAAACAAACGTCACCTAACGCCAACAAAATTAAAAAATATACCACCACCCAATCAAATAAACTGGAGGGCACTCCAGAACATAGTATCCCTGGCTCCCATAAAATCCAACACCACAAATCAAGGCAAAAAATAAAGGAAGGCATGCTTCCTATACTTCCTCCCCCAACACCACACCCAGCCACCGTAAAAGGATCCAAAGTACTGCAATTACTATAGACAGTTTCCGCTTCTTTAAGATGATGCAATGCAAAGACAAGTCTTACAACTCCAGAAGGTCATTCGTAAAATGGAAGAGAGCGATAAATTATGCTTAAAAGCCATGGATGTGTCTATGGCCCTTATTTCATGAGCTTTCACTTTACACAAAGGAAAAATGTTTTCCCCTAGAGGGGAATGAGCTTCTGAAATAAGATCCTTAAGGAGGAATGCCAGGGCATTCTTGGACAGTGGCCCCGCACGGAACACCACAACGACGATTACAGGCCTCGTATCTTCTCTGTCCTGTGAAGGTAAAACTTCAGAGCTCTCACGGGACATAAAACTCTCCTGGTCGCTCGAGCCTAAAATTTCCAACAAGCTCCTAATCATGAAAGAGCGGGGCCATGGACTAGAGATTGTTTCATTTTTGGTTAAGAAAACAAAAGAAAATGAGCATACTGCATTCCCTCCTGAAAAACCGACCTTTTTATCTAAAGCATGGATTTTACTAATCCTTTTTGCAGTTGCAAAAGTTACTAGGAAAAGGATTTTCCTAGTAAGATCTCTTAAAGAGATAGTATCTAATGGTTCAAAACATGAGCCTGATAACCATTTTAATACATCCAAATTCCAGGGAACCACAGCTTCTTCCTTCTGCCTTGCTGTATAGAAGGATTTAATTAAGTCCAACAAATCTTGGTTGGAGGATAAATCTAAGCCTCTAAATCGGAAAACCGAACTCAGTATGGCTCTATAGGCTTTAATAGTTGATGTGCCCAAGCCTTTTACATTCTTCAGAAATAGCAGAAAATCTGCTATTTCATTTACAGATGTCTGAGAAAACGAGTCAGTTTTTTCTGCACCGTTTCCTAAAAGTGGTCCACTTAGCTTGGTATAATCTTTCAGAAGAGACTTGTCTGCAATTGGAGATAACTTGTGCAGCCAACTTTGAAAATCCCTTCTTGCACAGGAGCTTCCTGATAGTAAGAATGCGGTCAGGGCCAAAGAAGACAATCCTTGATGGAATTGCCAGAAGTGGGGTTGTTTGAGAAGATGAGTCTTTTGCGGAAAAAGTCTTGGAAAATCGGCCAGCAGTTCGATGATGTCTGGGAACCATTCTTTTGTCAGCCAAAAGGGAGCTATTGAAATCATGGACACATTTTGGTGTCCCCAGAAGTTGTTGATCACTTGTCGGACCATGGAAAGGGAAAGGGGGGGGGGAGGGAAAGCATACAGATGTTTCCCCAACCAATCTTGTAGCATGGCGTCTGTTGCCCATGCTAGGGGATCCAGAACTAGAGAACAGAACAACGAAGTCTGTTGTTTCTTGATGTGCAGAACAAGTCTAAGATTGGAGTTCCCCCACAGCTTCCAAAGGTCTTGACAGACTTGTTGATCCAGAGTTCAATGTTGATAAAACTTGTTTCTGGTGGCTTAATTCGTCCACTAGAACATTGAGTTTCTCCCATATGAACCTCATCAGGAGTGTGGTATGATTTAGGTCTGCCCACAGCAGTAGCTCTTTTGCTGTCTCGTAAAGAGAGAACAAGAGTTCTCCCTTGAATTCTTATGTACGATAGGGCAGTCATCTTGTCCAAGTGTATCGTTACAACTTTGCCTACTACTTTCTCCTTGAAATGTTGAAGACCCAGGTGCATTGCCTTCAACTCTTTGACATTTATGTGTCATTTCTCTTGTCCTTGAGACCATTTCCCCAACACTTCGCTGTGCCCTCAGAACCAATCCCAAATCTAGACTTGATATGTCTGAAAAGAATTTTAGGTTTGGGTTCACTGGAAGGAGGGATTTTCCTTCCGTAAGCCTGCTCTTTAACTTCCACCAGCTTAAGTCTGTTTTTATTTCTGGAGTCACAGGAAAAATGATCAAGTCCGGGAAAACTTTTCTGGCCCAACTGGCTCCCATATAAAATTGGAGTGGTCTTAAATGCAATCTACCCAGATGAATGAACTGTTCCATCGAGGACAATGGCCACAGTAGGCTCATCCAAGTGTTTGCAGAAGAGAAATTCAAGTTAAGAGAGTTTTCTACCATTTCCAGACACGACTGAATTCTCTTCGGAAATGGGAAAACCCGAAAACTCCGAGAGTCAATCATCATCCCTAAATAAAGAATTTGTTGAGAGGGAATCATTTAAGATTTGTGATGATTTATCATTAAACCCATCTCTTGAGCTAACTGAAGACTTATTTGGAGACCCTCCAAACATTTCTGCTCTGATTGGGCTTGAAGAGGCCAATTCTCTAAGTGCAAGGAAATCCTTACTCACAACAGATATAGCCATTTTGCCGGCAGGAAGAAAATTCTCGTGAATACTTGCGATACTGTAGACATGCCAAAGCACATTGCATGGAATTGGAAAATGAAGTTTTTATGTTAAAAAAAAGTTTAATGTATACTTACCTGGCAGGTATATATATAGCTATATTCTCTGTTCCACCTGGCAGAAATTTTCAAAACTCGCGGCAAACGCTAGTAACCTATTAGTAGTTCAGGCAACCACCACCCCGTTACCGTGGCGCTAGCGCTAGGAACCGTTCCCAATTGGGCCAGATTTTCTCTGAACCCTGTCTCCTGAGGGGAGGAGGGTGGGAATTAAATTATATATACCTGCCAGGTAAGTATACATTAAACTTTGTTTTAACATAAAAACTTCATTTTAATGTATGACACTTACCTGGCAGGTATATATATAGCTGATTGACACATTTGGAGGTGGGTCAAAGACAGCAACATTATTAAGAGTATAAAAATATACAAAATATTATTAAAACTCTAGGTTCCTTACCTGCTAAGGTAGCTGACTTCATAGGTCCTGCCTCTAAGCCTGCTTAAACCTTATGGAGCTCTCAACAAGGAAGTGTCCTGTATGTTGAAGAAGCTAAGACTGGAACTGACAACTGGACGTGACCAATGTGTTGACAGAACCGTACAGCCCTCTTATGCCACGGCATTCAAGCTAGTAATAGATCATTTACCTGAACTACACACACACCATACCAAGATAATACTCACAAGACTGATAAAAGTACCGAACACTTTTCTCAGACGACCAAAAACACAAACACCATCACCTAATAAAATCAACTAGCTTAAAAGAAGGTTATGGGGTAGTAACTCCTTTGCCCAATACTGTACCAGAGGACACGTATGGACCTGGCGTCTGACAATTCTCAAAGGTTGTCTGAATTTATCCCTAAGATAATGAGACGCAAATATTGATTAGTTTCTCAAATAGGTGGATTCAATAATTTCCTTGAGGGCTAAATTTCTTTAAAAGCTAATGAAGTCGCAACTGCCCTGACTTCATGAGCCTTCACTTTCAAAATACCAAAGTTCTGCTCTTGACACAACATATGAGCTTCTCTAATCAACTCTCTCATGAAGAAGGCTAGAGCGTTCTTCGTCATGGGTTCTACTGGGGTCTTTAACTGAACACCACAGAGCATCAGAATTCCCTCTGATCTCTCTTGTTCTTTCCATATCAAAACGTCAATGCTCTCACTGCGCAGATAACTCTTTCTTGCTCGTGGACCCACTAACTCAGACAGACCCCAAAACTTCAAAGGATCTTGGCCAAGGATTAGCTGGATTCTTCATTTTGGTTGCCAAGAAACCTTCTTGGAATGACGAACACTGCATTGCCATGTCTCCATCCCACCTTCTTCGATATGGCCTGAAGCTCACTAGCTCTTTTAGCCGTTGCCAAAGCGACTAAAAAGATAGTTTTCTTAGCAACATCTCTCAGAGAGGATTTCTCTAAAGGCTCGAATTTGCTAGAGGTTAAATACTTCAAGACAACATCGAGGTTCCAAGCAGGTGGCCTGCATTGGGGTTGTTTCTTGGTACCAAATGACCTAATCAGATCTCATAAGGTCTAAGTTATTCGAGATGTCTAGATCTCTGTGTCTAAAACACTGAGGTTAGCATGCTTTTATAACCTTTGATTGTCGAAACTGACAAACCCAATTCCTTCCTCAAGTATAGAAGGAAGTCTGCGATTTGGGTCCCAGAGGTACTGGATGAAGACACTTTCTTGTTCTTACACCACTTCCGGAAATTCTCCCACTTCGACTGATATATGATTGTGGAGGTTCTTCTGGCTCTAGCCACTGCACTGGCCACCTCTCTAGAATATCCCTCGCTCTGACAAGACTTTCGATAGTCTGAACGCAGTCAGCCCAGAGCGAGGGTATTCTTGTGAAACCTGTCGAAGTGGGGTTGTCTGAGTAAATCTACTCTTAGAGGAAGAGTCCTTGGCGTATCTATTGTCCATTCCAGTACCTCTGTGAACCAACTTTGGGCCGGCCAAAACGGGGCTATTAAGGTCATCCTCGTTCCTGGCTCTCCCTGAACTTCTTCATAACTTTCCCCAGTACCTTGAAACGGAGGATAAAGCGTACACATCTAAGTTTGTCCAAATCCATCGGAATGCGTCGACCGCCACTGCTTCCTGATCTGGAACCGGAGAGCAATAGGTTGGTAACCTTTTTGTTTCTGGCTGTCGCAAACAGATCTACTACCGGACGGCCCCACAACTTCCACAGGCTCTGGCAAACCTCCATGTGCAACGTCCACTCCGTCGAGAGAAGTTCTCTTCTGCTCAACAGTCCGCACTCACATCTCTCCTTGTATAAACCTGGTGAGCAGCACGACGCTTTCCTCTTCCGCCCAAAGCAGAACTTCCTTTTGCCAGCTTGTAAAGGGGAAAAGAATGAGTCCTCCTTGTTTTGCGGATGTATGCCAGAGCCGTGGTGTTGTCCGAGTTGATCTGCACTGTCTTGTCTCGAATCAACTCTCTTGAAGCTTGCTTTAAGGCCAAGAAAATTGCCATCAGTTCCTTCCTGTTTATGTGCCAACTTGTTTCTTCCTTGCTCCAAAGTCCCCGACACCTCTTGAGGGCCTAATCGTCTCCCCAACCCGCGTCCGACGCGTCGGAATACAAGATGAGGTCTGGCTCTTCTGCTGAAGCGACATCCTCTTGCTAACCTGCCTAGAGTTAGCCACCACTTTAATTCCTCCTTCACTTCGGCAGGAATTAGAAACTGGAAGGAATCCGGTTGCAATTTTCTTGGCCATGAATCCTTCAGGAAAAACTGTAAAGGTCTCATGTGCAGTCTTCCTAAAGAAATGAACCTCTCTAGCGAAGAGAGTGTGCCCAGTAGACTCATCCACTCTCTTGCTGAGCATCGGTCTTTCTTTAGAAAGTCCTGCACCTTCCGAATGCATAGCGGCTTGCCTTTCGGGGGACGGAAAAGCCCGAAAGTCACTGACGATATCTGAATCCCAAATAAACTATCTGTTGTTGGGGATTCAATTGAGACTTTCCCATGTTTACCACAAGACCTAGGTCTTTTGCCTAAGTTCAATGTTTGATTCAAGTCCTCCAGACATTGACTTCTTGATTGGGATCTTATCAACCAGTCGTCCAGATAAAAAGAGACTCTGATCCCTCTTAAGTGCAACCATCTCGCCACATTGGACATCATCCTCGTGAACACTTGGGGGGCTGTGCAAAGGCCGAAGCACAGGGCCTTGAACTGAAAGACCCTGTCCTGAATCACAAACCTTAAATACTCCTGCTTCCTGGATGAATCGGAATATGAAAAGTATGCGTCTTGTAAGTCCAGGGTCACCATCCAGTCCCCTGGACGTACCGCTGCCAGTACTGAATCGTTCGTCTCCATAGTGAACTTGGTCTTTTCTACGAAAAGATTCAGTTGACTTACATCCAGAACTGGCCTCCAACCTCCCTCCCGAGGACTTTGCAACCAGGAACAACGGTTTGTAAAATCCCGGAGATTCGTGATCCAGAACAGGCTCTATGGACTCCTTTCTCTAGCAGGTGAATACTCTTGCTCCACAGAGCTGCTTTCTTCACTAAATCGTGTTAATTTGCCCGAGGGCTCTCGGAGATGTTGCGAGAGGGAGGTCTCTTCAAGAAAGGAATCTTGTACCCTTCCCGAGCTACGTTGACAGCCCAGGGATCTGCCTTCATGTTCTGCCAAACTTCCAAAAACCTTGAAGTCTGGCTCCCACTGTCGTCTGGAGGACTGATATCTCATTGTTTAGAGGTGGTCTTGGCTCCTCTTTTTAGCGGGTACTCTCTTCTTATTACCCCTAAAAGGCGGGTCGAGCGAATGTTCTGCCTCGAAAGGGCTGTTGCGAAGGCCTAGTTTCCTTTGGAGTTTTCTTAACCAACTTGGATGGTAAGAACTTCTTAACTGAAGACGAGAGAAGATCTTGAGTGGCCTTCTGAGAAGGGAGAGAGCTATATCCCTAATCACCTCTGAAGGAAACAGCTGTTTCGAAAGGGGAGAGAACAGCAACTCCGATTTCTGAGAGTTTGAAACCCCTTTTGAAGCGAAAGAAACACAACAGCGATCTCTTCTTTAGCACTCC
Organism: Macrobrachium nipponense; assembly: GCF_015104395.2. Lineage (NCBI taxonomy): Eukaryota > Metazoa > Arthropoda > Malacostraca > Decapoda > Palaemonidae > Macrobrachium > Macrobrachium nipponense. The sequence continues at coordinate 33,475,495 of NC_087205.1, forward strand.
TGCTGTGAACAAAGAAGCCAGTTCATTCGTTCCGTCTCTCAGAGCCTTGTCCATGCAGGACATAATGCTCTTAGCTGCTTCCATATCCTGCGAATCTTCTTCTAGGGAGTTCGCCAGTGCTCTCAAAGACCAATCTAGGAAATTGAAGACTTCGAAAGTCCTAAAAATCCCTTTAAAAAGATGGTCAAACTCGGGACGAAGTCCACCAGACCTTAGCAGACTGTAACGCCTGTCTGCGTGAGCTGCTACTATACTGGAGAAGTCCCCCTGGGAGGAGGCAGGTACTCCCAGGCCTAGACTTTCTCCAGTTAGCGTACCATACTCCTGACTTCGATGCTAACTTAGCTGGTGGAAAAGCGAAAGAGTATTTCCCCGCTTCTTTCTTATCCTTCATCCAGTCATTCACACGTTGCAGGGCCTTCTTCGCAGAAATTGATAGAGTCATCTTAAGGAAAGAGGACTTCTTTGGAGTCCTAGTCTTGGAAAACTGCGATAAGGGGAGAATAAAGGAGCTGTTGGTTTGAATTCCCCTTCAAAAATAGAAAGAAGACGTGAAGTCAGAATCTTGTAATCTGAAGAAGTTCCCGTATTCTTTTCCTCAACTAAATCCAAATCCTCTTCTGCTGAAGAAATGTCTTGCAGATCACTGTCGTGTTGACGGCTTCGCTGACGGAATAACGTCCTGCCGCCTGCGTCCTGCGGCTAACGAAGAATCGGCGTCCTGCCGCCTATCGATGTCCTGCCGCCTGCGTCCTGCGTCCATCGTAGACATATCTGCTTCCTGCCGCCTGCGTCTTGCGTCCACAATTGATCCCGAGTCCTGACGTTTGCGTCCTGTTTCTTCCGAAACCATTTTCTTCTTCCTGCGTTCTGCGTCCTGAATAACCAAGCGATCGCCCGTCCTCGTAGCACCAGTGCGTCCTGCGTCCTCGACGAACGCGCCCTTGTCTTCCTTCTTAGAAGACTTAACGGGAAGGAAATCGTCCTTCCGCCTCGAAGATGCCTGCACAGGAGCATCCCAAGACTTCACAAGAACTGCCAGCTTAGACTGCATTTCCCTTAACGAAACCCTCATACTATCTTCCTGAATGGCAGAGGACGAAGGAGGAGGATTACGAGCAGGACTGCGACGTAACGGAGAGCGATCTTGTACTCTACCACGGAGAGAGACGAGGGGGAAGACAAACAAGAAGATGGAGGAGAGTCACTCATCGAAATCCAAGGACGAGAAGGCCGTACTAAGTCGTCTTTAGCACGAAAGATCCTCTTCCTCTTGATCGGAACTGCGTCCCCGTCTTCCGAGGAGACAAACCTCAGGACTTACTCCAAGCCTCACGATCTTGAGCATGTCTCTCGAGAGCGGTCGATGTCCTGAAAGTCCTCTTGAGGGGGCGAGACACAACTGAATACCGACGTTCCCGCTCAGAAGTCGAACCATCCGAGGACGCACACTTCCCAGTTACGCCTTTTCTGCGGCGAACTGCAACAGGCCTGGGAACTTGCAACAGGACTGTTCGAAGGACGCCTGACCGCGACAAAACCTCTCTCGCCTCCCTTCGACTGTCGACATGCCTTCTCCCTTGTCTGGGAGCTTGACAGAGGTCTAGGTCTAGGAGCACGAGAGAGACGATCAGACGCCCCCTCCACTACACTTTCACTGACATCAAAAGCACTAAACTTTATCTTAAGTCGCTGTATCTGGTCGCCCATGGACGCAAGGGCAGCGAACACCTTCACAATCTGTGTATCGTTCGCCTCCTCCGATACAGCAGCGGGCGCAGGAGATACCTGGGGAGAAGGAACTACCAATTCTACGTTAGAAGGAGCTGGAGAGGAAATACATTCACTCCTTTTGCTAGAAGAATTCGACTTCTCACTACGAGAAAAACAGATCTCCTTACACGATCTTTCTCAAGCCTTTCAACATATTCATAAATATCTTCCATTCCTTCTCTGATAAATCTCACATTCAAAACACCTATTCTCCCAAGTACAACACCATTCTCTCTACACTTCTTACAAATAGTATGAGGGTCGACCGAAGCTTTCGGCAACCTTACCTTACACCCCTCTTTTACACAAACTCTAAACATACTTCCAGTATCAGACATCTTTAAAGAACAATCTAAAGCGATTGCCAAGCTAACGTTTCCGAGTACAATACCAAAAATCCATGAAAAGTCAGCAACGAGAATGAAAATCCTAGCAGGGAACCACCAACAATGTTGCCGGTTCGGCTGGCAGAGAAAATCTGGCCCAATTGGGAACGGTTCCTAGCGCTAGCGCCACGGTAACGGGGTGGTGGTTGCCTGAACTACTAATAGGTTACTAGCGTTTGCTGCGAGTTTTGAAAATTTCTGCCAGGTGGAACAGAGAATATAGCTATATATATACCTGCCAGGTAAGTGTCATACATTAAAACCTTGTTTCCAAAGACAAAATCAGGGATTTCTGTGATTCCTGGTGAATCAGGACGAGAAAGTATGCGTCCTGCATGTCTATGGACGTCATCCAATCTCTCTGGTGAATGGATGACAGAACGGACTGGTTTGTTTCCATCTTAAATTTTGTCTTCAAAATGAAGACATTCAATGCACTTACAACGAGAACGGGTCTCCAGCCTCGACACTTTTGGTACCACAAAAAGACTATTGTAAAAGCCTGGGGAGTTCAGGTCTACAACTTCCTCTATTGCTCTTTTTTCCACGAGAGACGTAATTTCTCTTGTGAGAACTAGTCTTCCCCAAGTCTTTGGAGTAGGCTATTATGGGCACTGAAGAGTTCCATAAAGGGGGCCATTGGATGAATGATATTTGATACCCCTCTCACAAAATGTTGACAATCCAAGGTTCCGTTCCTCTCTCTCTACATTTCTTCCATTGTATATAGGGAAGCTAGTTCAACAGAACCATCCCTTACTCCCCTATCAATACAAGACAGGACCCCCAGCCAGTCCAAAGAAAACTCATCAGCGATATCAGGACATTCCTTAATCTTACAAGTGAGCACTCCTACTGCCCAGTCAAGGAAATTAAATCCCACAAAAACTTTAAAATACTCTTCAAGAGGTAAGCCATCTCCGAGTAGCTCAACATAACTTAAACTGCAAGAAAAGCTGATCTCCTCCTGACATCAACAAGTCCAGAGAAGTCCCCCTGGGAGGAGGCAGAAACTCAAATAGGGATCCTCTCCTGTGATGTAATACCCATGCCTTCTCTTAAGCCTCGTAGGAGGAAAGCAAAAAATGGCCTTACCCTCATCCCTCTTCTCCAAAAGCCAGGCATTGATGTTACTGAGGGCTTTCTGGGAGGATCCTGATAGCACTAAATTAGGTGGCAAGGGGGGATCCTGTACTTGAGCTCCAATAAGAAAAATGGAAGCAGGCGCCGAAGGAGTCGCTGGAGAAAAGAAATCAGAAAAGTTAAAAAGAAGGTACTTCAGTAAAGAAGAATAAGCTGAAGGACAATCCCGATTCTCATTCCCTTCCTCCTCCGAAGAAACAGGAGGCAAGGTTGAGACTGGAGGTTGGACCGTCAGTTGAGAGGCATTAGTCTTCTTTAGGAAAACTAAAATACTGTCAAGCTTGCTCTGAATAGGGTCCCCAAAGAAGAGTCCTGCAGGCCTACAGAAGGAGCCGTCTGAAGGGCAATTGACTGACGAACTGACGGAGAGGCTGGGAGACCACCAGAAGAAGCTTCCACTGAATGAGAAAGAACTTTCTCCAATTCTGAAGGAGGTAAAGGAGGAGGGCGCTTAGGTGCCTTTGAGCTCTTGGGCACTTCCAGGTACTCTACTGCAGCCGAAGCGGTAACCCTGACTGAGGCGCAAATGGGCACTGAGACACTGCTTGGAGCTCAGGCGTCATAAGCGCATAAAGCATCTGGAAATGGCGTTGGGTTCAGAATTAAAGGAGCTGGGCAAAGGAGTGGCTACCGGTTGAGAGTTGGGAACAGGATCAATAGCAATAACTTTCAAAACATTATCATCATCAATATGATCATCCTGATGGGATTCCTGGCTAACTAAAGCTTTGCTAATCCGTCTAGCCGTCACTTTTTTCTCTATCCATTTCCAGTTTATGTAAATGTGATTTCAAGGTCTTCCATTTATGCAAGACCCACTCTTTACATTCATCACATCTAATGTTTGTTGAACAAACTTGTCCCCTACAATCACTGCAAATAGTGTGTGAATCATAAGATTCCTTAGTCATACAAGTATTGCAGCCTTTGCTGCATATACTGGAACTACTAGAGTCCAATATACTAAGCACAAGTCCAAACACGTCGTTATTGGAAAAGCCAAAATCATTAATAAAAGGTAAAAAATAATAGAGCCTAACTCCATCTAAATATGCCGAAAGGCAATACAAAATCAGAATACTTCATCAAATCAAAAGTAACACAACAGCAATAGAAGAATTCCCAAAATTCAGCTGGAGCTAACTGCTGAACTACAACCATCAGCTGGCAATATCAAATTGAGGCCATGTTTGCTAGTTGTTCCTCTCTAGCCCCAAACGTGGGTAGGGCTCGTCACTTAGTCACTAGAAATAGTGCAACTTGCGAATTTTCAAAATTCCAGCTATTGATTTCTAGAAACTTTTAGCTATAAAATCACTGGCCGTAAACTGAAAGCAGTAAATTAAATGAAGTACTGCATGTGTTGTTGTTGTCAGTTTCAGACAGTGCTTTTGCCTGCCATAACATTTTGCAGTCTGCTCATTATTCGTAATTCCTAGTCGTGCTTGACTTACGACGCTCATAATTCGTTGTTCCCAGTTGCGCTTGACATATGAGCCTTGTTTACCAAGGGCAATATTTTCTTGCTAGTATTTTATAATCAAATTTTGGGTTTTGCAAATTTCAATAGTTCCCCAGTTATCTTTAATATTGGGATTCTTTCCAATTTTATAGTACTACATAATACATTTATGAGGATCTACTTCCAATGGGTATTACTCCGCTGATAATGATATCACATTCATAAAGCTTAAAGAGGCTATGACAAATTGTCTGTCCGGTGCTAAGTGTACGTACGGTACGTCAACTATAAAAAGTTTTTAAATATTCGCGGAAAAATAGTTATAAGCCTAGTTTGCGGAAAATTTTAAATCACGCGCCTTGAGGGATGCTGGGAGTTCACAGATCATGCTGTTGTTTTGTTTACAAGTGTTACCCAGCCCCGCATGCGCGAATTGCTTTCTTCTCGCACTAGAAAGCATCAGCGACGCATTAAGAAATTCTTTTGTCACTTTGTCGTAATTTTTGCACCATTTTATATTAGCCGTTACATAGAGTTTTGTATATGAAAATGTGTGCAATTTCATGTAGAATACACTAAAAAACAACCCATGGTTGTAGCTTTTATAAGTTTTGAAATATTTTCATATAAATCATGATGTGCCAAAATTTCAACCTTCGGTCAAATTTGACTCTACCGAAATGGTCGAAAAATGCAATTGTAAGCTAAAACTCTTACATTATAGTAATATTCAATCATTTACCTTCATTTTGCAACAAATTGGAAGTCTCTAGCAGAATATTTCGATTTATGGTGAATTTTGAAAAAACTTTTTCCTTACGTCCGCGCACGCTAACTCGGCCGAAAATCTCAGAAAAGGGATTTTGACGTAAGGAAAAATCTATTTCTGGGCGATTGGCTCGTGTCGCCAGCGAAATATCCTTTAATCTATTATTTCTAGGGTAAATGTACTAACACATACCAGAGAATCCAATAAAATAAAGAAAAAGGTCAGTATAACTGACTCGCTCACGGCCTCCAGGAGGGTGTCGGTATGAACACTAGGCGAGTGAGACCACTACCACGAGCCAAATGCCAATAGAAATCTCCCACTACAAAATCCCTCCAAGAGGGGAGCCGACCCACAGAGTGAGCAGCTCGTACTACTACTACTCCATCCCATGCTGCGACTGCTGCGCCTCTGGTGGCCATCCTGAAGTTAGCAGACAATCTTGGGCGAAGGGATGGGTAGGGTGGGATTTCGCGTGGCGACACGACCGCCAACGCCCAGAAATAGATTTTTCCTTACGTCAAAATCCCTTTTCTGGGCTCAGCTCGTGTCGCTGCGCGAAATCGTACCAGAGAAATAGCACAAGATTGTAAACAAAGTAATAAAATGAGAATAAAAATAAAATAAATCAGAATAGGTCTCAAATAAAAGATAAAATATATATGAATAGACTATAATTGCTAAAAGATACATATACACAGGGTATAAAAATATAAATATGCTTAAATTACCCATAAATCTATCATGTTTGTTAACATAAGGTAATTACATATGATACAGGTAAAATATTTACATGTATCAATGTTATCTGGTGTAACAGCATGTATCAAAAAGTATAATAGCAATTAATAAAAACAATCAACAATAATAATATATAAAAGAATGTATATACTTAATATACAAAACCCGTAATCATTATAATATGATGTATCCCCTAGCATAAAAATAAGGGAAACATCCATGAGATCAATGTTTATAATCATTTGTGAGTGTCCCTAACCAGACAATAAGGGGCACCCACTACACTATCACAAAAGCAGCTAAGACACAAGGTGAATGCAAATGAACCAGGTAGGAATAGACGAACTTTTGGGTGAGGCAGGTAGAAAGGAGGACTGAATCTTCTACTACAAACTAGCTAGAGTCAGGGGAAACTATGTTACCCGCTGCTACTGCTGGGAATTTCAGAGCTTCCAAGGACTTAAGTAGTGACGTTTGAACACTGTCGGCGATTTCCATCCAGTATACTTTTTCAACCTCATCGAAGTTCATATGTTGGAAATAATTAATTGAGGTGGCTACTGCCCTGACATCATGTGCTTTCGGGAAAGAGTCAGGATTGGCTTGCTTAATAAAGTACAGGATTTGTTTCCTGATGCCTTTAGTGGATAAAGTTCCACCTTTTTCCCTCCTAAAGAGGGGCCCGACGAAGATGAGGAGGTCCTAGACAGAAAGGCTCGTAAGGTTGTAACTGGGCAAAGAGATACATCTTGTGGAAGGGGTAGTACCTTCCAAGGTTCCCACCTCATCAAAGGATCTTCATTCTTTGCTAAAAAGCTACGTTCCGGAGAAAGTAGGACTTCTCCTGTGGGAAGGAACTGAATATGATCCGGGTCTCTGGATAGAGCCGACAGTTCTGAAATTCTTGCTCCTGAAGCTAAGCTTAATAAGAATAGGGTTTTTCTTAACAGCATTATAAACGAGCATGTGTCATTATCGGTTTCGGAAGCCAGTTTTAGGACATCGTTTAAGAACCATGAAACTGACGTAGGCCTAACAGAAGGCCTAAGCCTAGCACATGCCTTAGGAATAGACGAGAAGTAGGAATCCGTCAAGTCTATGTTAAATCCAAATTGAAATATCTTTTTCAAAGCTGACTTGTTTGTCGTAATCGTGCTAGCTGCTAAACCTTTTCAAATAAGGATCTGAAAAGGATATAGCTGAATTAACTGTCATGATTCTAATATCCGAATCTCTCAGGAAGGTTGCTAACTTTTGACAGCAGCATCATACTGCCTCAAAAGTCGAATCCCTTTTATCGGATTCTAAGAATAGAATATTCTGAGGGTCAATATTCGCATCTCTTTTTGCCGCAAACTTCATGAAATCCATAAAGTTAGGGTTTTGAGAATCCCTGAGGAAGCGAACACAGTCTTCATTTGCACTGACTGGGAGAGCTTGGGACTGGGGATCTGAAGAGGACGAAGGGCCCAGCACTCCAAAATTAGAGGATACCAGTTGCTCTTCGGCCAGTCTGGGGCTACTAGAGCCACTTGACCCTTGAATGTCCTGAGTTTGTTCAATACTTTCATGAGGAGAATTCACTGGAGGGAAGACGTAAATCTTCTCCCAGTTGTTCCAGTCTAGAGCAGGGCGTCCGTGGCATAGGCCAGAGGGTCCAGGTTGGGGGCTACATAACACGGTAGTTTGTGGTTCGCTTGTGATGCGAAGAGGTCCACCTGTAGCCCTGGGACTCTTTGAAGGATCCATTGGAACGAACTGTTGTCCAGTGACCATTCCGACTCTAGGGGTCTGATCGGGATAGGGCGTCTCTGCTATGACGTTTCTTACTCCAGCTATGTGAGTGGAGGAAAGATGCCAACTGAACTTGTCTGCCAGGGAGAAGATGGCTATCATGACGTGATTTAGATGACGTGACTTGGAACCTCCTCTGTTTATACAATGTACTACCACTGCGCGTCCAGGACTAGCTTTATGTGGGAGTACTTGGGTGGCGTAACCTTTTTAGAGTCAAGAACACTGCCATTGCCTCCAGTACGTTTATAGGAACTGACGGAACTGAGGTGACCAAGTCCCTTGACCTTTTTGACCTGGGAATACCCTCCCCAGCGCTTAAGGACGCGTCTGTGTGGATGGTGACCCCTGGTGGAGGGAACTGAAGGGGTACTGACATTGATAAATTCTTGACTCTCGCCATGCCGAAGTCGATTCTTTAGAATCAGAGGCACTGAGGATAGTTTGTCCCTGACCTGACGTTTGCTCGCGAGCGCCAGATTCTGGTTAGGTCTTTCAGTTTGGCTTTCATTAAGACGTTTGTCACTGATGCAAAACTGGAGAGAACCCAGGATCCTTTCCTGGGCTCTCCTTGCACGCCTAGTTTGTGACTTAGAAATTGCTTGACTGACCTTTGCTATTTCTTTTGGTTTTCCTTGGTTGGATGGAATCGACAGAGTTGGGTGGGATGCTAGATTCCATTGAATGCCCCAGCCACTGAAAGTTTGACTCTGGAGTGAGTCTTGATTTGGTCCTGTTTATTTTGAAGCCTAGATATTCCAGGAACTGAATCACTTTCAGAGTAGCTCTGTTGCATTCCTCGACTGTTGGGGCCCAGATCAACCATCGTCGAGATACGCTACTACCATGATCCCTTGCGATCTGAGTTGTTGCACTACCACTTCCGCTAGCTTCGTGAACACTCTGGGGTGCCTTACGTTGAGTCCGAATGGAACTACTTTGAAGGAGAATGTCTGGTCTCCTATCTTGAAACCCAGATACGGACGGAAGTGTCTTGCAATAGGGATATGATAGTAAGCGTCTGTAAGATCGATAGAGGTGGTGACGGCCCCACGGGAAGTAGGGTCCGCACCTGTGAGATCGTGAGCATCTTGAACTTGTCGCAGCGGATGGCTAAGTTTAAGCGGACAAGTTAAGATTACCCTTCTTTTTTGTGAGCCTTTCTTTGGCACGCTGAACAAGCGACCTTGAAATTTTAATCTCTTGACTCTCGCTATAGCTCCTTTTTGAAGGAGATCGTCTGCGTACTCTGTCAATTCCTTGGAAGGAAGTTGACGGAAAGGTCTGGATGGAGGTGGGTTCGTCAACCAGCTCCAACCCAGACCTTTTGACACTATGCTCTGAGCCCATTGGCTGAAGTTCCACCGGTGGGCGAAAGTGAAACAGCCTCCCTCCTACCTGAAGTTCTTCATGGTTCTGGTAACCGCCTCGGCCTCCTCTGAAGTGCTTTCCCCTGTTAAAGGGGCCTCCCCCCGATCCTCTCCCACGAAAGGAACGCTTACCTCTACCTCCCTTACCCGAGCGGTCATACTTCTGAGAAGCTTGACTCTCGAAGGCTTGATTGTAAGCTGGAGAGATGGCGTAAGAGGTGGAGGCTGAGGCTGAGGGGATATCACTAAATTGGCTGTGATTGACCTTAGTGGAGGGTTGGGCTGTCTGCACTAACGGTACTTGTGGACTTGTTGAGGAAAGCGTAGTTGCTTCTTCTGGTAAGGTTGGAAACGCCTGGGTTTCTTTTGTCCCTTACCTTTAGGAGTCAGGTCTTGCCTCCTCTTAGCCGAAAGGCCCCAACGATCCTTAAGGCTCTGGTTTTAACCTGGTAGCCTCTGACTGGACCTCCTTAACCATAGCTTCTGGGAAGAGATCTGCTCCCCAGATGCTAGACGAGAGTAACCTATTCGGTTCATGCCGAATGGTTGCCTCTTGTAGGACAGCTTCCTACAATTCGTCCGAGCAGTGGCAAACTCAAACATATCTGACTGTACCGTTTGAGTCAGGGCTTTGGTCATGAGCTTAAAAATCGGTTCTGATCCATAAGCCATGGTAGCTACCTCAGACATAGCCATAGAATTGATGGATCTGGCTAGAACGCGATTTTGCATCAAACTCAGCCTGAATAAGGCTATCTGGGAGCCTGGGTAGCTTTTCACCAAACTGCTCCATAGCACAGTCCGGTTTGAGTTTTGCCAGCTGAGAATGTATTCGGCAAGTCTTCCCACAATTCTCCAACTGAGGGGAGCAACGGAGAAGTGGGATCCGCTTCCTTCAACTGCGGTATAGGTTCCCCCTTCTGGGCCGCTGGGATGGTCGACCTCGCGATCTTGGTTAGGAACGGGAGCGGGGATGGTACTCTCATCCATTGTAAAAATGGTAAAGGGACTCTTAAATGGTTGTATCTTGGTGTTAGAACAATCCATGTCCTCTAAACACCTGAGCCATTCTCTCTGAGCCTGGTCTCGTGAGTAGAGGACTGTCTCCTTAGGTACCTTATCGTCCCGCACCATAGCCGACGGCGTAGCCTTGCGTAGCCTATGAACGAGGCTGGAGGTCTTCCGGGAAGAACTCGAAGTCCTCTATTCTTCGAGTCCCAAATTCCGGTATAGAGATGGAGACCGTCCTGGAAGGGGGCGTATGACGCTACTCTCCACTGGATTGTTCATAGAGAACTGAGGTAGTGGAGTCATACGGAGGAAGTTGGGATCCACTCGTTTGGACAGTGGAGGAGAGCTAGAGGAGCTTCTCTCAGCCCGGCTATAATGGAGTCCTGGGAAGTAATCCTGTCCGACAGACGAGAGATCATTTGCTCCATGCTACTCTTTAAGGACCCAAACCAGGTCACCCACCTGTTGCAACAGGCCAGCATTGGAGTCCAAAGCCGGAGCTGCTGCGGAGGTGAGGGGAGGCTCTGAATCGGAACAAAGGTAGCGGAACTGGTGATTCTGCCGGAGTGCGAGATCTCTCTCTGGAGGATTTACTCCTCGAGGACTTAGAGCCGGAGCTAGAAGCTTTAGACCTGGATGCTCCGGGATTCCCAGCCAGAGACTTACGGGAGGAGGATGAAGCCGAAGTCGTCTTCTTAGACGACGACGACGTCTTAGTCAAAGTCATCACCTTAGACTTGACCTTAGGTCTAACCGAAGCACCAGGAGGAGAATATATTTTCGTCACCCGTTAAAGCCTTGGAAGGAATGGAGAGGTTGCAGGGCGTAGAATAAAACAGTTACGCCCAAGGGTGACCCTTGGGTGTCCACCGTACCTACCTCGACCAACAGTCGTCTATACCTACCATAGGTTCAACATTAATATCTAGGGTCGCGACATCCGTAGAGATATCCTGGTCCTGATCAGTTAATGAGGTGGCAGCTGTTGTTGGATGAAGGCGATAGTCGGATCCGCTTCTACCGGCGACGTCGACGTATCCTGTCGCCTTGCCTCCGGGGAAGATTAGTAATGCCAACCGCTTCTCTAGGATTGTAGGGCTGTCCCTTGGCGGCGTTTTTCCCAAAACCGCCGACCCAGGCCCGCAGGGTAGCCAGTGCGGTATCTTCTTACCGCCGGAGCCTGGAAGAGAAGGCGTAGTTTAGATTTAAGAATCACTTAAAACTAAAACTTAAAGTATAACTTAAATTAATTGCCTTAAGTTAATATGATGAAAACTTAAGCGCTAAAAAAGAAGCGGAGCAGCTACTGGAGATGTAAAACTTACCCCTTCCAAAAAGCTGGCTCACCAGATCGTAACATATGGTACACGTTTCATGGTACCAGACCTGGATGTCCCCGAGCGGAGTCGCGCATGGAGCATGGGACCTGGCAAACTTCGTGTCCCACAAGGGTCCTGAAGTGTGGCGGAACCTCCCGGATGCTCACAGTTTGGTGGCCTGTAAGTTGGGGAGACACATGAGTATCTTAAAAACATCACTTACAGTCTAAAGGACAGCCAAAGACAGAAGAGCTCCGATGCATGCCGGAGCTCGGAAAAAATTTGGGCATAACCCCTCCCTGCATCGCCTGAATAGGCTATAATCCCGGAGAGATCCGGTAAGATATGTAAGGGAGGGGGATGGTTTAAGGTTCTTAAGATAAACTTAAAAGATAACTTAAACCTAACACACAAGCAAACCGGACTAAGTCCAGTGCGTAGCGGAGTGTAGTAACTCAGCAAAACGTTAAGGTTAGTAGAGACCCACTGTATGCTCCGTCCACCCTACTGGGTGGACTAACAACTTTCCGCTGGATACCAGGACTCCGATCAGGAAGGAGCCCTAGTAAGATGGGAAAGAGCGAGAAGACATACAGGCTCAAGCTAGCCCGGAGCGACAAGGTAGCGCGGAGGGTGGGCAAGGCCAGTACCCACTCCGTACCAACCGGCCGGACCGAGAAGCCGGAGAGGTCGAGACCAGTCTGGGTCTGTCCCGACTCCCTAGCCCCTCCGCCTGAGGGGAGAGAGGGAGGCAGGCTCGGGTATGAGGAGCGAGCATGGGCAGACCGACCCGCCCCCGCCCGACTCTATGGAAGAGCGGGAGGGGGGGGAAGAATGACTGGACAGGCGTCTGGCTGGCCCGTGATCACGAAGTGACACGAGGCGGTAAGACCAAAAACGACAACTAAGCCTAGGACAACCACTGATCAGGGAAATGCTATCGGGAAGCATACTGAACTGAAAAGCGGAGGCAAATAAGCCCACTGGGCCGAACCAACTGATCAGAGAGATGCTATAGGGAAGCAACCGAACTGATGAGCGGTAGTATAGCTCAAAGAGCCAGGACCTAGGCTAAGCCAGACACCTAACTAACCTAACAATAATAAAATACACAGTTATATAAATAAATAAATGAAAGAAAGAAAACAATATAGCAGGAGAAAAATCCAGGAGTGTACGACTAACCCGAAGGCAAGTCTACCACTCAAAGCTAGTCAGAGGCCGATACTAAGAACCTGGACTAGGTCTGGATAGAAGAAGCCTACGTAAGGTAAATACATGCATGCATGACAAACCTGAGTAGACCGTACCCTAAGTAAAGCGGATAATCATAAAGAGCGAAGATAAATAAGGGGATGTTCTAGGTATGGGAGACCAAGAACGAGCCCATCACGAGGCAGAACCATGCTGCCATGCTTCCGCCACCCCGAGATCGTATTTATCCCTAAAAACGCAAATACTGTCTCAGGGCCGGTGGAAAAAAACCAACTAACCGTAAATACTGAGTACTTAACTTAGCTGCTGCGATAGCTGCAACGCTCCATAATAGAAATCCAATGAAAGGCACAAAAAACACAGAGAGGAAAAATATCACAACCGACTCGTGGGTGCTAACTTGAAAGGATGGCCACCAGAGGCGCAGCAGTCGGCAGCATGGGATGGAGTAGTAGTAGTTACGAGCTGGCTCACTCTGTGGGTCGGCTCCCCCTTTTGGAGGGATTTTGTAGTGGGAGATTTGTCTATTGGCATTTGGCTCGTGGTAGTGGTCTCACTACGCCTAGTGTTCATACCGACACCCTCCTGGAGGTGAGCGAGGTCAGTTTATACTGACCTTTTTCTTTATTTTATTTATTCTCTGGTATGTGTTAGTACATTTACCCTAGAAATAATAGATTAAAGGATATTTCGCGCAGCGACACGAGCTGAGCCCAGAAATTCTTTTGTCACTTTGTCGTAATGTTTGCACCGTTTTATATTAGCCATTACATAAAGTTTTACATATGAAAATGTGTGCAATTTCATGTAGAATACAACAATAAATAATTCATGGTTGTAGCTTTTATCAGTTTTGAAATATTTTCATATAAATCACAATAAATGCCAAAATTTAAGCCTACGGTCAACTTTGACTCGACCGAAATTGTCGAAAAATGCAATTGTAAGCTAAAACTCTTACATTCTATTAACATTCAATAATTTACCTTCATTTTGCAACAAATTGAAGGTCTCTAGCACAATATTTCGATTTATGGTGAATTTAAAAAAAAAAAAAACTTTTTCCTTACGTCCGCGCAGTAACTCAGCCAAAAATCTCAGAAATTCTTTTGTCACTTTGTCAAAATTTTGCACTGTTTTATATTAGGCCTTACATAAAGTTTTATATATGCAAATGTGTGCAATTTCATGTAAAATACAACAAAAAATAGCTCATGGTTGTAGCTTTTATCATTTTTTAGATATTTTCATATAAATCACGATAAATAGAAAAAATTCTACCTTCGTTTAACTTTAACTCGATCAAAATGGTCAAAAACTGCAATTGTAAGCTAAAACACTTACAGTCTAGTAATATTCAATCAATTACCTTCATTTTGCAACAAAGGGGAGTCTCTAACACAATATTTCGATTTATGGTGAATTTTTGAAAAAACTTTTTTACATCCACACGTTACCAATTCATGCATCATTTTGTGATAATATTTTCTGTGTTGCTTTGATCGTTTTACAATTTGTTATATAACAAAATCATTGCAACTTAGTGTACAATACAACAACAAAAAATTAACTCATTAGCTTTAACCGTTTTGCTCACAGCGTGATTTGTATATAATTACAGGCAGTCCCCGGGTTACGATGGTCTCGGCTTACAACGTTCCGAGGTTACGACGCTTTTCGATTATATTCATCAGAAATTATTTCCAGGGTTACGACGCATGTTCCAGGGTTACGACGCATGTTCCAGAGTTACGACGCCTACAAATGCTGATCTGGCAGATGAAATATGACACCAAAAATGCAAAATAATCAATATTTAAAGTTTTTTTGGATGAAAAATGCAATAAGAATGCAGTTTACGTAGTTTTGAATGCACCTAAAGCATTAAAAGTAAGGTTTTCTTAGGATTTTTGACAATGTTCCGGCTTACGACGCGTCTCAAGAACAGAACCCTCGTCGTAACCCGGGGACTGCCTTATATATGAAATTTTTTTTTGCGCTGTCATATATTCCAATATTTATATATGATGATATTGTTTTTCATTTCTGATGGTTGCATACTAAACTTCAGGCAAAAAAAAAAAAAAAAAAAAAAAAAAAAAAAAAGAACTTTTAATCTTACAAACTAAGCGTGCTGTGATTTTTTGAAAATATTTTATTAATTTGCTGTAATAATTATTGTGCCTACCCCTTACAGCAGTACAGTGGTCCCCCCATATTCGCGTTCTCCGGATTCGCGGACTCACACATTCGCGGATTTTTCTTTGGAACCTATCTAGAAATTATTCGCGGACGGACTCACCCATTCGTGGAATTTTCCGACAAAAAATAATCACTAATTAGTGTATTTTGATGTTTATTTTCATGACTACATACATTTTTATGATACAAAAATGATTTACTAATTTTCAAATATTAATTTTGATTAATACTGTATTAGTAAGTATAAGTTTAAATGATATCACATAATAAAAATAATTCTCTCTCTCTCTCTCTCTCTCTCTACTACAAAGATGTATGTTTTTTATTTTGTATGATAAATAAATGATCTAACTATTTTGTCAAATATTGCAATATTCATTTATACAGCAATAATATCAATTCATTAAAGAAAATACCACAGTGAATTAGTAAGATTTTAGCTTATAAATTTAAAAAATTATGTAAGAATGAAGGAAATCCGCCTTCTTTCTCTAACTCCAGGTACTAAAACTGTCATACGTATCAAGTTAAGTGCCAGGAGGGGGAAGGAGCTGTTTTGTTGCTGCCATCAAGTGCTCATGAAATTTCCCTCTCTCTCTCTCTCTCTCTCTCTCTCTCTCTTCTCTCTCTCTCTCTCTCTCTCTCTCATTTACTGAGTCTCGAGATTTTTTATAGTACTGGTACTATTTGTTTTTAATACTTTCAAATAATAATAATAACTGTAATTACAAAATTCATATTATGTGATAGTATATTAAAGAAATACAATACTAATCTATCCATGTCACTTTTAATTAAGGTTAACTCACTCTCTCTCTCTCTCTCTCTCTCTCTCTCTCTCTCTCTCTCTCTTGCCACACAAGATAATGTGTCATAGTGGTAACTCCCTCTCTCTCTTTCGCTGGAAGCATTATAAGTATTTTTTGAGAGAACAGATGTTGTTTGTTGTTTATGATTAAGCTGACCTTGTGTCAGCACGGGCTCTTGCTCACAGAGCAGCCCGTAACGACAGAGAACAGAGAGAGATAAACACTCTCTCTCTCTTTTACCGAGATGAAAGAATTTTTATGGTACTAGTATGTAAAATGTTTATTGATAATTTCAGTTATTTAATAATAACAATGATAATAATAATAATAATAAAACTGTGATTACAAAATTCATAATGGTAGTATTTTAAAGAGATGAAAATGACCTTTCCATTTCACTTGTAAGGATAACTCCTCTTTTTCTTTACTGTGATGAGAGAATTTTTATGGTAGATGCACGTGTTTATTTTAATTTCAAATAGTAATAATAATAATATAGTAGTAGTAAATAATACGATAACTAATTTCAAATGAAAATTCTTCCTTCGTCTTTTTCTGTATCAATTTCCCTACCTTCTCTTAACTCCAGTGACGCTCGGAGCTGGGAAAGTAAACAATGCCAACAATGGTCAACGAATTAATGGGTTTTATGTAATCCTCTCTCTCTCTCTCTCTCTCTCTCTCTCTCTCTCTCTCTCTCCTCTCTCTCTCTCTCCTCCAAAACAAGGTATCTTGTCATAGTGGTAACTCTGTCTCTCTTGGCTGCAAGTTTTATACGTACGTATGTAAGTATATACCTTTAAGGCTACTAATGTTTAGGATTACTTTGAAATTATATTAATACAATCTCTAAGATTAATACAGTAATATGATAATAATTTAAGGTAAATTTGATGCAGGATGTTACATAAGGTATACATTTGGTGTTACTATTTCTTCCTTCTTTTATCTCTCTCGCTCTCAGCAAAAGAATTAATAGACAGACAAACATAAGTGCAGAGTCCTCTCTTTCTCTCTTCTCTGGAGAAATATATGTATTTATGGGAGGGGAAAAAAGTTGCCTACAGATGTTCATTTCAATCTATTGAAATCGTAAGGAGTTATTCTCTCTCTCTCTCTCTCTCTCTCTCTCTCTCTCTCTCTCTCTCTCTCTCTCTGCTATTGGCTGTTTATATATTTCTAATGGTAAAATGTTTAAGATTTCACATACAATTGTTTCCCTTGTAAAAAGAAAATGGATGTCTCAAATAGTAACAGTATGAAAGAAAACGTGCATGACTGAATACTTATGGGGGGACAGAATTATTTTCACATACGTAACTAAGTCATGCAGTACGTACATAGTATATATTTATGTATAACCATAAAATGTAAGATTTACTTTAAAACAGTATTAATAATATTTCAAAGATTAATATGAACCATAATAGGATATTTAATGTATATTTGATGAAGGATGGTCTTTTTAGGGATACTTTGGTGTTTGCATGTTCAGGATAGGAGTTTATGAGCATTTTTAGAGGGGGGTTCTAAACATTCGCGGATTCTAACTATTCCCGGGGGGGTCTGGTACGCATCCCCGCGAATACGATGGGACCACTGTACATGCTACGTACCTAGCCTAGCCTATCACTCTCATCAACCATCAGTAATATGGCTGCATTGGGCATACGTAGGCAGTTATTTTAAGACGCCAAGTTTCGGTTGAGGCACCAATAACTGGTTAATGGTGCCTCTCTTAGGTATGTTATGGTGCCATAACTCTATTATTGGCACTTTATGGTGCCAATAACTGAAATTTGGCCCGTTATGGCGCCATAAATCACCAATTTTATGGCACTATAAAAATGCCATAAAACCAGATCGCCATTATCCGAGTTCACCGATAACCGGGGACTACCTTTTACTATTTAAAAATGAAAAAAAAGTGTCTAAAATACAGTATATTATTTAATACTGAACTTATTTCATTTTAATTTATATGAATTTATTTGTAATATTTTGTATAAAAAGGCAAGTTTACAGTAATGACTGGTGGTCAAGAATGGATTACATAATCCCTTTTCAGTTATTTCTTATGAGAAAAATTCATTCAGTCCTAGACTGAATCGCATCCTGTCGCTTCTTCTGAAACGGTTCAGAATCGAGGTCAGGGCTCTACTGCAATACATACTGTATTTTCAAAGTGAAAATATGAATAACATTTCTTGTACTCTCCAACCACCATACCCTATCCAAACCTGACCTTTTATTGCTAATGCAAAACCACTAAGGATGTCATTAGTCCACACATATTAGTTTTCTTAAGCTTAGAAAACAAACCTCATACTTATTTTGACCCAACAAATACACTCAGAATTCCTATGATACACTATTCTCACGCTGCAAAGCAAGAAATGAATCATCACTAACACAATATCTCAGGGAAGGGCTGATAAAGACCAATTAAGCAAAAACTAACATTACCGTATCTAATATGACATTGATTACACTCAATCCTATATATAATATGCATGTATCGAGAGTAATGTACACTAACACAAATTAGAAATCATTACAAATATTTACCTTAGATGAAATGATTTTAGATGGAACATGATCTGCAACTGATGAGGATATGCTTAGAGTCGGGGTAGACATTGAAGATGGGATTGTCGGTCTTGATGTAGACACAGGTAGAGGAACATTAGAAAATCTGGGAATTTCGACAGGCAGAATGATAGGAAGGGCATTGTTGGCAGATGCAGAGGTTGAAGATGATGACTGGACACGACCTGAGACCACCTGACGATCTCGGGAAAAGACAGTGCCAAATATCACCTGTAAGAAAATTATTTCCCACTTTAACAGTCCACAGATGTTAGGGCTGGCTATATAGAATTTTATAAAATTACTATTAACAAAATTAACATTCATTTCTACTAGTTTTACTTGCTCTTGAGTATTATATGTTGTCTCATTCTTTTGCTGAACATGTCCAGCAACTAAAATAATGCCATTTGCTTTGTTCAGCATCACGTTTTCTACCATAATGATATCCAAAAATATGAACCTGTCTCACATTGTTGTCTTAAAGTTCAAAACAACATTCCTTCTCATTTAAGCAAAATAAATATGAATGTACCATTTAAGTAGTATGTTGGCTTTCCTGACAATAAAGAAATAACTATCATTTTACACATACATACTGTACTTTCACTAGAAAAAGTCAAAAGCATGGAATCAATGAAAAGCCAAAGAAGCCAACAGATATATGAAATTGTTAATAATAAATTATTAGCAATTTCAGTTTCCAAATATGCTTCAACCTTAGGGTGGAATTTACAGCACATGTACAACAAAAATATTGTTTTCCTTTACAAAAATAATCAGCTTCAAACCTGTACTCTATATGCTGCCAATTTGACCCTTGTTGTTATGTGAGGAGAGAAGACATCCAAGTCAAAAGGATCAACCTGCCGCTCCAAGTCCTGAATCATGGTTGTCACACGAGCAGTAACATCCTACAAAAAAGCAGATCATTTATTGTTCACTTCTATACTATAAAACACACAAGTACGTATATATGAAAATGTACATAACTCCAATTTCTACATTGACAAACGAAAACCTCAATTTGTATCTAAAGAACAAAAACTGAAATTCATAATTAAATTGTATAAACAATTTGCTTCATATCTGAAGTAGTAAAATACACAGTAAAGCAAAGAAAAAGCAACTAAATACACATTGCTAACTAATACATGTACTACACTAAAGTACAGGCAATATACAACTAAAGTAACAAAAAAAGACTGTAATGCAAGTATATAAGAAATACAACATTGGGAAAGAAGAAATTAATTATAACACTTATTAGAGGACACTACAGTGTAGACATAACATGGAAAGCATACAAGGAAATATCAGATGCATACAGATCTGGACTTAAAAATGGTTCAATTATCCACAAACCTTATTCTCCCTTGGCAGAAGGACTGACTGCACAAAACGCAAGTCAAAAATAAGCTGCAGTGCAAGGGTTTGATTAACTTCCTTTGCTTCACCCAAAGAGCTTTCATAAGCAGAGGTCACTGCTTCACACACACCTCTGACTAACTCTGACTGAGCATTTCTGGAACACATGATTAAAAAGAAAGAAAATAAAGTTTTTATCTAAAGTACAAACAGTATACACATGATTAAAAAGAAAGAAAATAAAGTTTTTATCTAAAGTACAAAGTATACATTTCAAATTTCTCATAATGTTCAAGCCCACAGAGTAGAATTATCAAAAAGTGATTATCATATACTAGTATTCTGTAAATAAATTATTTCAATACATTAAGACTTGACACAGGAAACATCTAGTTTAGCATATTCTATTATTTCTTCAGCACCATCTAGAACATGAACATGGTACAATAACACAAACACTATCTACATCATTGCTTACTAACTTGTAAATGCTTCATCCACCAAGCACCAATTTAAACAAGTACTTTCTTATATCAATATAAAAGTAAAGCTTCTTGGCAATAAATACAATTCCCTATTGGTTCCAAATTTCTTTATGTAGCAAATCACAGCAACATAAATCTCCCTATATTACCTTGTTATTGTATGAGCAGCCACACAGTTAACAGAGGAGCAAAGATGGGCAAGTGCTTGAGAAAGGACAGGTGTTGGATGGGCTGGCACATAAATGGAAGATTTGACAATGTTTCCTCCTTCTCCTTCCTCCTCTATAGTAACACTCTCCCAAGTCTGTGTGGTCAGAAGATTTATACATGATCAAAAGCACACTGACAATTTGTTTCCAAATATTTTATAAAATACAAGGAAAAGAAATATCTTGCAGTTAAAACTAACTCGTTCTAGAACAGAATAAGCAACACAGCTTCACAAAAAAATGCTTATAATTTTGTGAAGTTACTGCTGATATTACCGGAAAGGAGGATATAATAGCCTGCACTGCTCCCTGTGAGAGTTCAGATGTTAGGCAACCCTTTAGTTCTGCATTCAAAGTATCTGTCAGAGATCCCAAGAACAGACCAAAGAGACGACTGCTGGTGTTCTGTAACTCCAGATGAACCTTTGACCAAGATTCAGATTCAACTCTTGAACCCAAAGACACTCGCTGTAGGAAAACACAAAGCAATACATGATTCACTCGTTTGTACCTTCCCTGGGCCATTACTCTTATTTTTAATTTACTTTTGTAATGAACTACAATATTCTCATTTCATTCTCAGAAATCAGTTTTCAGACCGAATAATGTAATGTAATTCTATTGCTTCACTTCAATCAAACTCCATAAACTAATACAACTGCTTGCAGAAACCTTGATTAATTTTGCATTATCCACACACAAATCTATTAATTTACAGCTTGGTATATAGTAACTTTATATCTAAAGTCTTTAACTAGAATCACTATATCCAAATCAATAAAATGAGATAACCCATCCATTTGCAGAAATAAATGTACTAGTACTGAATTAATTTCACTCTCATTACCAAAACTGATATTTACTACAATAAAGTTTTGTATGTACTTACCAAGTAATCACATGGCTATAGTTTCTACTGAATGACAACTTAAATTAAAACATTCGCAGTTAACGCTTCAAAATTTATTGCAGGTGACTGATCCCGCCACATACGGGAATACCAGGAGCTACTCAGCAGACAACTTCATTCTGTTTATGCCATATATCCATCAGAGGGGAGGAGGGAGGGCTCTGGTCATGGAATTAATTGGTAGGTATACATAAAATTTTTATTGAAAAATGATATTGTAATGATACAATTAAGTTTGTTCATACTTACCTGGCAGATATATATATAGCTGATAATTTCCGACGACCGACAGAATTTAAAACTTACGACACACGCAGTGGGAGTCAGGTGGTTAGTGCCCATTCCCGCCGCTGGGAGGCGGGTATCAGGAACCATTCCCATTTTCTATTCATAATTTTTATTTCCACTGTCTCCTGAGGGGAGGTGGGCGGGTAATTAATTATATATATCTGCCAGGTAAGTATGAACAAACTTAATTGTATCATTACAATATCATTTTGTTCATGCAACTTACCTGTCAGATATATATATAGCTGAATCCCACCTTTGGTGGTGGGAGAGACAGAATAGAGGATTTAGGAAACACATATATGCAGATATTTGATATCTTGGTTCCTTACCTGTTAGCATAGCTGGCTTCGTGATTACTGCCACGTAAGTCCTGCTTTGTGCTACTAGAGTTGCCAGCAAGGTAGAGACCTATGAAGCTGGTGCACTCCAGATGATCTGTCAACAGGGGCGAGACCACGACGTGAACTAGACCATTGGACCATACTAATGAGGGCAACGAGACAAAAATACCACCACCTGGCTTAGTTTACCAAAGGTATCCCACTTAACTAAGCTAATGGAAGGGAGACCCGCCCCAGGCGGTCACCCCACGACCATAAAAACAAAACACAGTTAAAAAAAAAACCCCCCTAATCCCTAAAGGGGGGGGGAAAAAAAAAAAATAGGATGAGTGTTACCTCCTGCCCCAAAACAGTGTCTGCAGCAATGTATGGTCCGAGGGAGAAGCAATTTTCGTATGTCACTTCACCTCCCGCAGGTAGTGTGAAGCGAACACCGAATTGCTTCTCCAAAATGTGGCATTCAGAATATCTTTGAGCGCCATATTTTTGTGAAACGCTACCGAAGTAGCAATAGCTCTCACCTCGTGAGCTTTCACTTTCAAGAAGCTTTCAAATTCACTATCACTGCACTTATCATGAGCTTCTTTAATCGTATTTCTGATGAAGAACGCCAGTGCGTTTTTCGACATAGGGAGATCAGGCTTCCTCACTGAACACCACAAATTGTCAGATGAACCTCTGCAAGCTTTAGTTCTCTGCAGATAGAACTTTAGAGCCCTGACAGGACACAGGAATCTCTCACGTTCATTTCCCACATATTTCTGACAACCCTTTGATTTCAAAGGTCCTCGGCCACGGGTTGGAAGGATTCTCGTTCTTTGCTAAGAACGTGGGACTTAAAGAACAAATCGCACTACTGTCTGAAAACCCAATCTGCTTGCTAATGGCCTGAATTTTGCTAACCCTCTTCGCCGTCGCCAGAGCGGTTAGGAAGATCGTTTCTTCGTCAGATTCCTGATAGAAACTGAATGAAGCGGTTCGAAGTGACTCGACATCAAATATTTGAGCACCACATCCAAGTTCCACGAGGGTACTTTAGGCTGGATGACCTTCTTAGTCTCGAACGATCTAATGAGATCATGAATGTCTTTATTATTAGTCAAATCGAGTCCTCTGTGCCTGAAGACTACAGAAAGCACGCTCCTGTAGCCTTTAATAGTTGGAACAGCCAACTTCACTTCCTCTCTCAGATAAAGAAGGAAGTCAGCTATCTGGCTCACAGAGGTTGTGGTGGAGGAAATGCCCTTCTTCCTGCACCAGGATCTGAAGACAGCCCACTTCGATTGGTACAGAGCGATTGAGGAGGGCCTCCTTGCGGTGGCAATCGCCTTCGCCACAGGTCTTGAAAAACCCCTCGCTCTGGCCAACTTCTTGATAGTCTGAACGCAGTCAGACTCAGAGCGGGGAGGTTTTTGTGGTACCTCTCGAAGTGGGGCTGTCTGAGTAGATCTTTCTAAGGGCAGAGTCCTCGGAAAGTCTACCAGGAAGGACATCACCTCTGTGAACCAGTCGGCTGCCGGCCAGAAGGGGGCGATGAGTGTCATCCTCGCTCCTTCCGATGCCGCGAACTTCCTCATCACTTTCCCCACGAGGATCTTGAGCGGGGGAAAATCGTATATGTCTAGACCCGACCAACTCCAAAGTAGGCGGTCTACTGCGACTGCTCCCGGGTCCAGAACTGGGGAGCAATAGAGTTGAAGTCTTTTCGTCCTGGAAGTTGCGAAGACATCCACCTGCGGAACAGCCCCACAGGTCCCACAGCGACTGGCAAACCTCTTGGTGAAGGTCCACTCTGTCGGCAAAAGCTGTCCTCGTCGACTGAGAAGGTCCGCTCGAACATTTTGTACTCCTGACACGAACCTTGTCAGGATAGTGACTTCTTGCGCTTTCGCCCATAAAAGGAGTTCCTTTGCGATGGCAAACAGAGAAGGCGAGTGAGTTCCCCCTTGATTTCTTAGGTAGCTAGTGCTGTGGTGTGTCCGAGTTGATCTGAATGACTTTGCCGGATACTTCTTCCTGGAAGAACCTGAGAGCCAGGTAAATCGCTGACAGCTCTTTCAGATTGATGTGCCAGGACACCTGTTCCCCTCTCCAGGTGCCCGACACTTCTTTCCCTCCTAGTGTTGCTCCCCAACCCGTGGGACGACGCGTCGGAAAACAACACTAGGTCGGGGTTCCGAAGTTTGAGGGAGAGCCCTTCTGCGAGCTTCCGTGGATCTGACCACCAACTTAGGTGATCCTTCACCTCTCTCGTTAAACACAAGATCGCCTCCAGATCTTGTTTGTTCTTCCAACTGTTGGCTAGGAAGAATTGAAGAGGTCTGAGGTGCAGCCTTCCCAGAGAAACAAACTTCTCCAGTGAGGAAATGGTCCCCAGCAAACTCATGCATTCCCTCACCGAGCATGTGTTCCTTCCCAGAAAGGTGCCACTTTTTTCCAAGATTGAAGTTGTCGCCCCTGGGGACGGAAAAGCCCGAAAAGCCACTGAGTCCATCTGAATCCCCAGATAGACTAAAGATTGAGAAGGAGTCAAATGCGACTTTTCGAGGTTTACCAGAAGCCCCAGGGACTTTGCTAACGTCATGGTCGTGTGCAGGTCCTCCAGACACCGGTCCCGCGATGAAGCTCGAATAAGCCAGTCGTCTAGGTAGAGAGAGATCCTTAATATTCTCCAGATGAAGCAGCCTTGCCACGTTCTTCATCAGAATGGTGAAAACCATCGGCGCTGTGTTCAGACCGAAGCAAAGTGCCCTGAATTGGAATACCTTCCCTTCAGGACAAATCGCAGGTATTTCCTTGATTGGGGATAGATGGGGACGTGAAAATACGCGTCTTGGAGGTCTAGTGAGACCATCCAATCCCCCGGTCTCAAAGCTGACAGCACCGATTGAGGCGTCTCCATCTTGAATTTCTTCTTTATAACGAAGAGATTTAGGCTGCTGACATCGAGGACGGGTCGCCACCCCCCCGAATGTTTCGGCACCAAGAACAGACAGTTGGTAAAATCCTGGGTGATTCCAGGTCGAAGACCTGTTCCACCGCTTGCTTCTCGATCATTTGTTCCAGCAGATCGAAAAGCACTTTCTGTTTCTCTCCTCGATAAGAGGGAGACAAATCCTTTGGTGTTGAGGATAGCGGGGGTGACTTGAAGAACGGGATCCTGTAACCTTTCCTCACAAACATCTAGCGACCAAGGGTCGGCATCTCTCTCTTCCCAGGCTTTCGCGAACCGAAGAAGCCTGGCTCCTACCGGCGTCTGAAGGACTTCCAAATCACTTCCTACTCTTTGACGGAGCAGGGGTTTTTCCTCTGGAAGAGCTCTTCCTCGGAGGCTGTTTTCGAGGAAGATCCAGCACGAAAGGGCTTCGGTTTCTTGGTAAACGAAACTCCAGAAGATGAAGCAGCTGCTGGCCTTCTAGAAGACTGAGCCAGAAGATCTTGCGTTGCCTTCTCCTGAAGGCTTGATGCTATTTCCTTAACCATAGTCTGGGGGAAGAGATGGTCTGAAAACGGAGCGAAAAGCAAGTCCGCCTTTTGCGCTGGAGAGACGGATTTGGCCGTGAAGTTACAGAAGAGTGCTCTCTTCTTGAGAATCCCCGAGCTAAAGTGCGTAGCCAACTCCTCAGAACCATCCCTGACGGCCTTGTCCATACAAGAAAGTACACTGGACAGCTCCCCAGACTATAGTATCAGAACTCCTTGACCTGGCATCTAAAACTCCAAGACACCAGTCGAGAAAGTTGAAGACCTCTAGAGTCCTGAAGAGGCCTTTTAGATGGAAGTCGAACTCGTTATGGGTCCAAGTGACTTTTGATGAAGACAGAAGGGCTCTTCTGGAGGCGTCCACGATGCTCCGAAATCACCTTGAGCAGAGGCTGGTAGTTTAACACCTACGTCCTCTCCCGTCTCATACCACATGCCTCCTTTACCGCAGAGTCTTGATGGCGGTAAAGCCAAAGAGGACTTTC
The DNA here is from genome assembly GCF_015104395.2 of Macrobrachium nipponense. Taxonomy (NCBI): domain Eukaryota; kingdom Metazoa; phylum Arthropoda; class Malacostraca; order Decapoda; family Palaemonidae; genus Macrobrachium; species Macrobrachium nipponense. The sequence goes on from NC_087205.1 coordinate 33,501,650, forward strand.
CTGACGCTTTCCTCTTCTCCATCCACTCATGGACTTTCCGGAACGCTTGCTTCGTGGAAAGCGACTTCTTCATTTTAACGAACCCCGATGCCTTCGATGCTTTAAAAGAAGAAAATTGAGAAGGGGGAGTACGAGGGGCTTCCGGTTGAAAAGTTTCTCCAAACTCCGACTGTAGAAGACGCACCAAAAACTTTATAGTCCGATGAGACAGGAGCCTCGGTTGCTGTTCTTCCCTTCTACTTCTACTAAATTATTGCTAACCTCTTCCTCAGAAACTGGAGAAGTAGGAGGAAACTCTGAAGAAAATTGACGAACAGGAAGGGTTTCCTTCATCCACCTGAAACTTGCGTTGGTGAGGAACTGGTGTCCACCACGCGCCGCTTGGCGTCCGAATCCACACGTTTGGCGCCGACAGGTGCGCCGCTCGACATCTACTAAAACACGCCTGGCGTCCACTGGCGCACACAGAGCGTCCACTAGTGCACGCTTGGCTTCCACTTGTGTAGCGCCGCGAGCGTCAGTCAGCGCGCGGCTGCCGCCCACTGGTGCACGTTTATCAACAACAGGTGCGCGTTTGGCGGCAACGGAAGCGCGCTCCACTTGCACAGAAGCGCGCTCAGCGTCCACCACTCGCTTGCCAACATTCGAAGACTTGCGAGCGGGAGATATCTCATCCTGAGAGCGAGAAACGAACTTCTCTCCTCTAGAGAGCTGCTGGGGAGCAGAACGAACTCTAGAGGGAGACTCGAACGAAGAGAGAGGCGAGCGAGGAGAAAGAGCAGGTCTTGACTTCTTCACAGGAAGCTTCTCATCCTTTCTACGACGCGGAAGAGACTCTCTAGAAGCAAGAGCGTCCTGAAGTTGCTGCTGCAGTGACTGAATCATCTCTTGGTTGGCGAATCTTCCTGCTCTGGGGAGGGACTGATCCTGTGAGCAGGAGAGCGGCGAGGGACGCCTCCCTCCTCCTCCCAGGTACGGCCTCCTCCCAGGTACGGCCTCCTCCCGAGCTCTAGAGCGACTGTATCGCTCGCACGAACTAACCGAATCCAAGTCCGAAGACTCTCTACGCCTTTTCTGCGGCGGAAAAGCAGCGAACGCACTGTCAGGAGAAGATCGCAAATTCGGAGAAACTAGGACGTGAAGCGTCAATATCACGCGCCGTCCTTTTCAGCGGACGGGAAGCACCGTGAGAACTCCACCCTTTACGTGGGGATGAAGCCTCCGATGACGAAAAACAACTCCTTGAGGAGACGTGCCCGTGCACGCTCCCTGGCAGTCTGGGGATTTTCATCAGTAAACTGCCGAAGGCACGCCAGATCGGTGGGGGTTCCTTGTAACCCTCCTTCGGCTTTCGACATGCTCCCTCCCCAGGTCCTGGGAGTCAAGCAGAGGTCCAGGCCTAGAGGCGAAACGAGGCCGATCTGACGCACCCTCCACTACACAAGGGGTATCACTGCACTTCTGCACATCACTTTTGCTCTCAAGAGCCAACACTTTCGATTCTAAATTACGAATCGACTCCAAAAATTAAGGACAAAGTATTACTCTCTACTGACACTGCTTCAGGGCCGGAGGCAACACTACAGGGTTAGGAGCATTAACAGAAGGAGGGTTAACAGGAGAAACATTAATTTCTTGCACACCTGAAACACTCCTGAGGAGGAAGACCTCCTTAACCTATCCTTTTCAAGTTTCCTAAGATAGGTATCATACGCCTTCCACTCAGAATCTGTTAATCTTTCGCACTCCTTGCAACGGCTTTCATACACACATTCATGCTCCCTGCAACTCTTACATACCGTATGTGGGTCTACTGAAGCTCAGTAGCCTACCTCTTACAATCAGTCCCTAGAGCAAAATCTAAGCGCTAGCTGTACTAGACCTGACATATTATCCAAGAGAAGTCCAAACCAAAATCAAATCAATCCACTAATAACGTGTGCCTAGCCACCGATCCAAGTCAATTAATCCAAAAAAGAACCAAAAGGGATACTCAAGTAGCAAAAAAAGTTTCCAAATCCAGACGGAGGTGCTGTAAACAGATGTTCACAACACCGGCGACAGATCATGGAATTAATTGGTAGGTATACATAAAATTTTATTGAAAAATGTCATTTTTACATAATTGTGATTTACCAAGTAATTACATAGCTTATTTCACATTGACAGGAGGTGGGATACATGGACATATTCTACTCCAAAACTTTGTCATGTAAATGAATTTGAAACAGAAAAAGTTGCTAGCATTGAATACAATGCTTGTACATAGTTCTTATTAGTTAAGAGAGCCTGGGTGGTGCTCAACTATACCTGAAGTGGCGTGGCAGTAAAGCCGTGAAGCACCTATACCTAAGTGGGAGCCTTGTAGTCAAGTAGTCTGATGGCTAGCAAAGCATAATAGAAAGCTTTGCAGCAAAGGAGCTAACCGAAGGCAAGCAAAACTTCAAAAAGTGCCCTTGCCCTTGGCACAGTACCACAATAATTAGCAACTAAATAACATTGTCACCAGCACTGAAATAAAGACCATGACCCATCCACTGCGAGTGCTGGGTGCCCCAGGTACACTGTACCCCCCAAGCTCTCAGAAAACTAAGCACCTCACTACAGGGTAAAGAGAAAGTAAGAGAAAATCCTAGGGTTCCTTCCACATTGCCAAGCATATTACTAATAATTGCAAGGTATTGCAAAAAATTTCAACACAGTTTAAACTTTTCTGAAGAAGTGAGAAGTGAAAATCAATTGCACTTCCAGTAGGTTGATTGTAGGATGAATGTAAGGGGCATACATGCATGAAGGCTAATGAGGTAGAAGTTGTTTTGACATCTTTAGCTTTCACTTCAAAGTAGGCCCCGAACTTAGATCCTTGTCAGAACACTAAAGATTATGAATGGCACCCTGAGGATCCAATCCTGCTCAGATAATAACTGAAAAACTCTAACAGAATAGAGAGCTTCCAACTCTTCTCCAGAGCCAAGGATGTGGGGAGATTTGGCTTAAGATGATCAGAAGCTGGCACCAGGCACCGGGTGTACCGAGCCAGTGGCAGGCTGTAGGTGGTACCAGTTGAACTCACTGCTAGATAACTAAACGGTCGGGAGCTGACAGGCACTCCTAGAAGCTTGGGGCAGAGCTGGCATCAGGCAAGCTGGAAGTCAGGCGAGATAAACACTTGGGCTGGTGGGTGGTCCTGGGAGCCCCAAACACTGTTCCTGGCTATCAAGACCACCTTCACTTCTATTAAGTTTGATAGAGAGAGAGAGAGAGAGAGAGAGAGAGAGAGAGAGAGAGAGAGAGAGAGAGAGAGAGAGAGAGAGAGAGAGAGAGAGAGAGAGGTGTCCCAAGTCATGGAAGGTTCCTTGTTCTCAGTAAAAAAAAAACCAAGGTAAATGAGCAAACCACGTTACCGAGTCAGACGTAGCTCAATACCCCTAAAAAGGACCAACATAAGAGATTCTATATCCTCTCCAATATAAAAGGCAATGTTGCCACTGACTCATGTGTCTCAGAAGAAGAAACAGAGTCTGAGACACACAATTCAGAACATTGTTAACGTAGATTAGTAGACTGAGCTAAAAGATGATGACTGCATCTTTCAAACGTCTCTTGTAGCACCTCTGGAAAAAACCCTTCCTTCCTGACAAGCACCCAAACAGCCCAAAGCCTGTCCACATAAGAACGTACCACCCTTGGTGGTGTCTTCTGAAGAGAAGTTATTCGAGACGAAACAAATAGTGGAAGGATTCGTGGAGAGTAATTAACTGTAACAGTTTGGGAACCATAAATTTTGGTTTAGAATGGGGTTATGAGGAAAGTCGTGACTTTCTGACGAGCCTGAAGAAGTTCAGCCCTTCCTTGACCATGATGAACAGTGGAAGAGAGTAGAGGTCCAGGTTGGAATGATCTTACAGTATGGTGTCTGTTGCCCATGCTAGAAGGTTCCTTTAAGGTGATAAACAGACAAGGGAGGCCTACCCCACAGAAGCAAATAACCCAACAGTTCGGGGATTCAAGGTCAACTTGGGTTGTAAGAGTGAGTTTCTGAGAGCTCAGTTCATCCGCCAGAAACTCCAGTTAGACTAGAAAAAACTATTATTGTCTGTAGTAAAACCCTCTTGTTGCTTGTTGACGAATGCTAATGTAAAAAATGTAAGGATAGTTGTCTAGGAAGAACTGGAGTCTTAAGCAAATGGCTTTCAGCTCTCTGGCATATGTATGAAGGTTCTGTTCCCCCAGGGCACATCCCGGAAAATTCCCAGTTCCCCGAGCAGGATCCCTTTACTATAACAAGGAGAGAAAGCAGTCGAAGACTAATCTCAGGATGAGGGACTTCTTCCGAAGGTCTAAATGTGGACAGTCACTACTGCAGATCCGACTGAATACCAGGACTAAGGGAAATAATGATGGTGCAGGCTGTGATTCCCTGTCACAGTACATGTTCAAAACCTCCAATCTTTCTTTGAAGAGAGAGAAATATAAAAGACGTCCAAGGATACATGGACATATTCAGGAAAAAACTGATGTTTATGGCCTGAATCAGAAGACAAATGTAAAAGATAGAGGACTACTAGTCTGTCTGGTTTGTCTCCGTCTAGAACCTCCTCTTTAATCGAAGAGAGAGGGGAGTTGTGGGCCATGCAGACTTGCTGATGAGAATATTCTGCGAACTCGCAAGCAACGGAGCGAACTTGCATAACATTGTGCAGGCTCACAGACAACTGAGCGAACTAGTAGCCGGCCCGTTTATCCTTCACAATCGTGCAGACATGAGGACATCCATGCAGGAACAACTTCTTATTGAACTTGAAAATAGTTTGTGGGGGCCTGATGAAACCTAGTACAGGCAGTGCCCAGCATACGACATTCCAAGGTTACTACGTTTTTCCATTATATTCTCCAGAAATTATTTCCAGGTTTACGACGCATGTTCCAGGGTTACGGCACTTATAACACCGGTCTGGTGGAAGAAATATGAATCCAAAAATGCAAAATAATCAGTATTGAAGGTTTTTTATGAAAAATGTCATAAAAATGCAGTTATCATAGTTTTTAATACACCCAAAGCAATAAAAGTAAGGTTTTCTTTGGATTTTTTACGATTTTCCGGCTTTCAGCGATTTTTGGCTTACGACGCATCTCAAGAATGGAACCCCCATCATAAGCCAGGGACTGCCTGCATAAACAGAAGATATATGCAAGTGTGCAAGTGTATGTGGTGGAACTAATATCTGGCACCGTACGAAACACAAAAGCCTGGTCACTGAATAACAGAGGCCTGTCCAAAACCAGATATGACAAATTCATGTAGTTAGACACAACACTCTCTAGATAGTGCCAGGCACTCTAGAACAGAAGTTGGGAGTTAGAGAATCAGCAGTGCCTGGAAGACGGTGCCTGGAGCTCGTAAGTTTATTTCAGGCATTCAAGAACAGGCGCTGACAGGTGGTGGTGGTCCTAGAGAGATCATGGAACTTTCTTACTTGGACTCAAAGTAAGGACTCCAACAACAGAGCAATCAGTAGCAAAGACTTTGTCATTCCAAGGAAGGCGGACTGAAGAAGAGATAGTTGAAAACACAGGGAAAATTGTAGGAAGGCTGGGAGATGAGGCTAGCCTCCTTACTGGTTGACAGAAACAGAGAACAGCAAGTGTCATGTGCAAGTATCTTCAGTGGCCGAGAAGACCAAAAAACATCATGATGTTTACTGTCCCTGCCTTAAACCTATGCGTCTCGAGAAATGCTAGAGAGTCCTCTACCTTCTCAGCCAGTGCTCCTGTTGTCAGTCAAGAAAGACCCTACTTTAAAACCTGACACGATCCTCGGCAGGTAGGTCCAAGTTCCGTCCATGCACCAGAGGGAGAAAAGACAAAAAGCACCAGCCCCATTCACCAGTCAAAGAAAGTCAAACTTCCAACACCCTGAGAGACTCCCATGAGAATGAAGAAAAAACAAGATAAGGGAGCTTTCTACAACCAGCTCTCAAATTCTGGACACAGTAGTCCCAGTCTGCAAATGACAGAACTCTGAGACACTAACTGTTGCAAAAAGGAAGTACAGTGGACCCTTCTTAGTCTTGGGGGGGATACATACCAGACATCCCCATGACTAGCTACAATCTGCAAATACTGTATATTTCGGCGTATAAGTCGACCCTTTAGCCCCAAAAAATTATGACAAAATTAGGGGGTCGACTTACCTAACGGTAACAAAAAGTGAATCTTTATTATTTTGGTATATCGGTACAGGAATCAAGGCTTTACAGTTGGCTAATAACAATGACAGCCTTGTTGAGGTAACTATGTAAATACCCATATTAAAAACATTTCACACTGTAATACAACAATAATAATACATTAGAACATCTATTACCTTAAATAAAATGAAAAAAATCAAAGTAACCTGAAGAAACCCCAATCGCACAGCAAGTGTAAACATTGCGTAGCCATTTGGTGTACCGTAATTGAGAAGGATGCGTTCACTCTGACAGTTTTGTATTTACCGAAGTATTGTTCAAAAAAATTTATGGTATGAGATCTTTATTTATCACATAAAATAAAATTTAAAAATGTGTATTTAATGGTAAATATGTATTTAAAATCCTTCAAAATGACTTGTCATCGTCACTTGAATTAAACACTTCATCAAATAAATTATAATTCACGGTTTCATCATAAGGATCCCAGTTTGAATCTGGTGAATCAACTGCAGGTTTGTTGTCACTTTCAAACAGGAGATCATCCTCTGTGCCATCCATTGCATTAGATATTCCGAATTTTTTGAATGACTTTATTACACTCTTTTTTCACATTATCCCATAATTTGACAACAAATTCACACACTACATCCAAGGAAGGAGCAGGCATTGTTCCACCTTTTGTAAATGATTTTTCTCCATGCAACATCCAATTATTCCATTCTTGTCTTACGTTATCTTTAAACGGCTTATTTAAACCAACGTCTAGTGGTTGTAGCAAAGAGGTCAAACCACCTGGTATAACTCCCATTTCAGTATTAATTTTTGCTAATCTGGCTTTAATATTCTCTGTTAAGTGACTACGAAACATATCCCAAATCAATAGACTTCTATCCCTTTTTTAATCCACCTGGGCGTCTGTTCCAAACATTTTCTATCCACAATTTCACACCATTTTCATCCGTCCAACCCTTTTCGTGAATATGAACAAATACCCCAGTGGGAAACTTTAATTTAGGCATCGTTTTCCTCTTGAAAATTACCATGGCTTCAGTTTTGTTCCATCTGCAATGCATGATAAAACTACAGTGAATCTTGTCTTGTCATGGCCTGTACCTCGAACTTGCACTGTCTTTGTGCCTTTTACATCTACAGTTCTGCTACCAATCATATAAAAATTTAAAGGAGTTTCATCCATATTACCGATACATAATAGAGGAAATTGATATTTTTTCCTCTTTTCAATAATATATCTATGAAAATTGGTAACTTTATCTGTAAGGTCTTTCAGTAGCTTTTGAGCAATTTTCATTTTTTGGCGTATCACAAGGTTATGTCTATTCATGAAACGACTACACCTACCAACCGTTGCTTTAAAATCCTTACTTTTGTCTTGGTTGGATTTTGCCCATTTTAATGCATAAGATCTTATCGCATTTCGTGTGACTATATATCCATCCTGCCTTAGTGCTACTATCCACTGTGAAACATGATCTTCTAACTCAGGCCAACGAACGGTTCCTCTTCTCATTGCACATTTATCTTTCGATATTGTTCTTATCTTCATTTTTTCTCCAATCTCTAACTAATTTCTCTGCCAAATCATAAGTTCTTGCTGCAGCACAATTGTTTGTTTCTTTGACATGTTCAATTACTTTCAGTTTAAAACTGGATTTGAATTTTCTTCGTTTTGTCGGAGGCTCCATGGGTGAGTTAAGTATAAAAATAGCTCTTTCTTCTGCTTGTGTTTTCCCTAAAATGAGCCTGTTTATGCCATAGAAGGACCAATGGTCAAGGAATATTCCAACATAATAATAAAACACCGGCACGTCGTTGTTTTAATAACCCAATCAAAACATTAACTTGAGTGGCAGTTTGTACATACATACGTATATACGTAGGCTGTTATGCAGCGTTAGTTAGCGCTTTGTTTGTTTACATTACACTCGAGTAACGTATCTTTCGTTTCGTCATTTCTAATCATATTTGCCGGTATTCATCTTTTATATATCACACAGATTGATAATATACAGAGTATATTACCTGTATTTCTTATGGTAAGTAGAGCAACATATGTACCGTAATAACATTCAGGTTATTAGACAAAAACTCTTTATCACGAGAGTATATATAATGTTCTAAAGGGTCCACAATAATACAAAGTGTAAAAAGTCTGTGTATAATTTTGAAGACTTTACAGAAAGCTTTCGAACCCTTCCCTGGGTTCATCTTCAGTCAAATGAAGATGAACCCAGGGAAGGGTTCGAAAGCTTTCTGTAAAGTCTTCAAAATTATACACGGACTTTTTACACTTTGTATTATTGTGGACCCTTTAGAACATTCAGGTTATTTTATATGATACGTTTTACCCTGCTGCTTATATTGAGCGTATGGTTGGCCTCACATATGTACCGTAATAACATTCAGGTTATTTTATATGATACGCTTTACCCTGCTGCTTATTTTGAGCGTACGGTTGGCCTAACATTTTATAGGTCGACTAATATACCCGATATTAGTTAAAATCATAAAAATTTACTCAGAATTGGGGGGTCGACTTATCTTCCGGTCGACCTATACGCCGAAATATATTTTGTTAGTTCAAACACAAGAAAACCTCTCTAAAAATGCTTATATGTGCCTGAGTATTTTAATATTTTATCACAGGAAGTGCATTTCGTCATGAAATTGATCTGAATTCAAGTAGTACTAATTAGTATTGAATATTTCTGTGAAAAATACTGTGGATAGATATGATTCATACCTTTTAGGTGAAGGTGGAACAGACTTAAGAGAGACAAAACACTTGTGGGAGGGTTTATATAGCCTCATGATGAAGAGGTGGCACCGGATGCCTGACAACTGATACCAAACTGCATGTGGACATACAGACACAGGTGGACAAGTGGGTACAAGTGAACACTCAGACACAGGTGAATGCGCGAACACTGGACGCCTAGACACTGGGCACTCGGATTCCTGTGAGCACTCAGATCCCACTTTGCACACTCGGACATTCAGCAGCTGAAATGAGCCTTCTCAGTAGCCTAGAAAAACTAGAAAAAACTCCCAACACCACTAGCCCACACTACTTGGTGCTTGGACACTCAGCAGCTGAAGAGCATTTTCTGTGGTCAAGAATCATTAGAAAACACACCATCGGCTCTCCTACAAAGTACACTATTATGGATGTCTTTCCAATGGCTGTCTGTCAACACCTGAGGACAACAGGTTTGACTGAGGAGGCAACTATCCAGGGGGCAAACCCCTTCGCACTCCCATGGACTTCTAGAATGTCTCCTTCCTGGTGCATGGAAGTCTGACAGGGACTGAGTTTAGGAGATCTGATGGGCCAGATAGCCACCTCCTTCACTACACATCTGTCAATACCTAGGTTGGGATAACAGGCTCGACCAAAGGGGCAACTACCCACGAGTAAACCCCCCCAACCTCCCTTGGATTTCAAGTATATCTTCATGGAGCATGGGGTCTGACATGAACCTTTTTCTAAGAGCATCGGGGCATGAGTAGCTACCTCCTCCACTGCACAACACTTCACTATTACACAGTTAACTTCTGTTAACCCAGACACAAGACTGGCTAAGGAATGAGAAGGAAGCAATGGAGCAAAGGTCATGAGCAAGTGGATACAAAATAAGAGCGCTAGTAGTAGGAGAGAGTTGGCACTAGACGGGAACTGGCACTGGGCGCTGGGTGCTCCCAGGATGTAGTTGGTGCCAGGCAGGTAGCAGCTCTAGAGCCAAGAACTCATAAGCTGATGAGTACTCCTGGGCAACAGGAGCCAATTCTTGACTGACAAGAATATCAACTCTTCCAAAACTCCAGTGCCACCAAAATAAGCACAAATTCTCACCTTACTACCTTCTGCCCTTACACTTTTTCAGTTTTCTGCAAAGGAAAGCAAAATAAAAAGATGTTTAATTAATTCTTTACTGACAAAGGTTTGAAGTACCTAGAGTACCAACAAACATTATTTGAGGCTTGCAGATATGTATTTCATTGCTGAAAATCCGTTCGGTAGTGAACACAATGTTTACATCTTATATCGCTACTTGGAAAAGGAAAGTTAACCTTTACTGAACAAAGTTAAAAAATACACAGAGTACCATCATACAAACATATCTCAATTCCTATCAAACGTTACTTGAGACTTGCAGAAATGTATTCCAATATCCAAAATATTGGTTCGGTAACAAACACAATATCTATGTTTATTACACTAATCAGTAAGGTTGGGGCAAATGCAATAATTACGTTTAATCAGTATATTACGCTACTGGTAGTTACTTTGAATGCAAATTTGGTACTGTGATAAACTTGAATCAGAGCTTAATAACAAAACAATAAAATGCTGATTGTAAAAGCTGCGGGCTTGAATGCTACCCAAATTCTGCGATAATACATCACCGAAATCCGGTCTCTGACAGGCAAATTTAAAAACAAAGCTGTCATCGATGCTCAGTGTTTACTCAAGTGCCGCCAGAAACCAAATGAGGTTGCCTGCTAAGAAGTTCCTGGTATTCCCATCAGTGTGCGGGACCAGTCACCTACCTGCACTGAACTTTGAAGCATTACCCACCAAATTTTTCATTTAAACTGCCATGCAAGAGAAACTATAGCTATCTAATTATACTTGGTACGTTACTTATATAAAAATACAAATTCTGCTAAAGAATACTTGGTACGTTACATTTTATAAAAATACAAATTCTGATAAAGAATACTCTAACAACAAGCACATAAATTACCCTGGCAACATCTGGATTTGTCAAATTAGCTGCAGAGGCACAGATCTGCATCTGGGGGCAAACATTTGGTAAAGCCTGACATATACGGCCCACAACAACCAAAACAGTCGAGGCTGCAGAATGAGTAGCAGTCCATATATCATCGTCCCATTCCTGATGCCTCTCAGGTGCTGGTACGGACTGATATTGTTTGGCCAGTTTTTCTAGTTCTAACACAAGCCTGAAAAGGACCAGAAACCATTAGAATTTTTTCTTTTTGCAAAGATACTCCTGGAGGGTGTACATACTTCTTACAATACAGTATGCTGTCTGTAACCACACTTCAAGGAGTACTAAAGGTGCAATGCCATCTGCATTTATCTTTTCATTACACCTCTTGTTCTGCTCCTACATAGCTGTTCAATCTCTCTAACTTTATCATGCGCTAGCTAAGTCCTAAACCCTCCATTAAGAATGGACTCTTCAAGGGTTCATAATAATAACAATACAGTAATAATAATATTAATTAATAAGAAGGAAATGTACGAGACATTATTATTATTATCAACTAGTTACATAAGACCACTGAGTCACAGTCCTAAGGCTTACATGAAGGCTTTTCTCTAAATGTGAGGTGAAGATTAGGGCAAACTAAAATGAAAGAAGTTGTACAGCTAAGTGGGAAGAATCTCAAGGAAACAGACGACAAATATACAGCAAAAATCAATAAAGCAAGGAGCCAAAAGGAAGCTGCAAAGACCACTGAGCAGCATCCACGTAGTGTACAGTATTTCACAAATGCAAACCATCTCCATCTTAGAGATCTCATTAATTTTAGTCAGCTACTTTAAATAAAAAATGTAAACTATACTACTGCAACATTTTGTCAACTGTACTAACACATATGAAAGTACAGACACCATCCTAAATACAAATGAGTTATGTTCCTAATGGCTGTTTGTATGTTGAATAGTAGTTTGTAAATTGATTACTGTATTCTTCATTCCTATTTAAGCATGTACGGTATAATTCAAAATCAATAGAGTGCTGTACATTTTTTCATCCTAAAATGCAATACATACAATAGGCATGCAAAACAAAATTTGAACTTAATTGGTGGGAAAGGGGAGCGCTCTGAACACATTTTAATTTGTAATTTCATTTGTTTGTATTTTTGAATGTTTGTAAGTTGAATGTTTGTAAGTTGAATGTTTTTAAGTTGAATGTTCATAAGTAGGGTGGCGTCTGCATTTGAATTCATCCACAAACGCTGACAAACTCCACTTTAAAACTAACAGAGAAACAAACTTACTCCACAAATGTAGAGCAACTGGCATCTTGAAGAAAACTCAGCAAAGAGCTGTAGTCTTCTGCAGCACTTCGTTCTTGATCAGCTGATGGTGTTTCCTTCTCAAACTGATATGCAAATTCTTTTGGAGATCCTGTATTGGTCAATACAATATACTATTAGATCAACAAGAGCGCATGGATCACCATCAGACATAAATAAACAGTACTGTAATTAACAAACAAACTATTTATTTATCTTTCAAAGCATCTCTTTTACTGACCCAACCACTACCATATGATTATTATATAAAGTACAAGTACCCAAGCACCATCCACAGTCTGCCATCAAAGCACACTTTAACCAGTACCCCACCTGCAGTGAGGGTTGCAATCCAAAACCAGCTTTTACTGTGTACAAAAATATTAACTTTTCATTTCTTTACATAAATTTTCCTATGTAAAGTAGTAATATTGTACAATTACAGTGTCAAAATTTCATTTCCTATAAACCAGATCACAAACTCAAAGAATCTAAATATAGACAGAACACCTGGGAAAACAACTCACCACCACTGAAATTAGCTACATCTTGCATTAAAGCTGTTAACCTAGAATTCAGAGCACGGCAAATGGTTTGCAGACGAGTCGTGTAACCCCGGGTCTTGTAATACAAACCTGAAGGGAGTAAAATTCTTAGTAACAAATTATGAGAGAGAGAATGTGATTTAACGATACCACATAACCTTATGCCTACACTCTCACAAGGATCCCCCAAAAGATTTGTTTTGATAAGAGAAAATTAGATGAGGTAAGTTAAAGAAATTTGACAGCTAGGTGAGAAGGGATCAAAATAAAAAGGTAAAAAGTACATAAGCTGATGAATGATAGAACAGCATAAGTACTAACTCCTTACAAGGTGAAGTTCAACTTGCATTTCCAGGGTATAAAGATAAAATAACAAGAAAAAAATTATGTTGAGAACATTTTATTTTAAAATGTCCAATATCTTGACTGAAGATTCAGATTACATGAGGACTAAGGCACACACACATACATTGGTATGCAAATATTACACTAGCATTTATGCCACATGATTTCAATAACCCAATACAGTACGTATTACAAACCTCCAGCCTGTGAAACAGTTCGTGAGGAAGCTGAAGTCCAACCAACACGCTCTGGTAAATCCCCTGCAGATTCACTCCAAACAAAACTGCTGATGTCACCTTCATCTTGTGCAATTCTAATGAAAAATAACCAATACATGACTCAGGAAAATCATGTGCAGGGTTTAAATAATTACAATGCATCTTTAAAAATATGAATGCTATGTAAGTCAGTCTGTAAACCAAGACAACTGATCTTTTACCAAAAATTAATGAAAGCACCAAAGTTAATGAAAGCATCATGTTTCTGCATCTATATTGTGGTATACTCAGAAAAATGATATTGTTATGATACAATAAAGTTTATCATACTTACCTGGCAGATATATATATAGCTGTATTTCTGAAGTCCGACAGAATTTTAAAAACTTCCGACACACGCAGTGGTCGGCCAGGTGTAGTACCCATTCCCGCCGCTGGGAGGCGGGTATCAGGAACCATTCCCATTTTCTATTCATAATTTTTATTTCCACTGTCCCCTGAGGGGAGGTGGGTGGGTCTTGATTATATATATCTGCCAGGTAAGTATGAACAAACTTTATTGTATCATAACAATATCATTTTGTTCATGAAACTTACTGTCAGATATATATATAGCTGAATCCCACCTTTGGAGGTGGGAAGGGACAGAATAGAAGGATTTTGGGAAACAAATGCATGCAGATGATTTACATCTTGGTTCCACCTGTTAGCATAGCTGGCTTCGTGGTTACTGCCACGTAAGTCTGCTTGTGCTACTAGAGTTGCCAGCGATGGTAGAGACCTATATAGCTGGTGCACTCAGATGATCTGTCAAACAGGCGAGACCACGACGTGACTAGACCATATTGACCATACCATGAGGGCTAAGAAGTAAAATAAATATATATATATATATATCACCACCTGACCAACCTAGCCAAAGTTAAGGTGTTTTAACTAAGGCTTAAGAGTTAAGAAGTCGCCGTTGTCGGCGACTCATCAACTAAATTAAGAGCTCTTCCTAACCATTTTCTACAGGATAGGATGAGTGTTACTTCTTGCCCCCAAGATTGTGTCTGCAGACACGTATGGCCCTAGCGAGCAGCAGATCTCATATGCCATCTTCACATCTCGCAGGGAGTGTGAAGTGAACACAGAGTTGCTTCGCTAAAACATGTGGTACTCAGGATGTTGCTGAGTGCCATGCTCTGTTGAAATGCTTCCGAGGCCGCGCCCTCACCTCGTGAGCATTCAGATAAAAAGATTTCAAATCTTTGTGCAAACACAATGAAGGAGCATTTTTGAAAGAAATCCTCCTTAACACTAAAACCAGGGTGTTCTTCGATATGGGCAAGTCTGGTCTTTTTCGGAACACTGCAGATTGCCCGAATGACTTCGACCTTCTTGAGTTTTATGTAGATAAAACTTGAGAGACCCGACAGGGCACAGGACTCTCTCTGGCTCCTGCCCACTAACTTGTGCCATCCTTGCTTCCAAGCTCCTGGCCCAAGGACAAAACGGGTTTCCATTCTTAGGCCACAACGGAAGGCTTAGAGAGCACACCGCCTTGTGTTCTCTAAAGCCAAAACTTGTGACGATGGCTTAAAATTTCACTAACCCTCTTTGTCGTATCTAGGGTGGTTAGAAGAAGGCCTTCCTGATCACATGCAAGAAGTTAACAGGTAGGAGAGGTTCGAATGCTTTAACATCAAGAACTTCAGCTACGTCTAAGTTCCATATTGAAAGCTTCGATCTGGACATGCACAGTCAGTCCGTCTGTACTAAAGTCAGGTGACCGACCAGTTGACCAGTCAGACGAATCAAGGACAGCAAGGCTGTACCCTGAAGACCATAAGGCACTATTCTTCGCTGAAGGATGAGTGTCTGGACTGCCTGTGCGATTCAATCTAAGCAAACCTTGGGGGTGTTATCACACGCAACCCAACGTCGTCAGCGAATCAACTCCTGACTCGAGCTTCTGGTGCCCAGGAGAAAGGAGCGAGGAGCAAAAAGGCGATTCAGTCCCGAAGGAAGAATGCCTGACAGTCCAACCTGGTCTCATGTTACACGATCATCGGGGGTGTATAAACGCAACCGACTTCGTCAACAAGAAACTCAGGGCTACTATATGTCGCCTGATCTCGCACGAGTGTCTGACTCCGAGAAAACAGGTGAGACAAAAAGTAGATGGTGAGCGAGATTCGAGATTCCACAGAACTCAAAGATCGTGAAGGGGTTTGTTGTTTGACAGACGCAAATCTCTGAGCCCAAAGGCCGTCAACAACATATTTGCGTATTCTTTAATAGTTGTGACTGCCAGCTTATCCCATTCTTCAGACGGAAATGGAAGACGGTAATCTTATTCCTGTCAACATCTCGATAGCCTGAACGTAGTCAGAATCAGAGCGGAGAGGTTATAGGTACCTTTCGAGTTAAGAGTAGACCGACTCTTCTCGAAAAGGTCCTTGGAAAGTGAACTAGGAAGTATGTGACCTCTGTGAATCCAGGATCCTGAAGGCCAACATGGGGCGATCAGCGTCATTGTCGCTCCGTGACGTCATAAATCCTCTTATTACATTTCCTAAACGATTGAAAAAGGGGAAAAAGAGACTAAACATCCATCCCCGTTCAATATCATAGGATGGCATTTAATGGTACCGATCCCGGATCGAGAATAAGGGAGCAGAGAAGAAGAAGCCTCTTCGTCCTCAACATATCGAAGAGAAGAATGAAAGGGCGTCCCTAAAGTCTCCACAAACTCTCAACTTACTTCTAAATAAATATTCCACTCGGAAGTCAATAGTTGCTGCCGTCGATCGAGACGATTCGTACGGACTTTTGCAATCCTGTAACGAACCTCTAGAGGATCGTTACATTCTACGCCTGTTGTTATAATAGGCTCTTTCTCGTAAACTCGAACAGGGACCGAGAGAAGATACTTCTTAAGATATGAGAGAGCTGTGGAATATCAGAGTTGATCTGGACCACTGGTTCCCAAAAACTCGTTTCGAGGACTGGAGGGACTACCGAATCGCTTTACTTCTTTCAGATTAAGATCCAGGACATTTGAAACCCTATCCCAGATGTCCGGCACCTTCTTTCTATCACCTCAGGTGATAGACGCACTGAGAGATGTTCAGGAATCATTCCTAGATCTTGAATAATATTTGTTTCCCGGTAGGAAAAAACTGTGATCTTAATTGCAGTCTATTCGGGGAAACAAACTTCTTCAGGAAGGAAATGGTCCCCAGCAAGCTCATCCATTCCCTCCCCGAGTATGCTTACTTCCCTAATAAGGCTGCGTTTTGCCTAAGCAGGAGAGCATATAAAAGTGCAATGTTGCGGTAGACCTCGTAGTTCTATACCGTGCGGTAACGAGCACCGAAAGGATTAAGAGATAACTCTGTTGAACATAGTAAGGCAAAACGAATGCAACGTTTATTCATTCACGTAAGAAATCCCTTCAATCTTAGGCTAAAGTCCGTGATTGTAGGACAGAGATACAGTTAGTCAGTCAATCCCGCAGGAGAGACGTAACCGCCAGCACAGAGATACGGTTAGTCAGTCAATCCCGCAAGAGAGAGAGACGTAACCTACCGCGCATGACAGCGCACGATCTGTTACTGGTGGCTCGGTTGGACTGGAGGACAGACACAGCGTGACAGCAGCAGCCAGCAGCTTACGAATGTCGTCTCTTAACTTTATGTCTGGGTTGCCAGCTACCCTATTCTACGAAGAAATAGGTCCGTTATTTTTTGAGCAGATAGACTCTCAAGCTGGTATATTTAAGCGAAACAGAAAACGCTAAATATAGATGCGTTTGTGTCGTCAGAACACTACCATACAACGGTAAAAGATAAATCGGAAACTCCTGGAAGGCTGCAGGGAGTACGATTAAATGTCCTTAAAATAGACAAATAGACCTCTTGGTTGCCATCCGAAGAGGTAACTACAGCAAGCGTATATGACTTGAACCAACCAGAAATAAAATAACGCAAGGCAAAATGATATTGTTATGATACAATAAAGTTTGTTCATACTTACCTGGCAGATATATATATATATAGCTGAATTCGGAAATACAGCTACATACATATCTGACAGGCAAGTTTCATGAACAAAACTTAAGAGAATCGAAGCAGTCAGCTCAAGCTTCTTATGTTATTGGACATAAGCGTTCATTGACGTAGTCTACAAGTCTATTTCTTGTACGAGTCTGCGAATGACGAATGAGAGCTCTTCCGAATCTTGTCAATAAGAGCTTATTCGCTTACGCAATATCAAGTTAATGAGATGTTTGTCAATGAGAACTAACCCATTTACGGGACAAAGAGATATTTTGTCAATGAGGGGATACCCACTTACTTGACAAAACGATAGTATATTGTCAATGGGGGAAAGTCACTGAATTGACAATACGTAATCCAGGAAGTCGAGCATTTTATTTTTCCGATTCCCGTCTCAAACGAGGAAGGGGCAAGAATCCTGTAAGAGACTAGGCTTAC
Organism: Macrobrachium nipponense; assembly: GCF_015104395.2. NCBI lineage: Eukaryota > Metazoa > Arthropoda > Malacostraca > Decapoda > Palaemonidae > Macrobrachium > Macrobrachium nipponense. The sequence continues at coordinate 33,519,511 of NC_087205.1, forward strand.
GGCAGGTAGAACGACGATGTTCAATTCGGCAGCGTAGTCCCGACTAGAAACTAACAAAACCTATCATCTGAAAAACCCTTTCAGATGGGCTAAAAAGCTTGCAAAATTATCCTGGGAAGAGGAAGAAATTCTCCAACCAGCTTCCTCTCCCGTATCACAACTAAAGCCTGCTAAAGCTTAAAATTTATTGGCAGTATGGCAAAAGAAGTCCTATCTTGCGTCTGAAGAGCGTCCTTTTGATGAGTACCTTTGCAAGAATCCTACTGAACATTGCCGAGAGTCCTGACGTGCAGGACATCGAGCCTTTACCTAACCCGTAACTGCCTTATCGCAAAGTCTTGACTGCGGTAGAGAAAACGAGATCTTCCCTAGAGCTTTCCTTAAAAAAAAATAAAAAATGTTGGAACGCTTCACGATTTTGCGTGTCATCCTTGCGCAGGGGCCATGCTAATCTCTGTATCGTTCCAATTTTAGTATAGTACTGCCGAAGCAAGTACCTCCATCCACCTTTGCGAAAAGCAATATAATATTGACAGAGACCTCTTGAATTCACGAAACCCGAGGTCTTGCTGGGTTTCGAAGACGAAGTTGTCTGTTCACTTTAAGCTTCCTCCGAAGCACTGCTTACTTCACATTCTTTGCATGTGAGGTATAAGGTATCACCGAAGGTAGAGGTAAAAATTCTTGAGGCCCAAATCGTAAACAAGAGCTTGAAGAGTTCAATAGAAACGTTCAGCCAGGCGACACACCTGGCGTGCGCTGGCGCGCGCGCTCGGCGTCCACTGGCGAGCAGCGAGCACTCGGCGTCCACTGGCGCGCGCGGAGTGCGCTCGTATCCACTGGTCGTGCGCTCGGCGTCCACTGGTGCGCGCTTGGCGTGCACCCGCGCGCGCCTGGCGTCCATCCGAACGTCCCGTCCAACAGCCGAGCGTCAAAAAGAAGCGTGCAGAAAAGCGTCACGCTCCTGACAGGCGTCAAAACAAGCGAGATACATCTCGGAGAGAAATCCGACTGCACGAAACAGTCTCAGGAGAAGGGTTGATCGTGTGAGAATACGAGGGGCGACTGGCGAGGGAACGCCTTCTTATTCTCACAGTAACAAAGCTCGGACGTCCGCTCTCAAAAGCGTCCTGCTACTAAGACTTCTATTTCATATTTCTCGGTGGAAAGACGTACACGTGATCAGGCGACGTTCGCCTTCTTACTTCTCACTGGAACGCATAACGAGAGAGAGAGGACGTGAAGCGTCCTCTTCTATAAAGCTTCTATTTAGAGGGCGCGAGTCCTTTCCGAAAGCTCCAACCCCTGCGCGGGAGGACGCTTCGGAGGACGAGAAGCAATCCTTCAGGATTCGTGCACGTGCACGCACTTAGGCAGTCTGGGGATTTTCATCAGAAACTGCCGAAGGCACGCCAGATCGGTGGGGGTTCCTCGTAACCCTCCTTCGGCTTTCGACATGCTCTCTCCCCGGGTCCTGGGAGTCAAGCAGAGGTCCCGGCCTAGAGCTAAATAAGGCCGATCTGACGCACCCTCCACTACACAAGGGGCACTGTCACTGCACTTAGCCACTTCGCTATTGCTCTCTAAAGCAAGCACTTTCGATTCTAAGATACGAATCGAAGAGTATTAGAGAAAGGGCAATAACCTCTACAGACACTGTTTAGGGCCCGAAGGCAACATTACAGGGTTATGAGAAACAATAACAGAAGTAGCACTCTTCACAACAATGAAGGAGAGCGATCACCTCTCGCAGACATATTCATAACCCGTAGGCCATACTACAGGGTATTTGCAAAAAAAAAAAAAGTCTACAGGAAGGTTAGCAGGTTCACTACCCTGACTTTGTTTTTACTGATTAATTGCGTACATACGAATCATACGTTTTCCCTTACGGAATTAGACATGTTTACTGATTAATTGCGTACATACGAATCATACGTCTTCCTTACGGAATTAGACAAAGTCTCACACTCCTTACATGACAAATCTCAACAAAGAAGCAAGACTCATACACCTCGTGCATACCAAGTGCGGATCTACCGAAGCTTTCGGTAGCCACACCCTATCTTTGCAGACAACACCCTCTGAAACTAGCCTAACTAGATTCAGATATCTTATGCAAAAATGAATCAAATTCAAATCAATTTAAGATAGCGTATGTCTAGCCACAAATCCAAGTAAATAAATTAAAAGACAATTAGGATACTTAGCGGCAATGAAGTTTCCAAAATCTAAGACGGAGGTACTGGAAACAGGTGTTTCCAGCACCGGCGACAGAAAAATTATGGATAGAAAATGGGAATGGTTCCTGATACCCGCCTCCCAGCGGCGGGAATGGGTACTAACCACCTGGCCGACCACTGCGTGTGTCGGAAGTTTTTAAAATTCTGTCGGACTTCAGAAAATACAGCTATATATATATCTGACAGGTAAGTTTCATGAACAAATTATGCTTCTAAAATCAGATCAAGACTTTTACATACATGTGTTACCTTTCAGAAATTTCACCTGAAAAATCTTATTTCTAGTTTAATAGCTTACTTTGGGTCAGCAGCAATATCTGAAGCTAGCTTAGTGACCATCTGGATAATAGCTTCTTTCATAGATGAAAGCTGGGATGAAATGACTTGTCTAGCCCTTTCTGTTACCTGGTTTCTCACCAATGAGTCCCATGGATCTAATTTATCACCGTACAAAGTTCCAGTAATCTGGAGAAACATACAATATTATTAACATTTTTACGGTACATATATCATAATTTTTATTAACAATGAATTATTTCACTGAATTAGTTTACTATGCAAACAATACAATATATATTCAACTATGGTATATTAGTTATTTACTGCACTACTTATCTTGATCCTATTCTGAAAACTTACCTTATTCCACTGGGACCACTCTATCTTTTCCTCACAAATTTCCCAAACACTGCTTCTAATCATGGCCAAGGCTTTCACGCTGGTTGTGAACGCTGTAAAAAAAAAAATATCAAACCTTGAAAACCTCTCAAATTACATGACTGTACTGGATTACTGACAGAAAGAAGAACCAAATTTAAAGACTATTTATGTATCAATAGATACAATACAAATGAATAGTTGAAAATTTCTAATATCTGATGACAGGAAACCAAAACAATATCAATTCTGTCAATAAACTACCATACAATTTCAAACACAAAGATAACTATTCAAAAGTAATTTGTATTTTCCATAGGTATATGAACCAAAGCCTTTCAAGTGGAGAATATCTTTCACGCACAGCTGAATGGCTGAATGAATGTAGTTACAAGGTTAACTTTATGGTGGTGTGTCTACGGTAAGCATCACTTTATCTTTTGCCTCAGGAACTCAGCAGGGTGGAAGAGGTAGGATATAAATTAAAAGGCTTCAGTTTGTACAACAGGAAGTTCCCTGTTATCAGTGGGGGTTTCGTTCTGAAAGCTTGACAATAAGCAAAAATCACCAATAACCAAAAATCATAAACAACCGAAAATCGCAGGCGTATCGGCACCAATAACCAGTTAATGTCACCTAAAATAGGTATGTATCTGCGCTTATAACTGGAAATTGGTGCATTTCGACACTGAAAATTCAAATCAGTGCTTTACAAGCACCATAAAACCAGATTGCCAATAACCAGGGACTGCCTTACTAGGAAAAGCACAAAGTGCTCTTAGTATTCAGACTCGATCAGAATGAGTATAGCATTTTGAATTGCAAGAGGTCATAATATAGACTAAATGATTTGAAATGTACTAACCTAATCGAAGCCGAAGTTTTATGCTACAACAACCAGATAACTTTACTCATAGGTACTCTAAATTACACTTAAAACATTGCATTGCATTGAGTATATTAATATATAAATAGATATTTACAGTTAATTCGGAGGACAGATTCATTATTCTTAGCCTGAATTGAGATTCAGACTTTCATGAGCACAATCTCTACTTTGTAACCATCAACACCTAAAGTACACTCCATGAAATTCTCCTTACATTTAGATATGCATATCTTCTACAGGAAATTCCCTAAAAGAACTTTTAGATGAAAGGGGATACTTAAGTGGATTTGGAGACACCGACGACTCCCAGAGATCCACAAGAGTTGTCTACTTTGGTAGAGATCTTAACTATGACTGACTCGTCACACAGTTTCTAACTAACATGAAAGGTTCGGCTAGTTACTGACTACATAAACAAATAATGACCAATCATTATCACTAAAGCATTACTAACATGTATATTTACTAACATGTATAAATACAAACACAACAAAACATATCTTTCTTTCACACAATACGTATGCACTTCCACTTTATGTAAATACATATGGAAAGCACACAAAATTACACCACAACTTACAGAAAAGTATAATCTCTTGTTAAAATTTTGACATACTCCCCGGGAAGAAAAACTTATGCCTACATTATTTACAAGTGTCCTGTTCTTATCAATGCCTTTCTGGCTTCTGCAGCTATTTGAGCAGTCCTTCTGCTCGGGCAAGTGCTTGACTAAATGTCTTCTGTCGCAGGATTAACTTCTTATATATCCTGCCACAGCTCTAGGGGGCATAACTTATGTACAGGTCTCACGAACAGGCTATGGGCCATTCTTTGAGCAGCCCTCTTGGGACCTTGTCATGCCCCATATGATCACTTGGCCCAACTTCTACTACTTGCTCCTTGGCTCCTTGTCATGAATGAGGACTACTTCCCCCATCCTGAGCCAAGAGCTATGCATCGTTCCTACTTGATGGGTGGTGGTATAATAATGTGTGAATGTGAATGGGTGTTTTATCATTATTATTTTGTTAGGTCGATTAGGTTAGGAAATTTTTGAACTAGTTTTACTGTATTGTGTTGTTCTTGTGGGTGAGGGATTGTTGATTAATATTGGTCTTTTCTGATTTTTCATTGCAGTACTTGTATTGAATAGGAATGACTGAGAGCTGAGGCTCCCCTTCACCTGCGCTCCTCAAGTAAAGTAAGAGAGCTTTGCCAGTTGGTTGTAAGATTTCCCCATGGTGCTGAGGGAGGTCGATTCAGGAATCAGAAAAGGACAACCATAGGCTCTCTGCAGAAGGAGTTGCTGACACAAGGAAATTAAAAGTCCAAGCAGTATTGGTGCAATATTAGAATTAAGGAATTAAGCTTAGATTTGCAGGTGGTTGGGTAAAGTTAAGTTAGGTATTAGAGGATACGATTAGATTATAAGTTGTGAACTGTAATTTTAAGGAATAAATTAGGTTAAGGAAAATCTTAGTTTAATTCACTGATCCTTCAAATCTGTTCCAATTAGTATCCTGCTCTAATTGTGTAACCTTGTTAAATACTCCCTCTCCCATATTTTCCAGAGGTTGTTGCACAACATGGATACGTACATATGTCACAAGAGATCTCTTCCCAATTTACTACTTCTCTTTGGAAGGACTTGAGCTTTCTTCCAAGAATGAAAGGGTTAAGGGTTAAATTTTCCAATTGATTCAAATCCCCCGGCATGTAACTTAATGGTCTATCATTGATGATTCCTTCTAGTTTTACCAGTATATACAGGTTAGTTCTTCAAAACTGAGTAAGGCTTGGCTTACAATCTTTCTTTAGGCACGACTTAAGAAGTCCCATCAGCCTTTCCCATATAGCACCAAACCACAGTGCTCTCACTAACATGAACTTCTAGTTACACTTTATATCTAACAGATGTTCCTTTACCCTGGGATTCTCCAAATTGAGCTAAAGATATTCTGATGCCGCTACAAATGGGGTGTTGTTGTCACTCAACATGAGTACTGGGAAACCTCTTCTGCTGCAGAACTTTCTAAAACTGATGAGGAATGAGTCACAGGACTGGTTATCAACTAGCAGTTCCCCATGTATGCCTCTGGTTATCGGGCACATAAATAAGATGATATAAGCCTTCTTAGGGCTCTATCCATTTCCCTTCACGCATAATGCACCAGTGTAGTCCAAGCCTGTGGTATTAAAAGGTTGCTTACATTGCACGCTGAAATCAGGTAATGGAGGAACTACGTTGGGCCAAAATGGCCTCCCCTGCATTCTCCTACACAATGGTATAATATATATCAACTAATTGCCTTACCTGTGGGATCCAGAACTCTTGCCTGAAACTTGCCACATTTGCATTTACACCAATATGACCATTAGCAGCATGATGCTCTTTAATAATTACCTAAGAAACATAGCAACACTTCGGCAATAGTATAGGAAACTTAGCAGCTTCGGATAACTATGTGTGTTCTAGTCTGCCCTTGCACCGTATTACATAACCCTTTATCCAAGTACAGATTCCAGAGCTAGTTTAGGTTTTCTCTCCCCAAGGTCAATTCAGTTCTCTTAACACACACACACACACACATATGTATATATATATATATATATATATATATATATATATATATATATATATATATATATATATATATATATATATATATATATATATATATATATATATATATATATATATATATATATATATATATATATATATATATATATATATATATATATATATATATATATATATATATATATATATATATATATATATATATATATAGATATCTATATATAGATATATTAATATATATATATATAAATATATATATATATAGTATATATATATATATATATAGATCATATATATATATATATATATATATATATATATATATATATATATATCAATATATATATATATATATATATATATATATATATATATATATATATATATATATATATATATATATATATATATATATATAATATATCAATATATATATCTATATATATATATCTATATATATATATCTATATATATATACTATATCTATATATATATATCTATATATATATATATATATATATATATATATATATATGATATATATATATATATATATATCTATATATCATATATATATATATATATATATATATATCTATATATATATATATATATATATATATATATATATATATATATATATATTATAATATATCTATATATATATATTATATATATATATATCATATATATAGATATATAATATATATATATATATATATATATTATATTATATATATTATAAATGTATATATTACTGTATAAATATTTTGTACATATATATATATTGTATATGTATATTGTAGATATATACAGTGGTACCCCGTATTTGCGGGGGATGCGTACCAGACCCCCCCCTGAATAGTTAGAACCCGCGAATGTTTGGAACCCCTATAAAAACGCTAAAAACAGCCTATTTTGTTAGTTAAAACTCAAGAAAAACCCACTAAAAATTTTCATGCTTGGTTTTTTAATAGTTTTATCACAAAAAGTGCATTTTATGATGAAATTCATCAAAAAAACAGGAATTTTTGGATATTTACCATAGAAAAATACCGCGAATGCTCGAATTTCCCACGAATAATGTGGGGAAACGTTTCAAAGAGAAATCCGCGAATGTGTGAGTCCGTGAATCTGGAGAATGTGAATATGGGGGGTCCACTGTGTGTGTGTGTGTGTGTGTGTGTGTGTGTGTGTGTGTGTGTGTGTTTTTCTCTATTTATCGTGATTTATATGCAAATATTTCAAAAATGAGAAAAGCTACAACCTTCAATTATTTTTAGTTGTATTCTACATGAAATTGCGCACATTTTCATATATAAAGCTTTATGTAACGGCTAATTTAAAATGGTGCAAACATTACCACAATCGCACGTATGACTTTTTCGGAAGAGTTACCGCGCGGACGTGAAGAAAATGTTATTTTTTCATAAATTCATCATAAATCGAAATATTGTGCTAGAGACTTCCAATTTGTTGCAAAATGAAGGTAAATGATTGAATATTACTAGAATATAAGCATTTTAGCTTGCAATTGCGTTTTTTGACCATTTTGGTAGAGTCAAAGTTGACCGAAGGTTGAAAATTTGTCACTTATCATTTTTTAGATAAAAATACTTCAAAATTGATAAAAGCTACAACCAGGGGTTGTTTTTAGTTGTATTGTGCATGAAATTGCGCACATTTCCATATATAAAACTTTATGTAACGGCTAATTTTAAAATGGTGCAAACATTACCACAATCGCATGTATGATTTTTTTTGGAAGAGTTACTGCGCTGATGTAAGGAAAAAGTTTTTTCATAAATTCACCATAAATAGAAATATTGTGCTAGAGACTTTCAATTAGTTGCAAAATTAAGGTAAATGATTGAATATTACTAAAATATAAGAGTTTTAGCTTACAATTGCGTTTTTTGACCATTTCGGTAGAGTCAAAGTTGACCGAAGGTTGAAATTTTTGCAATTATCGTTATTTATATGAAAATATCTCAAAAGTGATAAAAGCTACAATCATGAGTATTTTATTGTTGTATTCTACATAAAAATGCGCACATTTTCATATATAATACTTCATGTAACGGCTAATTTACAACGGTACAAAAATTATGTCAAAGTGACTAAATAATTTACGAGATGTGTCACAGATACTTTTTAGTGCGGCAAGAAAGAAATTCGCGCTTGCGCGCCTGCGTAACGATTGTAAACAAAACAACACCTTGATCCGTGAACTCCCAGCATCCCCCAAGGCGCGTGATTCAAGAGTTTTCGGCTGGTAGGCCTAAAAGTATTTTTCAGCAAATTTTTAAAAAAACTTTTGTATGTCGACGTAAAATACGTCCAGTCGGCACCCGAGAGACAAAAAATGTTGACATAAAATACGTCCAGTCGGCGTTTAAGGGTTAATGAAGTCACATGCATCTACTGTGATTTTTTAAGCATAATGGAAACCACAGGCTACTTCTACGCCTTTTCTGTGAATTTTCCGAGCCTTGTTCTATTCGTGATATCCTTCTGTAATGCATCATCTTCAGAAACATATCAACATCACAAAAGTGGAAGTAGATGATGCGTTTTGTACACTTAGAAGCACACGGTATGGCTTTAATCAGACGGTTCCTGTCGATTGGAAGAATCGGATGCTGGATTATTGCTACGGAAAATTGAGAAAGTGCTGCAACCATCTTGAAAGGAAGCTTCAAGTCAAGCTGAAGAATCTTATTGCTGAAAACAACTGGACTAAGCATGCCAAAGTGGACTTAATGATTAATTTATCAGACAAACCAGTGGATAGTGCTACGACAGCGGCTTTGGGATATGGGTTAAGCTTTGGTGTATTTAACCCTCTTACGCCGACTGGACGTATTTTACGTCGACATTTTTTGTCTCCCGTGTGCCGACTGGACATATTTTACGTCGCCTTACAAAAGTTTTTTTATTAAATTCGCGGAAAAATACTTATAGGCCTACCAGCCTAAAACTTTTGAATCACGCGCCTTGGGGGATGCTGGGAGTTCACGGATCAAGGTGTTGTTTTGTTTACAATTGTTACGCAGGCGCGCAAGCGCGAATTTCTTTCTTGCCGCACTAAAAAGTATCTGTGACACATCTCGTAAATTATTTAGTCACTTTGACATAATTTTTGTACCATTGTAAATTAGCCGTTACATGAAGTATTATATATGAAAATGTGCGCATTTTTATGTAGAATACAACAATAAAATACTCATGATTGTAGCTTTTATCACTTTTGAGATATTTTCATATAAATAACGATAATTGCAAAAATTTCAACCTTCGGTCAACTTTGACTCCACCGAAATGGTCAAAAAACGCAATTGTAAGCTAAAACTCTTATATTTTCGTAATATTCAATCATTTACCTTAATTTTGCAACTAATTGGAAGTCTCTAGCACAATATTTCTATTTATGGTGAATTTATGAAAAAACTTTTTCCTTACATCAGCGCAGTAACTCTTCCGAAAAAAATCATACATGCGATTGTGGTAATGTTTGCACCATTTTAAAATTAGCCGTTATATAGTTTTATATATGGAAATGTGCGCAATTTAATGCACAATACAACTAAAAACAACCCATGGTTGTAGCTTTTATCAGTTTTGAGATATTTTCATATAAATAACGATAACTGCCAAAATTTCAACCTTTGGTCAACTTTGACTCTACCGAAATGGTCGAAAAACACAATTGTAAGCTAAAACGCTTATATTCTAGTAATATTCAAGCATTTACCTTCATTTTGCAACAAATTGGAAGTCTCTAGCACATATTTCGATTTATGGTGAATTTATGAAAAAAATAACATTTTCTTTACGTCCGCGCGGTAACTCTTCCAAAAAATCATACGTGCGATTGTGGTAATGTTTGCACCATTTTAAATTAGCCGTTACATAAAGTTTTATATATGAAAATGTGCGCAATTTCATGTAAAATACAACAAAAAATAATTGATGGTTGTAGCTTTTTGCATTTTTGAAATGTTTGCATATAAATCACGATAAATAGAAAAAAAACCACTTTCGGTCAACTTTGACTCTACCGAAATGGTCGAAAAACGCAATTGTAAGCTAAAACTCTTACAGTCTAGTAATATTCAGTCATTTATCTTCATCTTGAAACAAATTCCAAGTCTCTAGCAAAATATTTAGATTTATGGTGAATTTAAAAAAAAATCTTTCCTTCCCTCAGCGCACGGATTCTCCGCCACAAATCTCCGAAATGCGTACGTCCCATTCTCGGAATATTTGCTCCGTTTCATATTAGGCATTTCATAGTTTTATATATGAAAATGTGCGCAATTTCATGTAGAATAAAACGAAAAATATTTGAAGGTTGTAGCTTTTCTTATTTCCGAAATAATTGCATATAAAAAATATATATATAAAAAAATTTGACATTCGGTCAACATTAACTCATCAGATATGGTCGAAAACTGCAATTGTAAGCTAATACTCTTACAGTATAGTAATATTAAATCATTTGTCTTCATTTTGAAAGAAATTGGAAGTCTCTAGGACAATATTTAGATTTATGGTGAATTTTTGAAAAAAATATTTGTTTACGTCCGCACGTTACGAATTCATGCATTATTTTGTGATAATATTTTCTCTGTGTTGCTTTTATCGTTTTACAATGTGTTATATACCATAATGATCGCAATTTAGTGTACATTGCAACGAAAAAAAAGTAACTTGTTACCTTTAACCGTTTTGCGCACAGCGCGATTTGAATACAATTATATATGAAATTTCGTTTTTGCGCTATCATATATCGCATTATTTATATATGATAATGATATTTTTTTTCATTTCTGATGGTTGCATACTAAACTTCAGCCAATGACAGAAAAAGGAGCCAAAAATGAACTTTTAATCTTGAAAACTAAGCGCGCTGTGATTTTTTGAAAAAAATATTTTTTCCGCTTCCGCGCTCACTCTGAAACACCTCCGGCACACGGGAGACAATTTTTTTTTTACCGCTTCAGCGTAAGAGGGTTAATGGTAACCTGGACTGTGTCGACATTTCAAAATCCTTTTGTTATTTGGAAAAATTTAATCAAAACCTATGCCCTGATGATATCAATGTTTGTAAAGGTATTGTGTATGGTGCTAGGAGTAAACCTTCTCCCCCTAATGTACCCGTGAGATTTCTCCAGGCTTTTAAGAAAATTAAAGAAGACGAAACAGTGAAAGTGACAAAAGCAGATAAATCTAATGCAGTGGTAATAATTAATAAAAGTGACTATGTAAGTAAAATAATGACATTGCTAAATGATAACTGATACTTATAAGAAACTGTGGCCTGATCCTACACAGACAGTGAACTCCCATTTTAATAAAGAAATTAAATCCATTCTGAAGGGCTTGGACCATTTAATTAAACAGTTTACACCGCAATGCGCCTCCCTACCTTATATGTATGGTTTAGTCAAGACACATAAAATCAATAACCCTATCAGACCAATCATTAGTTCAGTGGGCTCAGTCACGTATAATTTATCTAAATGGCTTGTAAAAATTCTTACTCCTTTGGTAGGAAGCATTTCTAAAACGAATGTTAAAAACAATGTTGATTTTATAAACAAATTGAGTAGTTTAAATTTGAATTTTGATTTTAATATGGTTAGTTTTGATGTTGTCTCTTTATTTACAAAAGTGCCTGTAGATGATTTACTTAAATATTTGGAGGATGAATTAGAACGTCATGACATTCCCTTAAATGAAGCAAACCTCATTAGTCTCATAAGGTAATGTATCAAAAATAGTAAATTTTGTTTTAATGGGGAATTTTTTGTACAAAAGTTTGGCATGGCTATGGGTAATCCCTTATCTCCTGTCCTTAGCAATATTTACATGGAGTTTTTTGAGAAAAAACTCTTACCAAGAATTTTGCCCCAAAAAGTTATATGGTTTAGGTATGTGGATGATATTTTCTGTATTTGGCCAATTCACAAAAATCTCCAGGAATTTCTTAATAACCTCAATAATTTAGTCCCTTCTATAAAATTTACTGTAGAGGAAGAAAGAAATTGTAATTTGAATTTTCTTGATGTAACTGTCAATAGAAATGATAGAAATTTCCCCTTTTCAGTCTTTAGGAAATCAACTAACATTGCCTCTTTTGTTCATTACTACTCCAATCACCATCAAAATGTTAAATTCTCTGTTTTTTCTGGGATATTCCTAAGGGCTTTATGTGTCTGTAGCCCGCAGTTTATTGACGCTGAAATTAAAACTATTTATGATATTGCATTGAAACTTAAATACCCAAGGACTTTTATAGATGTGGCATGGAAAAGAGCTAGAAAAACATTTTATTCAACTAATGACAAACTTGCATTTAGTAAGCATAACATTCTAAAATTACCCTATGATGAAAGGTTATTAGATATTCCTAGAATTTTAAAGCATTTTAACATAAATGTTGTTTTCAGTAATATTAATGTCAAGAGTTTAGTAATAAAAAATTCTCCTAAAGATCTTCCAGGCTGCATATATGAAATTCCTTGCAAAAAGTGTGATAAAGTCTATTATGGACAAACCGGTAAATCTCTTTCACAACGTCTCAAGCAACATCAATATTCTGTGAGAACTGGGCAAATATCGAATGCATTATTCGTACATATGAGAGATTTAGACCATCCTATTAACTGGAGTCAAGCAAGAGCCTTAATCCCATGTAATGACACAGTTAAAAGGAATATCATTGAATCTTGTTTCATCAAGTCAAATAATAGAAATGTTCTAAATTTAAGTCTTGGTTTATTTAAACTTGATGCTTTCATAATGAAAAAAGTTGTAAATAAATATAAGCAACAAAATTAATATATTCAGTTTTTACATGTTTGGGACTGTAAAGATACTTTATAATTTCGGTTAGGGTCAAATCTGTTTAGGTTTGTGACTGTGTGATATCCGATAATCCTGGAATATCTCTCTTAATTTTTACCCTTTTGACAATTAACCATCTGGTATTCTTGATCTTGTTGTGTACCTGAGACCTTTCTCTCCAATTTTCCTGTGGTATTTGCTTATTTAATGAAGTCACATGCATTCTACTGTGATTTTATATATATATTATATATATATATATATATATATATATATATATATATATATATATATAATGAATACTTATCACATCATCGTGATATATATACATATACGTATATATATATATATATATATATATATATATATATATATATATATATATATATATATATATATATATATATATATAGTAATATATGATATATATATATATATATATATATATATATATATAGATCTATTTATATTTATATTTATATATATAAATTTTTTTTTTATATATATATATATATATATATATATATATATATATATATATATATATATATATATATATATATAGTATATCATATATATATATATTTATTTACATATTTTATATATATATATCATATATTTTTTAGATAGATAATATATTATATATATATCTATATATATATATATATATATATATATATATATATATATCTATTATATATATATATATATGTATATATATATTGCCCTTGACTATACACATATAAATGTATACAGCATAGGGTTTTATCTCAAATTAAATGTCATTAAAGTATCTCAAAAATCACCACAAACTTCAAAATAATTTTATATTAACCCTCTTACGCCGAAGCCCTAAAAATCAAAACCTCTCCTGTATGCCGGCGCCGGTTTGGAGTGAGCGCGGAACCGGAAAAAATAATTTTTTCAAAAAATCATAGCGCGCTTAGTTTTGAAGATTAAGAGTTCATTTTTGGCTCATTTTTTTTTTTTTCATTGCCTGAAGTTTAGTATGCAATCATCAGAAATGAAAATAATATCATTATCATATGTAAATAATGCGATATACGGTAGCGAAAAAAAAAAAATTCATAGATAATTGTATTCAAATCACGCTGTGCAAAAAAACGGTCAAAGCTAACGAGTTACTTTTTTTCGTTGTATTGTACACTAAATTGCAATCCTTTTGATATATAATACATAGTAAAAACAATAAAAGCAACACCGGAAAAATATTGATCACAAAATGATGTACGAATTCGTAACGAGCGGACGTAAAAAAATGTTATTTTCAAAATTCACTGTAATTCTAAATAATGTTCTAGAGACTTCCAATTTGTTTCGAAATTAAGACAAATGATTGAATATTACGATACTGTAAGAGTTTTAGATTAGAATTGCAGATTTCGACCATTTCGGACGAGTTAAATTTGACAGAATGTCGAAATTTTAATATATATATTTTTTCATATGCACATATTTCGAAGATGGAAAAAGCTACAACCTTCAATTATTTTTTATTGTATTCTTCATGAATTTGCGCACATTTTGATATATGAAACTCTATAAAAAGGCTAATATGAAAAGGAGCAATTATTAGGATAATGCCATGTACGTATTTCGGAGACTTGCGGCCGCGAATCGGCGCGCGGAGTGAAAGTAAATATATTTTTCAAAAATTCACCATAAATCACAATATTGTTTTAGAGACTTCAAATTTGTTTCAAAATGAAGAAAAATGACGGAATATTACTAGGCCGTAAGAGTTTTACCTTACAATTGCGTTTTTCAACTATTTCGGTAGAGTCAAATTTGACCGAACGTGGTTTTTTTTCTATTTATCGTGATTTATATGCAAATATTTCGAAAAAAGAGAAAAGCTACAACCTTCAATCATTTTTAGTTGTATTCTACATGAAATTGCGCACATTTTCATATATAAACTTTATGTAACAGCTAATTTTAAATGGTGCAAACATTTCGACAATCGCACAAAAAAATTCTGATTTTTTCGGAAGAGTTACCGCGCGAACGTAATTTTTTTTTTTTCATAAATTCACCATAATCGAAATATTGTGCTAGAGACTTCCAAGTCGTTGCAAAATGAAGGTAAATGATTGAATATTACTAGAATATAAGAGTTTTAGCTTACAATTGCGTTTTTTCGACCATTCGGTAGAGTCAAAGTTGACCGAAAGTTGAAATTTTTGCACTTAACGTTATTTATATGAAATATATTTTCAAAACTGATAAAAGCTACAACCATGGGTTGTTTTTTGTTGTATTGTGCATGAAATTGCGCACATTTCCATATATAAAAAACTTTATGTAACGGCAAATTTAAAAGGGTGCAAACATTAGGACAATCGCACGAAAAAATTTATCGGAAGAGTTATCGCACGAACGTAAGGAAAAAGTTTTTTCATAAATTCACCATAAATCGAAATATTGTGCTAGAGACGTCCAATTTGTTGCAAAATGAAGGCAAATGATTGGATATTACTATAATATAGAATTTTAGCTTACAATTGCATTTCTCGACCATTTCTGTAGAGTCAAAGTTGACCGAAGGTTGAAATTTTTGCACTTATCGTTATTTATATGAAAATATTTCAAAATTGATAAAAGCTACAATCATGAGTATTTTTTAGTTGTATTGTGCATGAAATTGCGCACATTTTCATATATAATACTTCATGTAAAGGATAATTTAAAATGGTGCAATAATTATGTCAAAGTGACGAAATAATTTCCGAGATGTGTCACTGATACTTTTTAGTGCGATAAGAAAGAAATTCGCGCTTGCGCGCCTGCGTAGCGATTGTAAACAAAACAACGCCTTGATCCGTGAACTCCCAGCATCCCCCAAGGCGCGTGATACAAAAGTTTTCGGCTGGTAGGCCTATAAGTATTTTTCCGCGAATTTTTAAAAAAACTTTTTTGAGCCGACGTATGATACGTCCAATCGGCATACGGGAGACATTTTGACTCGACGTTTAATACGTCCAATCGGCGTAAGAGGGTTAATATTTGCTCTCTCATGAACATGCAATTTACAAAGAAGGGAAAAAATGAGCAATTTACAAAGTGGAAATGCATCAACCATCATTCACCTAACCTAACTCTGCCTAATTTCTGGGATGGCATGAGCACAACCTGGTATTTACCAATCCTGACTGAAAGCATAGGCATCTGACGCTTAGGCTAGGTAATGATTGACCTGATATCTTACTACTTGTTAATTTCAGGCTAGGCTAACACATAACCAATTCTAAAATGACCACCACCATAAGCTGGTCATGTTTTTATCTTTATCGCCAATTCACACAACAAACCTTAAAATTTCGTTTACACTAACTATACAGATCATGGCTATAACAACCAATGACTGCAATCCTGGTTACAGCACGAATTTATACTGACTTGTTCAGAATAAGTATAGCTTTTTGAACCGCAAGAGATCGTATAGCCTAAAAGATTTGAAATGTACTAACCTGATCGTAGCGTAAGTTTCATGCTACGACACCCAGGTTACTTCACTCACATTCTATATCACTCTCAAAACATTGCATTGTGTTGTTTACATTACTTAATATATATATGACACAAACTTGTTTAATTGTTAATTCAAATGAAAGATTCCTTATTCTTAGCCTGAATTGAAATTGAGATTGGCATAAGCACAATCTCTACTTTGTAACCCTCACCTAAAGGACATTCTGTGAAATTCTCCTTACATTTAGATATGTATATCTTCTAAAGAAAATTCCCTAAATGTACTTTTAGATGAAAGGGGATACTTGAGTGGATTTGAAGACATTGATGACTCCCAAAGATCAACACATGTTACATCCAATCTAGTACTGATCTTAACTATGACTCATCATGCAGTTCCTAACTAACATGAAAGGTTCGGCTAGTTACTGACCCTACATAAACAAATGCTGACCAATAATTTTTGCTCAAGCACTACTAACACATACATTTACCATTAAATACTACATACAGGCAGTCCCTGGTTATTGGCAGGGGTACCGTTCCCGGGAATACGCCGATAAGTGAAAGCCGCCATTAACCGAAACTTGGCGATTTATGGCACCATAATAACCCTTATGGTGCCGATAATGGGAACTCGGCCCGTAATGGTGCCATAAATCACAGATTTTAAAAAACCAGATCACTGATAAACGAGACCGCCAATAACCAGGGACTGCCTGTATATGAAACAACCAAACACAATGCTTTCCACAACTAAGTATATACAAACACTGCAAAACATATCTGTCTTCCTCATAATATGCATTTCCATTTGCATTTCCATTTACATAAATAAGGAAAACACAAAACTACACCAAAACTTGCTGAAAAGTACAATCTCTCTTGTCAACATTTCGACAATTACAGGATGTTATTCGATTTTGAAAAATACAGACAACTTTAAAATTTAAAATCCCTCGCAAAGAAATGTCTAACTCAAATTTTTTTGCTTGAAAACTCTTAATGTATAACAAAACCAATAATTACTTACACAGTAAAGTACACAGGCTTTGTGAGACTTCTCCAAGAACAGAATTCAACCACGAAATGACTTGTGTCTTCACAAACTGATTACCAAGTGCTTCAGTGCTCCCATGTACAACTGGTCTGCAAAATACCATTATATTCTACACTCAATATACAGAATGGATAAAATAAGAACATATACAGTGGACCTCCCGTATTCTTGGGGGATGAGTACCACAACCCTTGCCAATAGCTAAAATATGTGAACACTTATAAACCCTGTCAAAATGCTTAGAACTGCCTATTTTGATAGTTCAAACACACACACACAAAAAAAAAAACTCAAAAAATTTTTATATCTGAGTAGTGTTTTAATAGTTTTATCACAAAAACTGTATGTAGTCATGAAAAATTATATAAAAATACAGTAGACCCCCTGTATTCGCTGGGGATGGGTACCAGAACCCCCACAAATAGCTAAAATCCGTAAATACTTTAAACCCCTCTAAAAATGCTTAGAACACCAGAAAACCCTCTAAAAATGATTATACCAGAGTACTTTAATAGATTTTTGCATTTAATCACAAAAATTACATGAAAATACAGTAATTTGTGAATATTTCTCAGTAAAAAATATCGCAAATAGGTGAATTTACACTAATAATGGTTATATACGGTCCATGGAAAAAACCGCAAATACAGTAGACCACCCTTGTGAATAGTAGAGATCCACAAATATGTAATAGTCCCCTCTCAAAACCCTTATAACTGCCTAACTTGAAAGTTGTAATACCAAATGTACATCTTGCATAACATCCCACATCAAATTCACCTCAAATTATTATCTTATTAATGTATTAATCTTTCAGATTATACAATCAATATAATTTTAAAGTCATCTTAAACATCAGTACCCTTAAAGATGTATACATATCTACTTTTAACACTTCCAGCCAAAACAGAGAGAGAGAGAGAGAGAGAGAGAGAGAGAGAGAGAGAGAGAGAGAGAGAGAGAGAGAGAGAGAGTTACCACTATGACATGTATATCTTGGGGAGAGAGAGAGAGAGAGAGAGAGAGAGAGAGAGAGAGAGAGAGAGAGAGAGAGAGAGAGAGAGAGAGAGAGAGAGATTGTCCTTACATAAGAGTGAAATTATTTACGAATTATTAGATAGCCAGAAACAGAGAGACATAGACAAAGTGAAAATTATGTACAAATCACAGGCCTGTAAATCACATTACCTTAAAACATATTTGACAGATCTGACTTAGAGCTTCTCTTGAAGCTAAAAACAAAAGATGAGGGAAAGTGAAATGAAAAAGCTATTTTATTTCTTTAAAATACTATCACATACAAATTTTGTAATTAAAGTTTTATTTTTATGATTATTATTATTATTTTCTGTTGTTCTAAAGGGTCCACAATAATACAGTGTAAAAAGTCCGTGTATAATTTTGAAGACTTTACAGAAAGCTTCAAACCCTTCCCTAAGATAAACCCAGGGAAGGGTTCGAAAGCTTTCTGTAAAGTCTTCAAAATTATACACGGACTTTTTACACTTTGTATTATTGTGGACCCTTTAGAACATTATATATACTCTCGTGATAGAGAGTTTTTCCCTACTAATTATTATTATTTTTTTTTTTTCTAATGATTGCTGCTTCAGCACTATTAATCTTGTAGAGAGTCTTCTCTATTTTTCTGATGACGGCTTTCTCGTTGTTGCTTAAGACTGGCGAGCAACGCACCAAAGGGCATGGTAAAATTCGGTTGAGTCATTTGGTTTATTATTGCTTATACAATTCTCTCTCTCTCTCTCTCTCTCTCTCTTTCTCTCTCTCTCTCTCTCTCTCTCTCTCTCCAATGCAACGTTTCTTCCTGATTCGCAGGACATTATCAAGCAATGACTGCTGCGGGACTTAATTCAAATGGCGAGTCCTTCTTCTTATATAGCAATGTTGCGGGCTCTCGAGTACGGTCTAGAGAACCTCTACGGCAGGTTGAGTTTTCATTGGTTCCTGGAAAGTTGACTCATACGGCAAGCGTTTACAAGTCTTGCAGAGCTTCTCAGGCAGGCGATATCACTGGGAGCCTCTTGATTGGCTTCTACCTGAGTGACATGACCCCTGGTATTGTTCTCATAATGTGTTTCATGTCCGGTGTTTGTTTCATGCGCGCTGGTACTTTCGTTGGGGGGGAGGGGAGTGGTCCTCCTCACACATGTTGGTATCAGGAATGCTTCTTGAGTGGTATTAAGGGGAGACTTTTGCTCAAGGATGAGCAGCACTTCTAGGAGGTGCAGATGTCGTGGGTCAGGGGCTCTCCCGATGATTTTGACATTCCTGATGATGTCGTGTCTCGTGATGCCTTGCTGGTGTACTGCAAGGGCATGCTGCCTAATGGTGCCCTCCTGGGCATGGCAGGAGTTCCTTTTAGACAGGCGCATCGTCGTCATGCCGATGTAAATCCCAGTGATATCGCCCGCCTGAGAAGGTCCGCAAGAGTCATAAACGCTCGCCGTATGAGTCACCTTCCCAGGAACCAATGAAAACTCAACCTGTCGGAGAGGTTCTCTAGACCATACTCGAGAGCGCGCAACATCGCAATATAAGAAGAAGGACTCGCCACTCGAATTCAGTCCCTCAGCAGTCATTGCTTGATAATGTCCTGCGGATCAGGAAGAAACGTTGCGTTGGAGAGAGAGAGAGAGAGAGAGAGAGAGAGAGAGAGAGAGAGAGAGAGAGAGAGAGAGAGAGAGAGAATTGTATAAGCAATAATAAACCAAATGACTCAACCGAATTTTGCCATGCCCTTTGGTGTGTTGCTCGCCAGTCTCAGCAACAACGAAAAAGCCGTAATCAGAAAAATAGAGAAGACTCTCTACAAGATTAATAGTGTAGAAGCAGCAATCATTTTTAACAAAACATGTCTACAAGTGGGTTTCCTTCCAAAATATTATTATTATTATTATTATTATTATTATTATTATCATCATTTGAAAATATTAATAAACAGAGTACATACATGTACCATAAAAAATCTCTCATCCCAGTAAGAGAGAGAGAGAGAGAGAGAGAGAGAGAGAGAGAGAGAGAGAGAGAGAGAGAGAGAGAGAGAGAGAGAGAATTTTTCAGCATATCTTTTGACCACCAAGTTGGCAGCACTTATTAGAGACCCACCAAGATGGCAACACTCACCCACCTTTGCCGAGTTGAATATAGAATTTAGGCCACTGAAATGGAAATTGACAGTAAAAGGTTTGAAAGGTGTAACGAGAAAAACCTCGCAGTTGCGCTATGAATCAACTGTTAGGAGAGGGTGGAAAGTAAGATGAAGAAAGAGAATATGAAAGGTGGTACAGTAAAAGGAACGAAAGTGGTTCCAGCTATGAGCCGGAGGCATGCTGCAAAGAACCTTAAGTAAGGGATTTTGATAAAGGAAAAATCTATTTCTGGGGGAAGACCTGTGTTGCCCGGTGAAATGTTCCTATAGCACTCATTTCTAGGTATAAATAATTGCTAAATATACCAGAGAAAAAGCCATAAGGAATGCTGGAGTTACTACCTCCAGCTCACTCACCCTTAAAGGGTGTCGGTATAGCACAGGGGTGAGTGGAAGCCACTACCACAGATTACTTTGCCAAATAGAAGTCTCCCTTCTCAAAATCCCTCTCCAGAGAGGTGCCGTTACGACGACTGCCTTCCACTCGCTACTACTACCCCTCCCACAATGCCTCATTCCTGAATAGCACTCTTTCATGTCTGCACATGCCAGTTTTCGCTGTCCCCAGGAAGTATTTTTTGTGAAGCATCATGTCTTCCATTGAGTTGGAAGCTTCTTCATCTAAGTTGAGTATCACATTTATTGTTTTTGATCACTTTGGGGCAACGATGCACCCTTTTTTGACCATAATATGCCTACAATACCCCCATCCTTACAGTCAGGTTTCTTGGTATTTATGATAGGCTCACCCTCCCACTCTTTCCAAGTCTCTGGTAAAAAGGCAAGGGGGATATGCATTCCTTTAAAATTTTACAAAATTTATTAATTTTAAACTAAAATCTTAATAATTCAAGATAGTATTTTCTTTGATGAATTGATATTATTGCTATTTGCATTAATATTAATATTTAAATTAGTAAATCATTTATTTATCATATAAAAACATATCTCAGTGAGAGAGAACTATTAATCTTATTATTTATCATCATTTAACCTTACTGAACTTAATGCAATATTAATCAATATTGATATTTGAAAATTAGTAAATCATTTTTGTATCATAAAAAGTATGTATTTAGTCATGAAAATAACATCACAATACACTAATTAGTGAATATTTATTGTCGGAAAATCCTGTGAATAAGAGTCTTCCCGCGAATAATTTTTAGATAAGTTCCACAGAAAACTCTGAATAGGAATAGGCGAGTCTGCGAATCTTGAGAATGAAAATATGGGGGGCTGATTGTAGACGAGTATGTGAATTGTGAGTCTGCGAATAGCAGGGGTCAACTGTACAGTAATTTGTGAACATGAAGTTTTCATAATAAAACTAATATTGTAATACTTACCTGAACACCTGAATTAGCCCTGGTCGCTGACCAGCCCAAACTATATCCCCACAAACTTACCCATAATTGGGTAAATTTTTAACTGTCAGCATTACCAATGCTGCTGGTAAACACTGTCCACTGAGTTTCCTATACTACCGCTGGTAACACTGCTGCCAGAACTGGTTGGCAGAGCTCTCCCCACTCAATTGCAACATTCACCATTAATTGAAGAGGGGAGGAAGGTGGAAGTCATTCAGGTGTTCAGGTAAGTATTACAATATTAGTTTTATTATGAAAACTTCATATTGCAATACACTCCCTCAACACCTGAATTAGCCTGATTAGCAACACTTACTTGGAGGCAGAATCAATCTAATTCAGCCTGGCCCCTCCACTGAACATACATAGGTAACTCAGTTCCACTCACCATATATAATGTATGTAAACTCACCTTATTGTTCAATTCATTAGATGAGATTGCAAGCGGAAAGAGTACCTCAACGTCAGTCTCATAAGTCAGGTCTCGTCTCTGTCAAGCTGACCTCCTATGTGATATTCAATACCTCGCATGTATGGAGGGAAATTGAAGCCTCTCATGTATGGAGGAGAAGGTGCATAAGCAGGTTCTTCGGGCTCTCCGCTGATAACTGCCAATGGAGTGTGCGTGAAGAGTCAACAAAGCCGTCCAGCCATGCGATCTGCCTACCGTTCATGTCAGAAACAAACACTCAAGGGAAAACCTAACTGAGAGAAATTGTAAAAGATCTAAAATAAAATCCCAACACCTGAACCCCTAACCTCCAATATGAAGGCACTGCCGTACAACTGCACTGGCCGCCACAAATGGACCTAGCAAGTAACCCTCCACCGAAGAAAACTGAATGTCTTTCAAATAGAAAGAAGTAAAAACTGACACCGACTTCCAGGTTGCAGCTTCTAAGATGGCTGAAACCAAGAAATTCTTCAGACACTCTTTTTGCTGTGGTTAGATAGACTAAAAACAACACCTTCTTGGATTAACACTGCCACTAAATCCCATGATGGGGCCTGAAGCGGAATCATTGGTCGCTCTCTCTTAAAAGACCTTAATAGATCATGTAAGATTTTGCTGTTTGACAGTTCTGTAAGGTGAAATCTGAAAGCACTGCTAAGCATAGATCTGTACCCCGCAATTGTTGAATATGACAACTACTTAGATTTCCTGAGGAACAGGAGGATATCTGCCACCTTACCAATGGTAAGGCAAGAAATGTTGTGCCCTTCCCTCCTACACCAGCTATGGTACATTGCCTATCTGGCCTGATAAAGCTTTCTAGTCAATCTCCTTAGGTAGAAAGACAGCTGTCGAGCCACTGCTTTACTAAGTTCCGTACTACACACTGCCTGCTCCAAGCAGCTAGCCTCAGCAAGCGAAGGTTCCGGTGAAACTAATGGAAATGCAGCTGTCTGAGTAAATCTCTCCTCTCTGGCAGGAGCACAAGGGGCCCTGTCAACATCTTCAGGAGATCCGGGAACCAGGGTCTCTGGGGCCAAAAAAGAGCTATCAGTCATATCTGTGCGTTGGCGCTGTTCCTCAGTTTGATCAGAACTTGGTGAATCAAACCGAACGGGGGGATCGCGTACACCTGAAGGTTGTCCCATGCGTGTAACATCGCGTCTGTCTCGCAAGACATGGGATCCGCCATAGGAGAGAAGTAGATCGGCAGACAAAAGTTCATTCTTGTGGCGAAAAGATCCACGGTCGGTGGCCACCTTCTTAGTAAGAGCTGAACTTTCTCCTGGACTAAGGTCCACTCAGCTCCGAGAACCTCCATCGACTGGCTCAATGCGTTTGCCAACACATTGAGCTTCCCAGAGATGAACTGGGGAAGGAGAGAAACCCCGTGGCTCTCACACCAATGAAGTACCGTTTGAACTACAAGATTTAGAACTGACAATCTCGTTCCCCTGTCTTTCTTGAGGTACGCTAAGGCCGTAGTGTTGTCCGAGAAGGGTGGGCCACTTCCAAAACTAGGGTGTAAAGCATTGAAATTTGAACATCACATAAATGCTCCCATTGCTATTATTTAGTTAAGTGATACATTAAGCTTTCAGAAAATACATAGCTTTCAGATATTCACCTTTTGTGAAAGGTTCAAGGAAGTTAAATGCAAATGTTTTTTCAATTTATTGTAGTAAGTATTAGAGGTATTCTGGACATACAAATGCTTTATGAAGTATGCTTCATATACATTTTGATACATTATGTATGCTGAATTGGTATACAAAAATCCAGAAATTCAATAAAATACATCAGAAAGTTTAATCTTTTTTAACAGTGTAGTTCATTTTTTCCACTATCTATAAGTTTATGTATTTGATTTACACTCTTCACTAGTAATGGATTTGGAAGTGATTAGTGTTGAAAATATCAGAGTTCTCCTGGAACCATTAGCAGTGGCACAGTAAGCCATTTTCCAGATTGGTTTCAAATGGGATTTGGGTGTGACATTTCAGACATACTAAAATGGAATTTTTATTCTAAAATTAATATTAATAATACTTACCTGTATAATTTATCTAGCCCTAAATCCCCAAAAACCGCACCAAAATTTACCACATTGGCAACCCTGTTACCTCCTATTCTGTCCGCCAGTTGGCAACACTGTCGTTGACAGATACAAAAACCTTCCCTCAAATCAGTTGTGATAGGCAGATCGTGGGGTAGGATGGGTGGGACTAGATAAATTATACAGGTAAGTATTATTAATATTAATTTTAGAATAAAAATTCCATATTAATAAACATTACCTTAATATAATTTATCTAGCCTGATTAACCACATTGAAAAGGAGGGAATCTGAAAACAATTTCCCCTGGACAGAATAGGAGAAAACAAACAAAGAAATATATATCATAGGCAGTCAAAACTCAACCCAAGGTCTAAGATACTAACAACTCAAAGTCTCCTACCATAATGCCACCAAACTGCGGTAGCACAGGACAAGGAGTAAGTGCATAGTCAGTCCGTCTGTACTAAAGTCAGGTGACCGACCAGGTGACCAGTCAGATGAATTGCGGACAGCAAGGCTGCACCCTGAAGACTATCAAGCACTATCCTTTCCCTAAAGGATGAGTGTCTGGACTGTCTGGGCGATTCAAAGCTAAGCAAACCTTGGGGGTGTATCAACGCAACCCGACGTCGCCAGCAACGAATCGGCTCATGAGCAACTCCTAACTCGAGCTTTCTGGTGCCAAGAGAAAGAGCGCGGAGCAAAAAGGCGATTCAGTCCCGAAGGACGAATGCCTGACAGTCCAACCTGGTCTCATGTTACACGATCATCGGGGTGCATCAACGCAACCGACTTCGTCAACAAGAAACTCAGGGCTACTAATGTCGCCTGATCTCACACGAGTGTCTGACTCCGAGAAAACAGGTGAGACTAAAAGTAGATGGTGAGCGAGTCACCAGATGACAGCAGACGATCCATCGACTAATTCCCTGTCCAGGACAGTGGAAGAAGCAGGAGTCGTCAGGACAAGCGAACCAGTGGCTAGTCCTAGGTCAGCATCGACTCTGAGAGAAGCGTAGTCGCCAGTGCCGACAACCCAGTGGCTGGAACCATTTCACACTGACAATGGAAGCAGCATGAGTTGCCAAGCAGTCAGTCCTTGTCATCAACAACACCTAAATACCAAACTGCCTAATTCCCATTATAACTATGTCAAAAACTGCCATGGGTTATAATACAAAAACAAAAATATATACAACAAAACAAAAATTAATGAATAATATACAGGTAGCAACCAAACGTAAAACAGGAAGACTACCTAATTCTCCTGTCTGACGACCTGTCCTGCCATCACCAATGGGCCCAAAGAACGAAGGTCGCCTAGAACTAGAGAAATATCCCTCAAGTAAAAAAGAGGCAAAAACAGAATTAGAACGCCAAGTCGCCGCCTCAAGCACCTTGGCGACTGAGACGTTCTTCATAAAAGCTACTGATGTAGCAACTGCTCTAATACTGTGTGCTCTCGGTGTCTGGTCTTCCCCAGCAGCCGAACCACCAGTTTTAACGATCAGATCTCTGAGAAAAAAGGATACACCATTCTTTGAAATAGGTCTCTTGACATTTCGGGGTGAAACAAACAGATGACGGGGACGACCCTGAATGTCCTTCGTGCGGCGTAAATAGCATGAGAGCGCCCTAACAGGGCAAAGAACTAATTCCTCATTTAAATTACCAACAAAGTCGACCAGCGACTTCAGTACGAAAGACCTGGGAATGGGTGATTATCAGACGATTCAGTCTTTGCGACAAATTCAGGAAGGTATGACAAAATCATGTCTTGTCCAGATCTGGCAACCAGAAAAGAGAGTGCTTGCAGTTCACCCACCCTCTTGGCTGTAGCCAGTGAGACAAGGAAGAGTGTCTAGAAGAGAGGTCCCTAAATTTGGCAGAATTCAGAGGCTCAAACGGAGGGAACCTTAAGGCTTGAAGGACTTTGTTAACGTCCCATGTCGGAGGCGAACACTGCGGCCTGGGTCGAGATAGGGAAAAAGATCGAAGTAAATCTCTAATGACATAAGATGAAGAGATCTCAGGGAGCCTTGCCTTAAAAACATAGGAAAGCATAGACCTATAACCTTAATGCACAAAGGTGACAGGGCCCGGTCATGATGTAAATGAACTAAAAACTCCGCTACTTTCGGTAAGGAAGGTCTAGAAATTGAATGTCCTTGAGACTTACACCAACGTCTGTAAACCGACCATTTAGCCTGATAATTTACTCTGGTTGATTGCCGTCTGGCAAGAGCCAACTGTCGTGCCACTCTGGAGGAGAACCCTTCGTGCTTGGAGAACCTCCTGACAGTCTCCAGGCATGAAGATGAAGCATGTGGAGCCTCTGATGGAACCGATGAAAATGGGGTTGTTTGAGAAGATCTGGTCTCTCTGGCAGGCAAATGGGGGGTTCCACCAGTGCTTCCAGAAGGTCAGGAAACCACTCCTTCTGTGGCCAGAAGGGGGCGATCAAGGTGAGATCCAGACGCTTGGTTGCCCTCACTTTGTTGAGGACTGACCTCACCAGAGAGAACGGAGGAAAAGCATAGGCTTGAAGTCCCTCCCAGTCCTGCAAAAGAGAGTCTGTCCCGGCACTCTGAGGAGTCTGGTAAGGGGCGAAGAATATCTGGCACCGAAAATTCAGTGGGGTGGGCAAACAGATCGACTGTGACAGGCCATTTCTTCCTGAGGCTGTCAAAGACTTCCTGGCAAAGTGTCCACTCGACCCTTGAACTTCATTCGGTCTCGACAAGGCGTCTGCTAAGACGTTGTGATGGCCCCAGGATAAACTGAGGGACCAACGTAATCCCCCTGTCTTCTGCCCAACACAGGATTGATCGGGCTTCTTGAGTGAGAAGATCCGACTGTGTGCTGCCTTGGTTTCTCAAGTATGAGACTGCTGTGGTGTTGTCGACAAAGATCGCGACAACCGACTCCAACAGTTGTTCCTGAAATGAAAGAAGGCCTAGGTACACTGCCCACTTAGTTCCCTCCAATTTATTGACATGATCCTCTCCTCCTCTAACCAAAGGCCCGAAGCGGCTTCGGAGCCCAGGTGTGTGCCCCAACCTTGATCCGAGGCGTCTGACCAAAACATTAGGTCCGGAGGAACCGAAAGAAGAGATGTCCCTGACTTGAGGCGGTGAACTTGCATCCACCAACGGAGATCCTTCCGACATTGTGGAGAAGAGGCGACTATCGTGTCCTCAGACACGAAATCCCATGACTGGCGAAGTGTCGACTGAAGGGAACCTCATTCTGAGACGACCTCCGGGAACCAGTTGGATGAGGGATGACAAATGGCCCAGGAGAGACCTCCAAAGAGAAACTGGCTGCGTTACGGAGGACAAAAATTCTTCGATCAGACTCAGAAGCTTGTCTATCCGTTTCTGAGCGGGAGAAGCCCTCAAAATCTGGGAATTCAAAAACAATCCCCAGATAAGTCATGATCTGGCAAGGGATTAGATTGGACTTGTCGAAGTTGACACGAATGCCCAACTTGACACAAAGAGACAGAACTATCTCCCTCGACCGGAGACATTTCTCTAGAGATTCGGCCTGGACTAGCCAATCGTCCAGATACCGAAGCATCCTTACATTTAACTGATGCAGAATAGCGAAAAACAGGAGCCATCACCGAGAAAAAGACTGTGGAGCAGTGGTGAGGCCGAAACAAAGGGTCTTGAACTGGAAAACTCCCGAGTCCGTGAAAAACCAAAAAGAAGGTAAGGTCTGCTTCTTGGATGGATGGGGATTTGCAGATAAGCATCCTGCAGATCGATGGAAATCATCCAGTCCCCCTCCTGACAGATGAAAGAACAGTCTGGACCGTCTCCATCCTGAACTTGGACTTTAGAATGAACTTGTTCAAAACCGAAAGATCTATGATGGGGCGCCAGGCACCCGAGGCCTTTAGAACTACAAACATCCGAGAGTAAAACCCGGGAGAAGGAGGAGCTCTGCTCTATGGCATCCTTCTCCAAGAGGGCCGAAAGCTCCTTCTCCAAGGTTTGACCCCTGATTGAGTGAGGGAATAACTGCTGAACTCGAGAGGACGATTGGAAAGTGGAGGTCTGGAAACAAAAGGGATCTCGTAACCTTCCTTCAGGACCTCCACCACCCAAGCATCCACCGCTCTCCCCTGCCAAGCTGACCAATGGCGGGAGAGACAAGCTCCTACTGCGGTCTCCAGGCGAGGTGATGACTCCTACTTCCGAAAATTCTTACGCAGAGACAAGGAAGAAGAAGAAGAAGAAGAAGGTCCTCCTGGAGGTTGAGCTCTTTCTCTGCCCTTAGAGCCACGCCAAGAACCTCTCCTGCGTTTCAAAGGGTGAGCACCAGAGGATGAAGTAGAGGCACCAGCAACCTGAGATGTACTCTGAAAAAAAAAGGAGCCAGAAGGAGGTTGTTGGGCTGGAGCAGAAGGTACAGATCTGGTCCTAAACTTACGCTTACTCCTTGAAGGAACGAGAGGAAGACCAGAGGAAAAAAGCTCTTGATAAGGAACAGTGAGCTTGGGAAGAGGCATCACCTTGATGTTCCTTCAAAACCTCAGAAAGCACAGAAATATCGAAAAGGAAATCGCCAAAGGGAGAAGATGACAACAGACGGGTTCTCTGGATCTCCGATACAGAGGAGGGTAACTGCGACAAATACAGGTACGCCTTAGAGAAACAAGAAAGGCCTGCATTGAAGCAGCAAGCTCATTCTGATGTACAGAAGCGATTGAAATGGATGAGCAGAATTCTCAAAAAGAGGAGCATCAGGAGGAACAAACCCGGAGTCCTTGATATACATTAAAAGCCCTCCGAGGACCCACATATTGAAGGATTGAGCTTGCTTCTTGTAAGGAGCTCATAACAGACTCCATAGCAATAAAATCTTCAATTGAGACAGAGACCGAAGCCTTAGAAGTCAAGGGTTGACTTGAAAGTCGGACAAAATCAGGATTTGGCTTGGGGGGTCGAGAGAATGAAGAATCATCCGCCACCTGGTAAACTCCTCTCCGGTGTCGTAGAAGAGAAGAGAGCTTCCTCTTCCCTTCCCCGATCACCTTCGAAAGTTTAGCGGCAATGCCCGCCCTCACTCTCGCGAACCTCTGGGCAAAGGGGAAAACGTAAAAATTCCTGTGACCGGGAAGGACCGTCAAGAAAAATCCCTTCTGTAATACGAGGCGGAGGCTGCTTCTGCTCTTTAGGCCTGCTGAGGAAGAAAACTCAAAATTAAATAAAAAAGTTTCTTGAATTCTACAACATGACATCCATTCGAGGAAACATCAATATCACATGAATCCGCGTCATCATCATCATCATCGTCAGATCCTAACTTAGAAACTTCCCCTGAAGTAAAATCCTGACGACTAGCTATCTTAGGCCCTGACACTAATATCCCTCCCCCCGTTCTCCATAAATAAGCGCCCTTTGGCACTGTTACGGGACTAACAGGGGACACGTTGGGTAAAAGATTCGTTAGGCACCTGCCCGGACCGGATCCTCCCTAGGCCTTCGCCACCCGACGGGGTTCACAAGCCGGGGTATCTGTCGCACCGTTACCCATGGTGCTGTCGACAGGTACTGACGAGGAGCTGAAAATGAATCTAAAAGAGTGTTAGACATTGCTAGTAAAGGCTTCTTGAAAATTCTCTGACAGATTGTTAAACTTAGCTGAAATATCTCTATCTAGACTAAGCTGTAATTTCTTAAAATTCTGTTTCCAGGTAGTTTCCATTGCCAAAATCTTTGAATCTACATCAGAAATAACTTCACTAATTACCGGTTGTACAGGGGGCAAAGCATCAATTAATTCGGAATCGGAGTCGTACAATACCGAAACCGAAGAGCCAGAACCATGAGCGCCCAAGTCAAAGAATTTGTTAGATACAGTTCTAGCAATCGATTTCTTTTTCTCCTTAACTGATCTTTTACGCTGCAAGATTGTTTGGCGTTTCATATAAGCAGTCATATCCTCGTCAGACCAGGGCTTACATACGTCCACAACGAGAAGTCAAGTCACAAACCTGTCCACGACAAGAGCTACAAATGTCATGGGGTTCATACTCCCTGCTACTCATCCTTGTCCCACAAACCGGGCAGTTCCTGATGTTGCTGGCAGAAGGAAGCATCGTATTTTCTTGGCAATCCATTGTAGAATTGGACAGGTCAGTAGTTCCGGGTCGCGCAAAAGTTCGTAATTTAAGATAAGAACCACAACAGAAATCAAAGTTGATTCACTATTTCGTGATGTAATGCATGAGTGGTAATTCACATAAAGTCTCATTTAACAAATAATGAAAGCTTTAAAGGCACAAAAATGTTTAAGGAAATTTATAAAGAGCGGCCGTGATGTAAACAACACGGGCGCTCGTTAACAACTGATTTGAGGGAAGGTTTTTGTATCTGTCAACGACAGTGTTGCCAACTGGCGGACAGAATAGGAGGTAACAGGGTTGCCAATGTGGTAAATTTTGGTGCGGTTTTTGGGGATTTAGGGCTAGATAAATTATATTAAGGTAATGTTTATTAATATGTAATATTCCTGGGATAAGATGCTCATATTTTAGTGTCTCCTTCATCACTGACATTTTTAGAAAGTTTGAAAGTTAAAAGTGAATTTCAAGAGTGTATTTTCAAATATAAGTGTAGAGTGAGAATAAAATGCCAAAAATAAAGTCAGACTTTAAATTCCAAATAAAACTAAGAAGTTATCCATCTTCAGAGCATGAAAATGCTAAAAAGGAAAAAAAGAGAACAAAATTAAAAGAAAATGAGAGCTGACAATGATTTGAAAACAGAAACGTGAAAATGATAAAAAGATTGGCAAGGAGGAGCCAAAAAGCACAGTCAAGAGTTTAAAATCATGGAATTAACAGAACAGATTAGAACAGAAGATTCAAGAAGACAGGGAAGCAGATGCTAAAAGGAAGAGAAAGACAATCTCTCAACACAAAGGGGAAGATGATAACAGAAGAAAAAATGGCTTTAGAGAAAAGATTGAAGAGAATAAGTAATTCAACTGAAGGTAGAGACAGTGAAGACGTGGTGCCAAAGCCAGGAACTTCAAAGTGGACACTGAAATGGAAGCAGACTAAGATGAGAGATACTTTATCACAAATTCATAGTCCTGCAGATAGGGCCAAGCCTGCATTTGGTAGTCTTAATTCCAAAGAGTAAATCTGCAATGAAACCACTACTCTTTCAGACTCAGAAAGGTCGTGAAGGGTGCCCAAGAAAATATTGTCTCAACTTCAAGACTGACCAATGTTCCAATCACTTTGATATACACAACTTGAAACACCTTCACCAGAGCAGGAAGATGCTGATGAATCTCAAGATATATTTCATGACCTCCATATCTGCCATTTTATTGCAGTGGAGTGGCTACGTGACTGGTATCCAGGTGATAACATTATTTTTTACATAAAACCTACATGTGATTTTCATACTTAGTTTTATTAATTTGTATGCTAGTATATGACACCGGAATGAGAATCTTGCAATTCGTTCAAAATTGTTATAGTCCTATGTCACAGAGGCTATTAAGTTAATTTCAATGCAGTCTGATACTCACCCGTATGGGTACCTTAGGTGTCATTCTTTGAAATTAAGATTTTGTACGAAACATCACACTAATTATTGCACTTTGTAGAATCTTCCAAATGTTCAACATGAAATAACTTTGCTTTCAAAATTTAAGGGCAAGTGATTGGAAATCCAAATGAAGACAGTTTCACTGTGTAGATGGTCACATAAAGATGATATCATCCAGATTCAGCAGAGACCATAATTTACCTGTTACCTGACCCAGTCCCACTCTCTCAACGAAACATTGGATGGAACAAATCCATTATTGAGCATGTTGATAGGAAATTCTTCAAGAAATAAAGGAATGCAAAATGTGTGACGTTCCGGACATTTCATTACTTTCATTTTCAACCAATAAAGCAATGCTTTATTTAATGCTACAAAGTTGATTTCTTGTCACAAATTCCACAGGAGATATATTTAAGGATTTCAAGTTTATTTTCCAGAAATCTGATGTCATGAAAGTTTTGTGAAAGACAAAATAATTGAGTTACAAAGTGTGACGTTTCGGACAACTAAAATTGTGCCAATTCTTAAGGTTCCTTTTTTAAGGCAATAAATGTAAATAAGTAAAGTGTATTGTTTTTTGTAAATATGTACAACAAGTTTTATAACACAAAATAGCTGTTTAATTTTCATGTATTAAGTGTATATTTTGGCTCAATAAAAAAGGTTTACAAATTTATTAAAAAAAACTGGACATTTTTTCAAATCTCAGTAAACTAGTCTGTTATAAAAGGGTGCTGACTGTAGTGAGAAATTTTCATAAACAAATAACACTATGCTATGTATAGTGTATAACTGAATGAAAAGTTGGCTACGTCTCTCTATTTTATATATTCTCGTCATACTTCTTTGAAACATCAACATTGATATGCTCCATCATAACTGCATACAATTTGGAGTAAACTTGCATCTATTTTGGTATATAGAAGTGTAACATACCATCAACTATGCATTTTCTGAAAGCTTAAAGATCTATCTATCTAACAATATACAAATGTAAAGGTTGTTGTTATAATCAAGGTTTTGAAGTTATGAACAGAATCATGTATACTTGAAAAGATGAGTTTTGAAAGTGGCCCGGGTGCTACTTCTTGCCCTTGACCAGCTCTGCGAACCAACTTAGCGCTTCTTCTACCGCTCTCAATTCGCAGATAATGATAGACTACTCCCAATCCGAATCCCTCCAAAGGGCCTTGCCCTGAGCTTCCTCTAGGGTTGCACCCCAACCCTGATCCGAGGCATCTGTGTACAGATGAACGTCCAGAATCGAGAGGACCAGACTTACGCCAATGGTCAAATGATGATCTGACCACCACCAAAGATTCTCTAGGCAAGAATCGTTCCAGACTACCACTGCGCTCTCTTCCTGAAATTCCCAGCAAATCCTGAGACGTGCCTGCAGAGAACACATCCTGAGACAAGACCCTGGAACCAGAAGGGAGAGGGATGACATTCTCCACAACAAGCTCTTCCATATGCTCACTGGTTGAGCCCTGTCTGACATGAAATTTTCCAGTTGACACAAGACCACCAGAACTCATTCTTGAGTCAGGAAAACCTTCAAAGGACACGTCTGAATCGTCAAACCCAAATATGTCTTTACTTGGATGGGGAAAGGGAACTTTTCTCCAAATTGATCCGAATCCTTAAGGTTCGGCAAAGATCTAACAAAGAGTCCCTTGCTCGTACTGCTTATTCTTTGGACAAAGCCCCGATGGTGCATGATAGCTGATACTGGAGACATCACCCTCGTAAACATCTGAGGTGCTTTGGTCAGACCGAAGCAGAGGACTTTAAGCTGAAATATTACAGATGGACACAAGAAACGAAGGAACTTCTGAGATTCCTGATGAATTGGAACCTTGAGATATGCGTCCTTGAGGTCTGCCAAAACCAACCAGTCGTCTCTCTGGACTGATCTCAGCGTTGACTGAGAGGTTTCCATATGAAATTTGGTGGAAACTATTGAATGGTTGAGACCTGAAAGGTCTCTGATGGGTCTCCAAGGCCCTCCTGTCTTGGCGGTAAAAAAAATTCAGCTGTAAAACCCTCAAAAAGGAGGAGCAGGCTCTATCACTCCCTTCTCCAACAAGGACCGAATTTCCGAAGCCAAAGCTATCCCCCTGATGGAAGACTGGGAATAACTGGGAAGGTGAATTGGAGAGTCGGACAGCAGAGGAACAGAATGAAAAGCGACCCTGTGCCCGTTCCTCAGAACCTTGACTACCCATCTCTCTGCGCCCTACTCCCTCCAGTGGTATCGACGAGGGGAACATCTCCTATTTCCGAAAACCCTTTCTAGCTGACAAAGGGTTGGAAGAAGGGACTACAGACGAAACCTTGGCAGAGAAGCGCACCTTCTTAGGAGATCTGACGGAACCAGGACATGGAGTGCTTACCCAGAGAAGGAATTTGAGATCTAGCTCCCTGAGCTGCCGCACAGATCATCACCTGTTGGGATTCTACGGCCGAAGTAGAAGAGATAAAGTTGATCTTTGCTGAAATATCCTCTTTCTTAAACAAACTGTCGCAGAGTGCGAGAGGTGCCCTGGACAGAACCCTTTTATGGATATCCAGAAAATGAGGAGGAAGATGACCTAAGAACGAGTCCCTCCTCTTCTTGCCAATGAAAGTCATACATCCTGCTGAAATGTTGGTTTGGTATGCCAAACCCATCGACACTAAAGTAATTAGGTTGTTGAAGAGGACCGGATCTGAAGGAACGTACCTGTCTCTCTTAAGGAACTCCATTAACCCTGACAACATCCACATCAAATCCGACAACGCCTCAGACTGTTTCGAAAGGTGTCCTCCAAAACAGTTATTTGTTTGCAAGGTGTTTTTACGTTGCATGGAACCAGCGGTTATTCAGCAACAGGACCAATGGCTTTATGTGACTTCCAAACCACGTCGAGAGTGAACCTCTATCACCAGAAATACATATCTCTCACTCCTCAATGGAATAGCTGAGAATTGAACTTGCGACCACCGAGGTGGGACACCAACACCATACCAACCACACCACTGAGGCGCTTCCAAAATGGTTGCTTCGTTTAATGAAACTCCCACCAGCCTAGAAGCCGAAGGGAACCTGGGCAGAAGAGCCTCCATCAATTCGTTAAATGGCACTCTTATGCCGGCTGAAGGGTTACGTACCACACCATATAAACCCTTCCGATTTGGAAGTAAAGAGGAATCTTGCCTACTTGACCCTAATAGTGCAGCTAACTTAGCATCTGACTCCCTCAACGCCTGCTCCACCTGACCGAACCAAGGAAACTTACTGGAAATATGGGGAACCATTGGCTTAGTCGCATACAGCTCTTCAAACATAGCCAGGTTAGGCTGTACCGGTTCATCCGAAGCTTTAGACTGCAGATATAGCAAATGGATAAAATCCACCATCCGCTTATACTTGCTCTCCCTGGCCTGAGGAAAACCAACCTCCTTAACCGGAGCCTCATCCTCTGATGAGGCCTCCTTCTAGGAATCTTCCGATCACATCGAAGCAGGAAAAGAGACAGGACGAACACCAAGACTACCTAACCCCGAAAAAGGGGAACCTGCAGTCTCCATACCCATAGATACCCGACTTAACATACCTGGCCTTACCCCTGAGCCAACAGCTAAAGGTTGTGAAAGACCTCCTTCTCCAATTAGCGATGACGTAACGCCTAATCCTGTCACACTGTCAACAAAAGGGTGCACCAATCCTGCACCGAGCATACCTGGGACCAACCCACCCGAGCTGAATGTACTTGGATGAGTGACCCTACCACCACCGAGAGACAATGATGTAATTGCTGTGTGACCCACAGCAGACCACACCAAACCTGGCTCACACAATGCCGAGGACAAAACACCTGCACCCAAACCCACTGGATGGCCAGCACCAACACCTAAGAGCAGAGAAGCCGCAACACCGAAATTACCTGATTAAACCATTGTCCTGCTCAGACGGAAATCCAGAGCTGCAGAAACATCAATAACATGAGAGGGAGTACCTACCCCCGACAGACCCGACACCAACCCTGAACCACCACCATATCCTTTAGAAAGAGAAACTGCCACACCCTTAGGAAAAACTGAAACCGATGTAAGAGAAGAGAAACGAGAAGCAGTCACACTCGGCACAACTACGTACCAGAACTCCAACTGCGAAGTTGGACAGGTAGAGGACATGCCAACCGAACCTGCCCTCAAAAGTGCCCTTATGGAAAAGTTCTGGTCTACTGAGGCTGATACGGCCAAGGCATGTCTATTGTCCTCCGCACAAGCAGGAAGAGGAACCACTGAAGCCAATGGACATGAAAGGATCTCGGGTGAAATAACTGGTTCTTCCAAAGCTACAGACTGAGCCTGTCCTACACCCAAAATTCCACAATCCAAATCTGACAACTGGTTAGAAAAATTCTTGTTGAGGCTTACGCATCAAGCTGAGGGAACCCAGAAGACCGAGAAATCACTTGCCCCAAAGAGAAGGTAACAACAGGAGGCAAACCTGAAGGAAGAACCGAAGGACAGTCTGAAGAAGACATCGAAGTATGACCCGAAAAGGAAAGATGAGACAGAGTCTGAGAAGAAGATTTGGGTGGTAAGTAATGAAGGGAATGACTTGGGACAGATGGAAATATAGAAGAAGAAATAGAAGTGGAAGATGAAGCCATCTTATTAAGTGACAGAAAATATACCAAGTCCACTACCCCTTGATAGTCCTGATGCATCTCACCAGTAAACTTAGGGAAATTCCTGAGAACATGATCTTGCACATTGGAAAAACCAAGGTGGAAACACTGTGTAACCAATGTCCTGTAACCCTGTGATAATCCTAACCAATTAGAATTATATTCGGCCAGATTAAAAGATACGTCCTCTGCAATGCCACTACTAATTAATAACTCTGACTTTACCCGAGGAAAAGGAACCTTCGAAGACGAAGGAGCGGCACCCTTAAATTAGACAGCAGACACTGCCTCTACTACCACATCTCCTAAAGGCTTGGAAACCATATGACGAGGATATTTTGCGGAAGGTAACAAAATATCTGCAGGATCTAAAGGAGACCCAGGCCTCCCTGAAAATGAACTCGAACCCGAACCCAAAGGCAACTGCCCCTGCAACTTCTTTCATGCACACCTATATACTAGCAACCCTAACCATCTGTGTCTCACCTAAAGCTAAATCACCTTTAGAACTTATACCTTTGGGGGAAAGGGGGATTTCCGCTGCTAATACTGCCTGCTCCACACCGGGGGAGCCAGCAGATCCTACCTTCCAGGCTTGCGGGTCTCCATGATCCCCGGCACCCATTAGGGCTGGTTCTGGAACAGGCAGGGGAGCTGTAAGAGAATGATTAGTATCCACTATATTTTTGCTACTATCTTTGTCTTCATTTATCTTTGAAATTAAATTGGCAAAAAGACTAGTCATACTTGAAGACAATCTGTCTTCCAATTTCCTAAAGAGAACCGACTCTAGCTCTTCTTGATTTACTTTCCTAGGCTCTATTACTGACCTACACTTCCTTTAGGAAGCTAGAGATGTTTTAAGTAAACCTCCATTTGGTCTACCGACCAATCCCTACATTCCTCACATCTCTGCCTGATGTTACACTGTACCTTTCTACAGCTAACACAGAGAGAATGTGTATCATGTTTGAGAGTACTCATTTGTTTCTTGCATGCTGTGCAGTACTGGTGGGCTCTGACATCTCCGGTGCAGAGCTGCTCCGAAGGCACGGCAGATGAGGCGGGCTTCAAAAGGTTGGCCGAAGGTACTTCTTTCTTGGGCGTGTCCATCACCCAAATACAGGCAGAGTCAATCAACTTCTTAAACTGTGGCAAAACTCCCAGAGCGATCCAAATCGTAATCCAAAGTAAATCCAGAGTCATCAACAGAAATAAAGGCCAATCAAAAGCTGTGAGGGTCGGGCTACAAGACCAAAAAGTTTGCTTGGACCAGGATATGTCCTCTTTTCCAAGAAAACAAAGAGCAACTGGGCGGGGAGAGCTCTGCCAGCCAGTTCTGGCAGCAGTGTTGCCAATGGTAGTACAGGTAACTCAGTGGACAATGTTTACCTGCAATGTTGGTAACGCCGACAGTTAAAAATTTACCCAATTATGGGTATAATTGGGTAAGTTTGTGGGGATATAGTTCAGGCTGGTCAGCGACCAGGGCTAATTCAGGTGTTCAGGGAGTGTATTGCAATATTTAAATTTATATAAAAATACAACAATTTGTGAATATTTCTCAATGAAAAATACTGCAAATAAGCAAATTTTCCATGAATAATGTGTATATATGTTCCATAAAGAAATCCGCAAATAATGAGTCTGCAAATCATGAGTGCGCAAATAGCACGGGTGACTGTACATAATGAATAATAACAATATGTAATACAATGGAAACTTCCATGAATTACCTGAACTGCCTTATACTTTGAGGGAGGAAAGACAAAGTAAGAGACGATTCTTGAAGGAGAGAAACAGATGACGAGTCATCTCCTTCATTCTTCACTATCTCTTGCAATCGTTGTTCAAGCAAACTCTTTCCATTCTCTTCTGCAAAAGGAAAGTAAATATATATAATCCAATAATAAAAAAAACTAAAAGAAAATATAGCAGTGTAGTACTGCTTCTCAAATTCTAAAGTTATTACCTCTCATTAAACACAAATAACAAATAAATATAAAGGTACCAAAATGACAAATATTTCCCATGATCTATTGCCCTACAACACAAACCACTCAGCAACAGGCTCCCAACAACAAGTACGGTCACCTGTAGATCAAAGACTTACAGCAAATTACACCAAAGACTTTTAACTAGTAACAATAATGAGTACTTGAAACTCTTTAAAATCATCCCACTATTGGAAGCTACAGAATTTTAAAATCCCAACAAGAAGTTTTAGAAAAGTTGATAAAGTAAAACAACTATCAAGGTCTTATAAGTATACAGTAAACTCCACACCATATTCGCTTTCTCAAGATTAGTGGCCTCTTCTATTCACAGATTTTTCTGTGACCTATCTATAAATTATTCATGAAAAATTCGGCAATTCCCGGACTTTTTTGTTCAGAAATATTCACTAATTATTGCCTTTTCATGACTAAATGCATTTTTTTATTAAAATGATATTGTTATAATACAATAAAGTTTCATACATACTTACCTGGCAGATATATACATAGCTAAGACTCCGTCGTCCCCGACAGAAATTCAAATTTCGCGGCACACGCTGCAGGTAGGTCAGGTGATCTACCGTCCTGCCCTGGGTGGCAGGATTAGGAACCATTCCCATTTTCTATTCATATTTTCTCTCTTCCACCTGTCGCGGGGAGGCTGGGTGGACCATTAATCGTATATATCTGCCAGGTAAGTATGTATGAAACTTTATTGTATTATAACAATATCATTTTCATACAATCAACTTACCTGTCAGATATATACATAGCTGATTGACACGCTTTGGTGGAGGGTAAGAGACAGCTAACATGGAATAGACAGGTAAACAACATATGTTGTAGGTATAAATAAACCTTGGTTCCTATCTGATAGGTGGTAGACTTCGTGGCTGTTGCCCGGTAGTCTGCATCACCTCAAGACTTTAGCGAGATATGTGATCTATGGCTAAGAGTTCTTGTGGGTCTGCCGATGGGGTATGAACCGCTTACTCGGCAGAGCCTGAAAGGACTTTGTCAATGGGTACTGGACCACTTCTATGACAATACACCTTATGAAGGAGCGCAACACCGATCCCGATCACCTGATCCTAACACGAGGGTTCGCGCTCAAATTGAAAAGAGTTATCCCCACACTCCTTTCAAAAACCCCAATAATTTCACTAAGTTAAATAACTTTAACTCAAAGTTAAGGATCAGTGTCGGCTCCTTATCCCAGTAACGTATCCGCAGAGACATATAAACCAAAAGAGAAGGATCTCTCGTAGGTTAACTTGACATCCTTTGTGTAATGAGAAGTCAACACAGAGTTGCCTCTACCGTACAACACAGCTAATATGTCTTATATGACATATTGTTATGTAAAGAACAAGAATTTGCAAAAGCGCGCACTTCCTGCGCTTTTAATTCTCAGCTGTTTGAAGGAATCAAGTCACTTCATGAAGTGCTTAGGAGATCTCCATGTTTCAAAGAAGACCCAGGGCTTTCTTTGAAATAGGATTCTCTCCCCGGTTCTGAAGCCTAAAGCCTTGGCAGGAACCAATTCGCGCCTGGCTGGTGCTTCGCTCTGGTTGGGAGGGCCTAGCGCTTGTCTGGTACCTTTCGCTTGACTGGCCCCTCGCATCTGGTTGACGCCTCGCGCCTTAGCTGGAGATTTGCGCCTAGAGCCTGGCTTGAGCCTGGCTGGCGCCTCGCGCCAGGTTGGCGCTTTGTGCCTGCCTGGAGCTTCGCGGCTGGCTGGCACCTCGCGCCTGCCTGGCGCCTCGCTCCTGCCTGGCGCCTCGCTCCTGCCTGGCGCCTCGCTCCTGCCTGGCGCCTCGCTCCTGCCTGGCGCCTCGCGCCTGGTTGGCTCCTCCCCACTTGCCAGAGCTTCGAGCTTGGTAGAGTCTCGAGGATGTCTGGCAATGTCCACATCGGACACTCTTATCTGTCCTATATGTTCGCATCTAGCGCATCTATGTCAGTTTTTAGGCCCATGGTCGTTCTCCTCATCAGACAATGACAGTGTTCTTGGGGCTGGCTGCCTTCTGGCGTTTTTTTACGCCTGTTTTAGCATTAAGGCTCCTGGTTGACACTACATTGTCCGAAAGTCCTGAACATCCACAATAGTAAATCACAAGACTGGAGAAGGGTGGAAGAAATTCTTCCACTTTGAGCTTTGGCCTCTCCGGCAAGGGGAGGTGATTGTAGTCAGCTACATCCAGTATACGATAGGATATCTAACAGTATGAGAGATAAGAGTCTTCCTTCGAGGAGGATCCTTCTTGAGTACTTCCCTTGCTCACGAGATCTCTTCTTACCTGTTAAGGTGGGGCTTCTCATTGCAGAATCTTCCCTATCCTTGTCCGAAGGAAGGGAAGAAGCCTGGAAGTCGAAGGAGACTTCCGAGCTGAAATTGGGCGGAACCCTGATTCTAGCTCTTTATTGTATCCCTCTGAACACCTTCTGGGAAGCATTTCGAGCCGTCATCGCATTCCAAAGACTCTGTAGGCACACGTTTTAACATTCTACTGTAGATGAAAACATAAGTACCCTGCCTGGACAACGAAACCTCTATCTGAAAACACTGAATCAGGAATAGGGGGTTTTAGTTCTTTTTCCAGACATACTATGCTGGCAAGAACCCATTGCCTAATCTCCATAGAATCTGATGCGAGATTCCAATGCTCAAAAAATTCACTTGTCTTCTTGATCGTTTGGGGACCAAGAGAAACAAAGAATTCCTCATAAAAATTTCTCAAAGAAGTTTGATGAGGAGCAGTTCCATCTTGTCGGAACATAGAATCTGTGGCCACAAAAAAGATCCCATTAGAAGTACATGATATCCTACTCTTGTCATATTGAGGTATCGTATAAGATCCCGAAGATCTTAATCCTCTGCTATCTCCAATCCCTTTATAGAGACAGAGTATAGCCTACCTTTTACTGCGTTCTTTGATAGCAGATATATACAAAGGTGATTCTTCCCTCTGAAAGGGAAGAAAAAACCGCTTATGTGGTTCACAGAGGTATCGGAAGAGGACAGTTTCCTCATTCCCTCTAGCACGATCTGCAGCAATTCTATATCTTGTCCATGACTATTGTCATTTACCTTGAAAAATCCTGTCATTCATGTCCACTTCTGGTCAGTCTGCACGCAGACAGACTCAGAGTGGAGAGGTTGTTAAGGTCCATTTATAATAG
Organism: Macrobrachium nipponense; assembly: GCF_015104395.2. Lineage (NCBI taxonomy): Eukaryota > Metazoa > Arthropoda > Malacostraca > Decapoda > Palaemonidae > Macrobrachium > Macrobrachium nipponense. The sequence goes on from NC_087205.1 coordinate 33,561,782, forward strand.
CTGCTGATAGAATATTCAGACTGTCTTGGAAAAGACTTCCAAACATGCTGTGAGAAGAACGTGACCTCTGTGAATCCAACCTCTCTAAGGCCAAAATGAGGCATAAGTATTATCTTCTCTTTCTTTGATGCCCTTTATCTTAAATTCTGCAAATAATTTATATTTAGGGGAGGGGAAAAAGACTAAAGTTTATTCCCCTTTCTAAAAAAAAAATAAAGATGGCGTATATTGCTACCTCTCTTGGTTGCGAGGAAAAGGAAGCAGTCCCTATAGGAAGCCTGTTCGTCTTCTACCTTACTAGAGATCTATGAAGAAGACTTTCCGCAGGTTCTCACAACTCTTTCCAATAAATGTTAAACATGTTAACAGTTATTATCGTCGATCGAGAAGGTTCTCTTTGTTAACGCGAACAGGAGCGAAAAAAGAGATTCTCGATGCTCTTTGCGATATGAGAGAGTCGTGGAATTGGCCTAAGTGATTAAATGGGTAACGAAATCAGGAACGAATCTTGCCGTTACCGAGCCTGGTGTCCGAGAGGCTACTGGACTCTTAGGTTAATAACTCGCTAAAACGAGAAAATAATCTTGGATGGTACTCTTGGCTCACTGCGCCAGGCTGGCGCTTCTGGTGCAATTTGCGCCAGGCTGGCGCTTCTGGCGCATTGCGCCAGGTTGGCGCTTCTAGCGCGCATTGCGCCAGGCAGGCGCTTCCTTTTAATTCTTTTTAGGTTATGTGCCAGAACACCTGTGCCTTTATGGTACCCGACATCCTTTCACATGTTAATTCCGTTCTTAGTAGGAAAAAACTTTATATCGTAGTATAGTCCATTCAGGGAAACAAGTTCTGCCACAAAGAGAATGTTTCCCATCCGACTCATCCATCTTCTTCTGAGCAGGTACTCTAATAAGCTATGCTTTCGTAAGCCTGAGGGCATTATATAATATAATGTTCTGCTGCGATAGAATCCTTTAATAATGTTACCAACGGTAAACTGCATTGAAAGGTTGTACTATCTCTCTTATTGAAAGCTTCTTAGCAAAAGGCATACAATATTTTATTTATGTTAGCTTAACTATCCCCTCAATGCGAGGTTAAGACCGCGATTGTAGGGGAGAGATACGGATAGTTATTCCATCCCGCAGGAGAGAGAGATAAACCCGACCGCTCATGACTGACCACTACAGGTACTGCGTTGGTCTCAGGCTCTCAGCGAAAGCAGTCTCCGTTAGCCGTCTGGCCTTACTCTTCCAGAGTTGCCAGCTACTCCATATAATAAAGGAATCTTATAAAATTATTATCGAACTTCAGGAAGTTCTTATTAAAGCATATTTAAGCGAAACAAGACTTCGATAAATCTAGAAGCTAAGTAGGTGTTGTCTTAACAATCCCTTTAAGCGTAGTCCCTTCCTAGGAAAGTCGTAGAAGGTATACTGGTAATTGAGTTGCCACAGCAAGAAGTACCTACGGTATGTGTTTATGATTTGACCGTATCGTATTCTCATCCAGCAGATACTCTACTACCTTCAACTATCTTCGTTCTTTTCGTTAATAGAATGATAGAAAGAGTATATATATATCCTTAAGGAAGGAAGTTAATCCAGGAACTCTTTAAATCTTCGTGATTTCCTCATAAATCGCGTAAGAGACAGAATTCCTGTTCATCACTAGGGTTTACGGAAGGAAATAGATATTTCCTATCCGCCATCATACCCAAACGTCGATGAGATTCTTATTAAGAAAAACTCCCAAAGCTCTTGCCTCCTCAAAACGAGGGAAGAGCATGGATGAAGGAGAGTGTCCGCATTGAGAGGAACTGCCTAACACAGGAGTCTTCTGAATAATGAAAAGGGGCTTCTCTTAGTATCAGAATCCTTCTGACAAAAGCAACGGCCGCCTGTGCGACATCTTGCACATTTGCCAGGGGAAAGTTGCTCAAGTTAAAAAACTCAAAGAGGAGTCTCGCGACTGACCTCTCTCTCAAATGAAGATTTTAGAATATTCTGACGCCTGGCGTCTGGATCCTTGCGCCTAGCGCCTGGCGTCTGGATAGTTCCGCGCCCCTGGAATGTTCCACACGCTAGAAAGGAGACTCGCTCCTGGAACGTTCCGCTTGCGTGGAAGGTCCCGTGTGCCCTGATAGTTCCGAGCGCCTCTAGTCTTCTTATACGAGCCTCTTGCCAGTAAACGTTCAATGGAAGCATCCTTCTGATTGCCACTCTACTATAAGGCTCCTCAGTCTAGCCGTCTGTTTTCTCTTTGAAGGCGCCTTGCGCCAAGAAAAAAGTTCTGGAACACGGCTCGCGCTCAGTTGCTGGAACGCGGCTTGCGTTTATCTTTATGAACGAGGCTCGTGCTAGTCTGTTGGAACGCGGCTCGCGCTAGTCTGTTGGAACGCGGCTCGCTGCTGGCTGTTGGAACGTGGCTCGCGCTAGCTTGCTGGCTGGCTCTCAGTCTCTCGCTCAGTGTTCTCTTAGTTTTCAGAGAACGAGCCAGATCGTCCGAACTCCAAACATGTACATTCTTCGTCTTTTCGGATGTAAGATGAAGAAACGGAAGAAGAGACGCACTTTTTAAAGGATGCCTTTCCAATGGCTATCCCTGGCAGTCTGGGACGTTTTACAGATCCTGCCGAGGGAACGCCCGATCGGTGGGGATTCTCCATAGCCTCGTAAGGCTTTCGACTTCCTTCTCCTCTGGGCTTGTGAGCTTGAAGAGGTCTAGGCCTGAGAGCGAGACAGAGCCGATCAGACGCACCCTCTACTATTTAGGACGCCTTTCCAATGACGAACTTGGCAGTCTGGGACGTTCTACAGATCCTGCCGAGGGGACGCCTGATCGGTGGGGATTCTCCATAACCTCCATATGGCTTTCGACTTTCCTTCTCCTCTAGGTATGTGAGCTTGGAAGAGGTCTAGGCCTGGGAGCGAAACAGAGCCGATCAGAACGCACCCTCCACTGCACTGTGAACACTAAAATCACTTCTTACCTTTCAATAGCTCGTATTTTGAGCTACATTTCTTTGTCTTCAAATTGCAATATGAATTTGAAGATTCTGTGAAGTAAGAAGGAGATGTAGGATACAACCCCTACTCCTAGTATTGTTAATGCTCTAACTGCTCGTTAGTACAAGAGCTATAAAAACTTCTAAAGGAAGCGTAACTAATTCTATTCCTGACTTCCTCAAGAAGGAAGTTAGCTCAATCAATTCTAACATTTACTACACGTTATTATAAATAAATATTAAAATTTTCCTTCTTGCAAACTATGTGAGTGTCTACCGAAAAGTTCGGTAGTTACACGTAAACAATTCTTCGAAATTTTCGAAGCCAAAGTTATTAAAACAAATTAATATGCGTATGCCGAACCAAAGATCCAGTACTTCCCTGCAAAAGATAGCCCAGAAGATCGATGGCGATGAAATCCAAAAATCAAGTCAGGAGGAACTGCAAACGTTGTTTACATTCCAAGCGACAGAGAAAATATGAATAGAAAACGGGAATGGTTCCTAATCCTGCCACCCAGGGCAGGACGGTAGATCACCTGACCTACCTGCAGCGTGTGCCGCGAAATTTGAATTTCTGTCGGGGACGACGGAGTCTTAGCTATGTATATATCTAACAGGTAAGTTGATTGTATGAAAAAACTATTTAGTACTAATTTTCAGATATTAAGTTTAATATGATTATGTAAATTATAACATTAAATAAAACAAATAATTCTCTCTCTCTCTCTCATCGCAATAATTATGTATTTCTATAGTAAGTTATTTAAAAATTAAAGACACAATACTCAACCCTGCATCTTCTGTTTAAGCTGTAATGGATATATAGTTAAATAGATACCGTATTCGTATTTAGTTCTGCCTACCTCGCTCTCGAAAAGATAGTAGTAGTATGTGTACTGCTAATTTGAGTCTCTTTAACCAATTCGCATTAACACATATACACACTGTGTGTATGCATGAGTGTTCATAGTGTTTTAAAAATGTGTAAGAAAGGTAATACATCTTAGGATGACAAAAAATGCACATAAATTTTGTTGTTGGCAGTTGCTAGTAGAGAAATAGATAACATTCCTGATATTAAAGATATAAACTCTCTCTCTCTCTCTCTCTCTCTCTCTCTCTCTCTCTCTCTCTCTCTCTCTCTCTCTCTCTCTCTCTCTCTCTCTGCGACTAATCCCAATAACGACACTTAAAACTGCCTATTTTGTGGTTAAAACTCAAGAAAAACCCACTTAAAATGTTCATACCTGGTTTTTTAAATAGTTTTATCACAAAAAGTGCAATTTATGATGAAATTGATAAAAAATGATATTGTTATGATACAATAAAGTTTGTTCATACTTACCTGGCAGATATATATATAGCTGTATTCTCCGAAGTCCGACAGAATTTCAAAACTCCCGGCACACGCAGTGGTCGGCCAGGTGGTAGTACCCATTCCCGCCGCTGGGAGGCGGGCGTCAGGAACCATTCCCATTTTCTGTCAGATATTTCTAGTGCCACTGTCTCCTGAGGGAGGTGGGTGGGCACTTTGATTATATATATCTGCCAGGTAAGTATGAACAAACTTTATTGTATCATAACAATATCATTTTGTTCATGAACCTTACCTGCCAGATATATATATAGCTGAATCCCACCTTTGGAGGAAGGGGGAGACAGACTCGGATTTTGGGAAACAATTCCATTTACATGATTGATATCTTGGTTCCTTACCTGTTAGCATAGCTGACTTCGTGAGTACCGTCACCCAAGTCTGCTTCTGCTTTACTAGAGACTCCAGCAAGGTAGTGACCTGCGATGCTGTTGAGTTCTAGAGGATCTGTCAACGGGGGCGTGACCACAAAACAACTAGATCCTACATTATAGACCTCCAATTTTTTGGGTAATGCATTCCTAGAGGTGCCAGCAAGGACGTGACCTGTGTAGCTGTGCGCTCTAATGAACTGTCACGGGGAGCGTGACCACAATGTGACAGATCATATAGGTGTTGATTAGACACTGAATGCTGTTAATGCTTCCCTGGAGGTGCCAGCAAGACGTGACCTATATAGCTGGGTGCGCTCCAGATGATTTGTCAACGGGTGCATGACCACAATGTGACAAAAAAACATTTTACCCTATTATGAGGGCGAAGCAAAAACATTACCACCTGACCTAGCCTATCTGGTTAAACTTCGTATAACAAGGCTAATGGAGGGAAGTCCGCCTAAGGCGGCCGACCCAAGACCACAATAAACTAAACACCTAAATTCAGAATAATAACTAAAAATAAAAAATAAAAAGAAATAAAATTAAAAAGTCCAAACTAACATATTATTTCCTAAATGATAGGAGGAGTGCTACTCTCTGTACCCAATATAGTGTCTGCTGCGACATATGGGCCCAAAGAGCAACAGTTCTCGTATGTAGTCCTCACCTCCCGAGGTAGTGAGAGGCAAACACTGAATTACTACGCCAAAATGTGGCATTCAAGATGTCATTAAGTGCCATGTTCTTTTGGAAGGCTACCGACGTAGAAATAGCCCTCACTTCATGCGCATTCACCTTCAACATTTTCATATCACTTTCTTGACAGGATGAATGCGCTTCCTTGATGGTGTCCCTCAAGAAAAAAGCCAAAGCATTCTTCGACATTGGTAAATTTGGCTTCCTTACCGAACACCACAAGTTATCCGAAAGACCTCTACAATCCTTAGTCTTCTTTAGGTAGAATTTTAGAGCCCTGACAGGGCACAGAACTCTCTCTGGCTCACGCCCAATGATTTCGGCCATCCCTTTAATTTCGAAGGTCCTAGGCCAAGGGTTGGACGGATTTTCATTTTTTGCCAGGAACGTTGGGCTCAAGGAACAAACCGCGTTATAACCTTTAAAGCCCACGTATTTGCTAATCGCTTGTACCTCGCTGACTCCTCTTCGCCGTCGCCAGAGCAGTCAGGAAGATAGCTTTTCTAGTAACATCCTTCAGGGAAGCTGTATGCATAGGTTCGAATGGACTGGACATGAGGAACTTCAGAACTACATCCAAGTTCCAAGACGGCAACCACCTGGGTTGTTGAACCTTCGTTGTTTCAAAAGATCTCAAGAGATCGTGAAGGTCTCTGTTGTCCGCCAAATCCAGGCCTCTGTGCCTAAAGACAACTGAAAGCACACTCCTATACCCCTTGATTGTAGAGACTGCAAGTTTTTGATCCCTTCTCAGATACAAAAGGAAGTCAGCAATCTATGGCTCACAGAGGTCGTGGTGGAGGAAATGCCGTTCTTCTTGCACCAACTCCTGAAGACTGCCCACTTCGATTGATACACTGCATTGGATGAAGCTCTTCTTGCACTGGCGATAGCTTTCGCCACTGACCTAGAAAAGCCTCTCGCTCTGGCCAACTTTTGGATAGTCTGAATGCAGTCAGACTCAGAGCGGAGAGATTTCTGTGGTACCTCTCGAAGTGGGGCTGTCTGAGTAGATCTGTCCTTACTGGAAGCGTCCTCGGTGGGAAGTCTACTACGAAGGCCATGACCTCTGTGAACCAGTCTCTCGCCGGCCAGAACGGGGCGATCAAAGTCATTCTCGTCCCTTCCGACGCCGCAAACTTCCTCATGACTTCCCCTAGGATCTTGAACGGGGGAAAAAAGGCGTACCAGGTCCATCCCCCCGTCCAGTCCCAGAGAAGTGCGTCTATCGCCACTGCCGCTGGGTCTAGTACTGGGGAGCAGTACAGTGGAAGCCTCTTCGTTCTGGACGTCGCAAAGATGTCCACTAGCGGACGTCCCCATAACCCCCACAGCTCTTGGCATACCTCCTGATGCAGAGTCCACTCGGTTGGCAGAAGTTGACCTCGTCTGCTGAGGAGATCTGCCCGGACGTTCTCTACTCCTGCTACAAACCTTGTAAGGATCGTGACGTCCAGTGCCCTTGCCCCAGCAGCAAGATTCTCCTTTGCCAGTGCAAAAAGGGACCGAGACTGTGTTCCTCCCTGCTTCTTCAAGTACGCCAGAGCTGTGGTGTTGTCTGAGTTGACTTGGACTATTCGATGAGAGACTTTTTCTTGGAAAACTGGAGAGCTAAAAAGATGGCTGCCATTTCCTTTAGGTTTATGTGCCAGGACACCTGTTCCCCTCTCCAGGTGCCTGACACTTCTTCCCCCCCTAATGTTGCTCCCCCCCACCCCGTGGTGGACGCGTCGGAGAACAACACTAGGTCGGGGCTCTGAAGCTTGAGAGACACGCCCTCCGACAACTTCACTAGATCTAGCCACCATTTAAGTGATGTTTTACCTCTCTTGAAATTTTTAAGCTCATATCCAGATTCTTGCTTTCTTTCCAATTTTCCTTGAGAAAAAATT